>NC_048901.1:15110121-15476747 GCF_011077185.1 Oxyura jamaicensis | reverse complement strand
GGGGGGGGGACACACGGGGGTGGCGCTGCCCTAGCGGGCACCTCTCCCGGCCTGACCCCCGGCCGGGTGTCGGTAGTAAATAATAAGTTGAGCAAAGCCTCAGCAGCTTTTTATACACCCGGGGAGGCCCACCCTCCCAAACAGGTAAGTTACGTAGAAATTTCCCACACCCTTACGTCACCCAGGGCTTTTTATTTATTTATTTATTTATTATTTTTTTTTTTTGCTTCCCGACCGCCGCCCCCCCCCCCCATTTAATTTTTTGCCCTCCCCTTTCAAACAGACAAATCTTATTCCTGCCATTGTTCGGGAGTGATCTCCACGCCCTGGGGCTGTGCTTGGGAGAAGGCAGTGCTCCGGAGTAGAGTAGGAGGTGTTGATGGAGAAAGCTCCCGCTGTAATTGCTCTGGCTACTGTACCTCGAGGTGCAGCGTGGCCCCACGGCTGGGTTGAGCTGCCTTCTTCTGATTTGTTTTTCTTTGATTTCTGCACCCGTGTGAGGTGGCTTTTTGGCCCAGGTTTTGGGGTTGGGTTCCCGTTTGGTGTCTGTCTGTGACCTGGGTGACTTGGTCACACAAGGTATTATGAGTTTGTGGGAGCACCCAGGCTGGCTGATACGTCTTCATCCACAGCGCCTCGGCCCCTGTGCAGACAGGGGTTTTGACCCATGTGGAGTGCGAGGCCCCACACGGGAGTCATCAGTTTTGGGAAGTGCTCTAGATTTGAGAGATTTTTTCCTTATGGGACCCACTTTCCTGTAGAAAGCTTGTACCTTCCAGGAGTGGTTTTTGGGACCAAATCTGAGAGCAAGCAGGGAGTCCATGTGCACTTGGGAGTCATGTAGCAGGTGGTGGCCCACCAAGTAATTGCCAATATGGGACCTGAGGCAGGCAGGGAAACACCTGGAGCCAGAGAATAAGACACAACATTTCATCCGCACATTATCAGCGCAGTTATTCACACTGGAAAACGTGGCTCGCTGTCGTGTGTGCAGCCCAGCCTCCTGTGCAACAGAGTGGGCTTGGGATGCGAGGGACTTTCTGGTTCTCCACACCCCCGCTGCAGCAGGACTAGCCCAGACAAGGCTAAATAATGCTTCAGGGGACGGGATTTCCCTCAGGAAATATTTCCATCTGAGGGTAAAATGTATTGTGTAAAACTCTTCTCTGCCTATTGGCCTACTGTGTCTCCCGCTGACGCTTCATCCCATTCACCTCACCCATGACACTTCAACCTTTTGCTCCTGAGTTTGTTAGTGCTGTTATTCCCCTCTTTCAGTTCCTTAGCCATTGTTGGAGGGTCTTTCCCTAATGGGACAGGCTGTCAGCGGGTGACGCTGTGGGTGGTGGCTCCAGGGCCACCTGGCAGCGAGCCCCTACCTTTGTGGTCTTGCTCTGCAAAATGGTGGTGCTGCCTTCAGTCCTGCCGTCCTTTAATCGTTGAGTTTTGTACCTGGTCTGGGATGGTGGCGGTGCTAAATCTGTCGGTGACGGTGTTGGCAGCTCTCCTGCCATCAGGTGTCTGCTGCACCTCTTGGGCTCTTCTGCCACCCTGGTGCTGGAGGCCCTGAGTGGAGCTGAAGGTCGGCGTAGGCTTTTTGGGCGCATCTTGGCTGGTGCCTGGTCATGGGTAGAAGGCGTGAAGTGACTCGGTTGGGCTGTGAAATAAATTCCTTATGCCTAGAGGACATGTGGATAATTATTTAGGCCTGCTTCCCAAAGGCCAGACCCACCCCATGTGCTCCATGGAGGCCACGGGTCTACAGGCCCTGCGTGCGTGCCATGGTGCCAGCGGTCCGGCTGTCCAGAAGTCCCTATCAGAGGTGCATGTCCCATGTAGGCTGCAGGGTAAGCTCCTGGGTGTGAACGGGGGACATGTCCAGGGAACTGAAGCTAAAACAGCTTCTCATGGCAGCTTCTGTAGGTACAGGCCCGAACTGCGATGAATCGCTGCTGTTACAATCTCATGTGAAAGCAGGGCAAGCCAGCAAAAATGTGCCTCCAGACAGGTAGGCCAGGAGTGGTTTTCAGATCCAATATCCAAACGATCGCAGTGAGGGTACAGAAAATCCCAGGTGCGGTTTTGCTGCCTTGTGCTGTGGAAACTTGCAGAGCAAATTGGACATCAAAGTGCGTTGTTCTGAAAATCATCTTCAGCTGTGCTGCATTTCTGACAGGTGATGGGCTGCTCTCTTACCAGAATCAGGAACTGGTGTAGCGTAAGTCAAATTTCCAAATAATAAGTGCAGATTCAGTTGTGCAGTGCTTGCCAAAGCACATGTTCCCCTAGGATGTTACGGGATGAAGCTCCAGAGCTGGAGCAGTGAGTTGGTGCTCAGCTACAGTCTCAGTGGAGCTGAAGTGCTTTTAAATACCTAATGATCATCAGTATCTATTTTTAATTGCAACATAAGTTGATTACAACGTAAGTACCAATTACAGTATGGTCAGAGTGGAGACACCAGTCACTTGATTTCAAAGCCTGACTGTTGCCTTGTTTGTTCTTGCTCTGCTTGGGTTCATCAGTGTAATGTGTGATGACAAACTGAAGTGACTCCCTCCTGTTTTGTGAAGTCTGGTGGAGAATGTATGTGGTCTTGAACAGGGATAGTAAAAATGCTGGGAAGCTGGAAAACGTGAGGGAATTTGATCGACGGTTTGGGATTTCTCCTACGGAAAGAACACACCTTAGAAAGGTGTCACAGAGTTGATGAATGAATTAGGAATTTGTGGAAAAAGTGGTCTCTGTTCCCTTGTACCAGTGCTTGTGAGATGTGGGAGCCAAGATGAAAGTGGCTGATTGAAAGCGAAGACAAGTAAATGCCTTTCCATGTACGTGTAACTAAAAGGTGGAGTTTATCATGGAGAATGTTGCTGAGGACAAGAACGTAGCCAAGTCTGGAAGGAAGATAGGACAGCTGTATGACTATCAGGTACATTCAGAGCTTTGCCAGTTAATAGTGTTGCCTCTTGTATCCTAAACATCTAATTGGAAAGAGACCATTTCACGCAGGTTTCTCTGAAACTTTTGATGACTGTAGCTGGAGAAAAGCGGTAGCTGGGGTGAGTGACAAATGGTTTGCAATAAGACAGTTTCCATGCATCTGTGGAAACACATGCCCTCAGGGTGCCCACAGCCACTTCTCTGTTCCTTTGCCCATCATGGTTGTGTGAACAATGCATACTTGCTGGCATTTCAGTCCTTGTCGGGTGTCTGAAAGCCTGACCCACGCAGCAGTGCCTTTCTCCTAATAAACTCGCTTGGCCGCTGGGCAGCGAGCTGGGTTTCACTCACGGGCTGGTGGCTGGTCCTCTGTGCTCTTCACCTTGCAGCCTCTGGCTGCCTGACAACTCCTGCAGCTCTGGGAAACCCTTCAGGTGCGGGGAAGACTGAACAGTCATCCCTGAGGATGCCCTGAGAGGTTTTAGAGGTGACATGGTGATGACAAAGATGTGTATTTCCTTTAGGTACGTCTGTGTCTCTAAGGCACATTACTTTTTAGACTGAGGAGACAGCAGGGAAGCAATATGAATACAAATTCCTGTCTACGTGATCTGCCAGAAGTCTGAGATTCAGCACCTGTGCTCGCTGTATGCATGCGTGAGCAAGACAGCGGGACTCTCACCTTCTTTCAGTCCTTCACAGCCTGTTTTCTTACCCCGGTAACTTCATCATCTCCCTCTGCTCTCACAGCAGGGTAATTCTGCTAAAAGCTAGAGAGCTTACTGGAACTGCAGCCACGTTTGAAAAGCAGGCAGGAGCGGGGGAGACAGAAACCGTAGCTTATCTGAGGATGTGGGTTATCTAAGAGACGGATTTGCAAGGAACAATACCTTTAAAGAGTGTGGGTTACGTAGAGGAAAACAGAGGACTTGAAATAACTTTATGAACAACGGTTCCAGAGGAGGTATTGGAGGCAAGATGTTGCAGTCAACTTCCACATGTACATTGGGCCTCTCTGAAGCATGGTGCCAGTAAAGTATGGAGAGCTCAATGTTTTCCTCCTTTTAATTTTGGGAGCTTTTTGTTTTGTAAAACAGAAACAAACAGAGAAGAGAAAACAACAAATCAAACCGAAAACCACAGACCAAAAAAACCCCACAAAGTTAAAAAGCTTTTGACAGCTTGCGCCTGCCCAAGGAATGGGGTTAGCTGGGTGCAGGGCTCCACTCTTTCTGTTCCTCCTACTTCTGGGCACAGCAAGCAGGTAGGGTTCGTAATGTTTCTAACCAAACATGAAAAAAAAATGCTACCCACATTTAATCATTGTTATTAAGGTTACTGGTACAGACACCTCAGCAGGGACTCGGCTTTTATCTCAGAAGAGTTGGTTTCGATCACGTTCTGAGCAAGCGCGAGAGCTGGCTCAAAATCATCATTTTAAGTAGCTGTCAGCAAGTCTCTGTCATTTTAGGTTGTTGGTATCTGTTGTTGGATCTGTGGGTGACAGTGACACACGTGTGAGTCACTCATAAGCGCTCCCAAACTATTGCAATATGCTCAAGAAAGGAAAACAAACATCGGTGGAGTTGTGGGTTGCTGATAACCTTTTCTTAGAAAAAGATACAAGCTTTTGAGCATTGCAGACTCAGTGAGGATGTTTACTGTAGCCCTTGATGCCGTAAGGGAACCTTTTAATACAGAGATTCCTCAATAACCCTATAAATAACTTTGTTTGGTCTGGGGGGTCGTGATGCTTGTGGGTCTCCGCCAACATTATGCCAGCTTTGGCTCAGTGTGATAGAACTGACTGTTGGCTTTTCCAGGTCTGGCTAGTTGGAAGGGATCCCATTTTGCATGTAAGTGGGTTCACACATCTGAGCATCCTCTGAGTAGGGGCCGTTCAGCTCTCGGCTGCCTTCATCTCCCTGCTACCACTGCCCAGTGATGCTTCAAGGCAGGCAAACTTCTGCCAAATCTTGGATGATTGTGCCGCCAGTGGAATAGTTAGTTGAGATTTAATATGGCCATTATCTTTAGGTAATAAAATATCAACTAACTTGCCATAACTATCTTGTTTAATGTCTATTAAAAGCCCCACATACTTCATTGACTGGGTGAAATTTAATAGAAGTTCAGCTAAGCATTTATTGCTTATTTAATTTAAAAATAAGTTGATCTCCACAGTTGGTAACAGGCACTGAGGATTTAATTAACATTCAGTAAACTACCCTGTTAGCTCTGAATTACACAGTCAGGTCTTGTTTATGCATCAATTTGTAACTCCCCCCTCCTCTTTAGGCTGGTGGATGCCATTGTCAGGAGCTGCAGTTGTTTCCTCTTCTCCCTCCTCCTGGGCTCCTCATCTCTGCTCCAGCCGAAGCCTCTGCCAGGTCTGCGAAGCAGGGATCGTACGTAGCACTGCTCGGTGACCAGCACCCTGCTGCTTCGGGGGGGCTCCCTGGCAGCCTGGCCGCTTGGGCAAGGCAGGAAGGATGGGGGAGGCTGGTAGATCCTGGCACAGCCCAGAGAGAAGGGGCTGTGGGCCCAGCGGGACGGGTACAGGTGCTTTGCATGATGAGTTAAAAGCAGCCAGCTCCGTGCTTTAGTTAAGCACAGCAGAACAAATGTAAAATACATCCTCTAGGGCTTTTTCAGCAACGAAGACGTCTGTATGAAACTCAGGCCGGTGAGTTTTCTGTAGAGCAACTTGGAGTGTTTGTTTCACAGGTGACTTGCAGCTGCCCCTGCTGCAGTCCCTGCGCTAATTGCCCCCAGAGCGCTGTGCCGTGTGTCTTGGCAGCGTGCGCATCTTCCATGTGCCGCGCGCACGTACCCCGAGGAGCTCTCTCTGTTTCAGCAGTTTATTACCTCACCTTAACAGACTCGAATTACTCTACTTAATGAGGCAAGCTTGAATGAAGGCGAGGAGTCTCTCAGACAGTGCTTTACGCAGGGACTGGGTTGGGAGGGTGATTGGATTAGCAGCTGATAAGTGGTTGCAGCTCCAGCTGCCGCATCTCCCCTGCCTTACTCGCTCTGGAGTCAGCGGTGTTCGTGTTGCACCTCAGCCCCGAAGGAGATCAGCTGGCTTCAGTTTAACACTCCTCATGGCTTGAGGTAGAGACTTGATCTGCTTTTCATGGGTTTGGACAAATCTTGAGAGATACCTCAAGTTATCAGTGTGGCCAAGACGAGCCTTTAATCTGGTTTTCCCAAGAGAAGCAGATAGCGGCTGCCCCAGTCACGTGGCAAGTCTGTAGTTAATTACAAGCGATGCACTTGGTTAAAAGGATGGTGTTAAAGCTGCAAAGTCCAAGTGCTTCAAAGCTACAGAGTGCCAGGATGAAGGCTGTCAATGAAACCTTAATTTGCTGCCCTCTCCGCCCCTGTCCCCCCAAGAGGGTATTATGATATAGCCACTTAATTGCCAGGGCACCTCCTCTTTGTGCTCAGAACGGAAGGTGATGCTTAATGAGCACCTATTCAGCTTCTTTTCTTTCTGCGCAGCATATGGCCCCAAGCCTTATTTCCTACATACCATTCAAACTGAGGGCTGAAAGCAGAATTATTAATTTCCTTTTCTGCTTTTCTGGAGAACTCTCCGCTCTTCCGTTGGAGTGCTCTGCAAGTTGGGGTGACTATTTTTGCAGTGCCCTCCTGAGGTGGAGGAAAATTGTTCTTGAAGTTTTACTGATGGGACACCGAGGCTTGGTGAGGAGTGAAGCTGGGAGTCTCACATCATCCCTGACACTGAAATCCAAGAGAAAGAAGCCGGTTGGACCAGGGTCGCTTGCTTTAGTTTGCAGTCATAACTGATAATCAGAGAAAAACGGCTGAAAAGAATTGTTTGTAATTACAGACTGAGTTTAGCATCCTTTTCACCCAGCTCTGGAGATTACTCTGAACTGCTCAGTGCAGTTACATCTATCTTTACAGTCCATCTCCCTCATCTCTTCTGCTTTTATCTTCCTCTTATGTGTTATCATCATCCTTGACTGGGGGCAAGGGCTGTACGTACTGCGTGCGGGTCTCAAAGCGCCTGGCTTAGGATGGAAGCCTGGCTTTGCCCCTGACGTTTGGAAACCAGGGCAGTTTGCTGCTGCTGCATCTGCAATGGGAAGGGGAAGTCCAGAAATAAACCACAAAAATGGTTAAGGTCCAGGTGATATTTATGTATAATAACATATTTCAAGGAATATAATAGGGATAATGGAGACTTCGGATCATCCGCTGTACATTTCTCAGTGGCTTGTTTTCCTGCGTACAGTAAACGTGCCGTTTTTAAGGTAGTTTAGGCTTCCTTTAGAGCTGTAGTGCTTCTGTCGCTTCTCGTCCAGCAGACTGTTTTGTGGGAGAACTGCCTATTACAATGCCTTGTTCTGCCTTCCCTAGCACAGTTCCCCTTTGGTGTGCTCACAGAGGCTCCTCTTCTGTCTTGAGTTCCCGGGGATGTGCAGCGCAGCGCTTGGGAAGCACAGCACTGCATCTTTGCCATTTAAGGAGGGCTTGGTGAACCTTCTGCATAGTAAGTCTGAAATTCAAGTGCGTGAGTAATCCAGCTGAACTCTCTGCAGCTACTTGTGTGCCTAATGATAAGCAAGGGTTTAAGTACGTTCCTGAACCAAAATCCTAATTTGCTTCAAATGCAGACAGGGAAGAAACAAAGGGCAGAAGTGTTAAAAGTCAGCTCGGGAGATGTCTGGCTTGGTTTCTTTTGAAACAATGCTGTAGCATGCAGAGTGGCAGTAGCCTTGTTGCAATAGACACCTTCCCACAGTGCAGGACATCAAGCTGTGAATGAGGCAGACAAGTTGCAAACCTCTAGTAGTGGCATTAAGCGATGAATTGTGAGTCAGAAGTGTATCTCAGAAGTTAGCAACAACACCTCGCGCCTGTGCTACTGTAGGGGTGAGGGCAGTGTTCTTGGCGCATAACGCCTCTTCCAGTGTCTCCCTTGGTGTATGAGAACTGGGAGCGAGGCCAGAGCAGCAGGTGAGCTTACAACAATACATGTGAGCGTGCCTTTCCAAGGCACTCCACCCACCCAGGTATTTGAAGTGTCCGGGGCTAAGGATGGCAGCTTATGAAGTGCCTCAGCTCCTCGTTTCGTTGCTCCTGCCACAGTGTGTTTTACTCTGCTGCGTGGGAGAGCTGTGAACTCAGGGTGTGCGTGTGTGTGGAGGCTGTGGAAATCAGTGGAGAGCTGGAGAAGGAGCTACGAAGCAGTGCTTGCTTCCTTACTACACACAGGGATCCCTTCAGGGTGTCTTCACTTGTGAGTTACTCTGCATGAGGGTAGCTCCCATCCTCTCATTGCACTCACAGTAGATTTGCACCATTCTGTGATTTCCCACACCCCCTTTTTTGTTTTGTTTTATAAGTAGGTATCTCACGGAGGATGCAAGGCAGACAGGTTGGCATCACCTCCCCTGCTCCAGGGTGTTCCAGCCTTCATCTGTGCAGGTGGTGTCCCACCTCGGCTGGGGTCAGGACACTCACAGGGGTGTCATACCCATACCCGCACCACTCATTCCCTGCCTGCTGAAGTTTCATCTGTGTAGTAGCCCAAGCCTTTGATCTGTGTGCACCCATTTTTATTTTTTTTTGCCTGGGGTGGTGGTTTAGCTCTTGCGTTGAGCTGTCACGTTCAAGAAGTGCGAAAGTGATCTGCTTGCTCCAGCTTTGCTGTGTTCACGGCCTCTGCCTGCCTGTGTCAGCTGCTCTCCATACCTTGAAGGTAAATTGCAGTGAAGCAGGAGCAACATTAGGTTTTTTTCAACAGCTCTTGATAAATTTCTCATGTCTCAGATGGTTTGATTCATACCGGGTGAAGGGTGTGCCCTACTGCATGGGTGGAACTGGATGTACCAAGGTAGCTGTGTATTATTAGGAAGCCCCACGTTGGATCATCTGGTCTAATTCCAGCTGTTTTGGTGACTGCACCTTTTAGGACAGGAATATTTTGTTTTAGTTGTGCATGTTCTACCTGCCATGTAACGAATGGAAACGGTTCTAGATGCTCTCGATCTGCAGAGCAAGACAAGGCCTGTCCATCTCATGTATGACATGAGTGGTTGTGAGCATGGTGTTGGCATTTTCCAGCGCTCCCGATTACCCTTCTATTTATTTTTGCTTCCATATTCCACGGCCGCTGTTCTCTGGTGTTGTCCATGTCTCTAGCTATGAAGGTAGCATCTTGGGTGAGCCTGTTTGTGACGGTACCCACAGCGGCGTGGCGAGCCTGCCAACCCGTGCCTGCTGGAAACCTCCTGAAGCTGAGCAGAGCACCCGCAGAGCGGCGTGGGGGTCAGGGGAGCTCCAGCCCCGGGAGGTGACGACAACCCAGAGAGTGCTGAGAGAAGAGCAGAGCAATTGGCTTGGGGACGGAGAAACTGATTGTGAAGGAAGATGAAAAGGATGTAAAAAGTGTGTGTTAGCAGAATGTGACTAAGATGGAGACCCGATAAGTGTTGAAATGTATCTGCAGAGGGAAGGAGAGCGGTAGCTGCTGGCAGAGCAGAGCTCTATGCCTAGGACTTGCAGCTTGGTGCAAAGCAATTCTGAGTCGCAGGAATATAAGACTCCTGTGGCCCTGCCATCACAATTACCGTGCATAATCCTTTTTGCAAAGTTGCTCAGGTCTATCTGAACTTTCCCTGTTCTTCTCGGGGAGCTTGTCTCCCTCAGTGCTCTTTATCATGGCTTCTGAGCTGTGCAGCTCCTCTGTTCATTCCTCAGCGCTTAGTCACAGGAGGTTTTTGTGGGAGGGAGGGACACCCATGAGAAATGTGTAACTTGATGCAAAGTCCCTTGCCACGAGGAATCTGGGTGGCTAATCCGCTACAGAGTGGCCTCTTGGAGCCCGTTGGAGACCCATGGGGCTGTGAGTCCGGGTGACCTGCAGCCCTGCGGCTCCAGGGAGTGGAGCGGAGGCTTGAGATAATGTGGGTTTCTCCTGCAAAGGTCAACCCTGTGCAAGATTTGGGGGTTCCTGGTGGAGTTGTCCTATGCCAGCTCATTTATAATACTCAGTTTTGCAATTGGATGGGGGTAAAGTGGAGCAGGGGAGCAAGAGGGCTCCCTTAAACTACCTGTGATTGAAAGAAGGCTGTAAGCTGTAGGAGAACCTCATGCCTCTGTCCTGGCTCCAGAAAGGGAAATCTGGCAGGGGAGATAGGGCTCTAAGAGCAAATACAGTCTGTGGGTTTAGGTCTCAGTCCAGCATTCACATCCATAAATAGGTCAGCCCCTTCCTTACGATAGCATTCGTGTACACTTTGCAAACACGAACCAGCTAATCCCAGCAGATGTTTGGCAGCCTCATGAGCCCACAAGGAAGTTCAATATCATCGCACTTTGCTAGAGAGGTGCCCAGGGTTCAAGTAGCACCTGCTCGAAGAGCACGTCTGAGCCGGGATGGTTCTGGGGGTTTCAGCTTTGCACAGCGCCTGCCCCCGTTACGTTGTTTGTCCCCACTGACATCGAATGCACAACCCCCTTCAGCTTCCGAGGGGGGAAATGGCATTTAGACCTACGTTTGCACGTGCACTCTTCGTTAAAACCCAAAGAAAAGGAGGTGGCAGTGGATTTTATTTGCTGCCCGCCTTTCTCCATGTGCTGACGTGCCCAGCTCGTTGTTGGTGCTGTGTGAAGGCAAGGTGTTCGTGGCTAGCCTGACTGATTTGCTCGCCTCCCTCTCCTTCCCCAAGCAGGAGCGTTTAGGTTTGAGATCCGTGGCGCCCCGTCAGCTGCCAGAGATAACACGGAGCACCAGGGCACTCCGCTACGCCAGCTTCGCCTGTATGGAGTATTCAGAGGTCTCGAATAATGAATATCTTGCAGCCTTTTTTTAATAGAAGTTTGCTCAGTGGTGCATGGGCCAAAAGCTGCCTGGTGCTTTGCTTTGCCCCTTTTTAAGGGAAATTTGGCTAACAGTTTTCAAAGAGAAAATAAAGCTGTGGCACATCACAGAAGAGCAAGGGGTAAGAACAGCTCTGTAAGTCACCGTAGCCTCCAAGGCCCACGTTCATCCTCTTAATAAAGTTCAGCTGCACGAGGGAGGATGAAGGGATTGATCCTCTTCGTGTACGGATTCTTATTGCCCCAAGAGCCCGTCAGCAAAGAGCAACTGGGAACAAAACAAGCTCTTGCTGCATCTGATTTTTTTTTCTGGGTGCTTTGAAAGATGACCAGAATGCTTTAAACTCTGGGCTTTCTTGCTCAAAAAGGGCCAAGGATTTCACTCGCTTCTCCTGGCTTCTCTTTTGTGCTCTGGCTTGATTGCTGCCCTGATTTCCAGGCAGAGTTATAATTATAAGGCTGCTGAGCCGAGGGGGGGGAGGCAATAGGATAGTTCTGGATTAAATAAAAAAATCAAGGACTTCTCGCAGGTATGTCCTTGCTCAGATCTTTGTAAGTCCCTGTTAAAAACGCATCACAGCTCGGGATACCAGCATGCACTTCTGTCTTCTCAGTGAAAGCTTCCCAGAGGCTCCTCAGGACTCTTTTTGCTGCTCAGCATCCCAAGGAGCAGCCTCCGGTGTCTTCTGCTAACACTCAGGCCGTGGGCAGCTCTCTGTCATCATCCTGAACCTGCTCCTGGTGCTCCCTGTGTGCCAGGCGCGTGCATCTGACTGGCCCCGTGCTTTCTGCCGCTGCTGCCTGCCCTTTTTGTCTGCATTAGTTTAATTGAGTGAGGCGCTCGCGGGAGAAGCTATTCATTCCCCTGGTAACTGTGCTCGACAATCAGAAGTTATTCTGGGGGTGAAGGACTGGTACAGATTTGTTTTCCTTGGCTGCAGATCCGTAGCCCCTAATAGTTTCTCGCTAACATGAACCGAGATTGACTTGGTTTGAGGCTAATTAAAAGCCAAAAGGATCCGCAGCCCTCTCCAAAATAATTACCCTCCTTGGTGAATGGGAGGAAACTCCGCTTGCTTCTCCTTCGTTTCCAGCCCCCTCCCTTTTGCCACTGTACTCACACCTTGGCCCCAATGTGCTGGCAGCTCTGACCCCTCGCTGTCGGAGCAGTGGTGAGTTCATGGTCGGACCCTTTCTCTGCCGAAATTGTGGCTTTTGGACAAAAGGGTAAATACAGCAAAAGAATGGGGATGTTAGGTGCTATGAAGCCCAGTAGCTACTTCATGGGGGGTGTGTTTGCTTGGTGGGAAGCTACTGAAAGCAGCAGAGGGGTGTGTCTGCACCCCATGTGCAGGAGCACGTTTTGTCCAGATTTTATGGGTTAGAAAACAAAAAACCCGACGTTTTGACTGCGTCTGTGTGCCCGTTACCAGGAACTCTGAATGCAGCAGCTGGAGTTCCTAGACAGCTTGGTTTCCCTCAGCAGTGGGTTTCAGACACACGTTAACTTTTGATTCGTGTATCGTTCAGGGCCGGTGATGCAATGAAAGGTGTCCTCTCCTCCCGGTGTGCTCCGTTTGTGTTCGTCACCCATCCTGTCACCGCTGGGGCTGGGCACTGCTGCAGGCAGGAGGGCAGAGCCCTCTTCCTTCCGCCGCTCCGAGGTGTCCCCAGAAGTGCTCGTGCCCTTCTGGTGCCCGTAGCTCCACATGGGAACGGCCAAAGGTCTCCACGGCCCAGGGGCCGGGCAGGCTCAGCTGCCCCTGCAGCTCCTCACCGGGACATCCAGCCTGGGGCTGGTGCTGGCCACCCGTGGTCCCCTCTGCATCTTCACCACGCGGGGCACAAAATCATCCTGAGCCCTCTTCATCCCAGGAGCCTCCCGGAGCCCCAAGGAGCGGCCGAGCTGCTGCTGTGGCTCCCTAACCTGCCGGTTTCCCGAGGCGCTATCTGGCCGTGCCCTTAGGAACATTTTTTTTCTAAATGCAGATGGAGTGCCCTGTTTTAATTGACTAAGAAAAAAGAACTTGGAGAGGGGGGATGAACTCATGACCTTGAGATAAATGGTTTCTTATTGAGTCCCCTGGCCCATAAACCACCCCCTCTTCTGAGAGCGGCGTAGTTTAATCAAAGGTCAGGGGTTTTGTCTTCTTTGAGAGCCTCAGCAAAAGAGGGCTAGGCGGGTGAACTCTCCTCGCTCCTCCGTGACTGCAGTCATTCTTGCCCTGTCAAGTTCCCATTGAGCTCGCTCTGCTTGTTTTCTGTTCCTGGATGACGACTCTGTTGACCTTCTCTGGTCTCTGTGAATGCTGATAAAGGCTGGTGATGGAGTCAGCTGTGTTTCTGCGGGATGTAACTGGATATACAGCGGCTACGAGCGAGCAGCTTATGCAAGGCTGCTGTTAGCCTCCGCGGCGTGTGGCCTTGCTGCTTCGGTAGGAAATTGTCTTCCCTTGCCAGCTCTGCCCCCGCAGGTGCCTCCTGTTTTGAGGCTGAAGGCTGGGTGGTATCACACAGTGCCACATGCACGGCTCTCTGAGCTGGGGCTGCCCCCAGAGGTACCGTTTTCCCCATTGTTTTATGCCCTGTGGTTCATCCTCGGATGCTGATGAGTGGCTGTGACTCCTGCGGTAGGAGCAGTGTGAATCTTTCTCTCTCATCTCCTCTCTTCCCCCTAAGTGCAGTTGCTAGCTCTCCTCGAGCCTGGCGGGTGGCTGGTGTGGAGCTGGTCAAAAAAAAATCCCGAAACACTTGGTTTGTAAACTTAACTGCCAGCTTCGGTGCCAGCGACAAGGTTCCCGCTGCCGAGCTGAGCGCGGAGCAGTAGGAGTAGGTGAGAATGGGTCTGGCCGCGGCGTTGCTCTGCCTGCTGCCCTCGTGAATCGCAGCAGCGGGATGGAGGGGGGTGAGGAGACTTTCCCTGGCGTCACAGCGTTCCCTACCTTGGTGTGATGTTGCACCCACACGCTGCAGCTGGCCTGTCAGACAAGTAGGCCAAAACACAGGGCTCAGGGCAGCAGGGCTGGAGGGTGTGGGGCAAACTCAGGGAAGAACACAGAGGACTGGTAGTCAAGAGAACTTTGTGCTGAGAAACCGCCAGGTACCGGGCTGGTGTGCTCTCTGCCTCTGAGTACCGAGGGCATCCAGTGAGGGAGCTGAGAGGTGGTTAGCCGGTAACTTCACCATTCTGCAAACCAGGAGCTTCTTTCTTTCCATGGGGAAACACAGAAAAACAAGTTGTACCGGTCCAGGGGAACGATTGCTCCAGCCACTGTTGGTGCTAGGCAAAAAACGAAGGAACTGCAGCACAAGTCCAGCGTATTGACTGCTCTGGGTCAAGGTAAAACGGCCCCGAGTGGCAAAAGACTAACTATTCTCAAGCTTTAAGCAGAAAAAAGGTGTTGTGTTTTTGTTTTTTTTTGAGCTGCGTGCCATCCCAGCGGCAGATGACTACGTTGTGTGAAGATGGATGGGTGTCTGACAGCTCTGCCGTGGGTCGGTGCTCACAGTGGCGCTGAGCCGGGGATTAGGTTCGTGTTTCCTTTCCATTGTAACGCCACCGCCTCGGCTGAGCCCCTGCTGTTTTAGTGCCGGGGATGTCCTGCGGCACCTTCTGTTAGTCGTCAGCGCCGGGCTGAGGCTCAGGCACCGTGCACTTGGTGGGAGCGATGCTCAGGTGTCCTCCGGAGGAGACGAGGGGCAGCAGCATCGCACCCCTGGCCCCAGGGAGGAAAGGTGTATTGGTACAAAGCGTGACCTGGAAAACTGCCTCCAGAGGGCTGGATTCAGTGAGTGACCTGGATTCTGGCTGAAGTCGGGGTAATTTAGGAGCTAACTCAGCTTTCTAATACATTTTCTTTGTCTCAGTCCCCATCTACGATGGAAGTAATGGGACTTTCTTGTTCAGAAAGTGGACGCATGCACAGGCATCCGTGTTCCTCCGAGTTTTGAAAAGTAGTAAGAGCAGTTATTAGGGCTTGTCAGAACGGCTCCAGAATTTTTTATCTATATTTGGTAGAAATGACTCTTTTCTGAAAATGGAATTTTCTGTGGGAAGCACCAGCCTGCAACTCAGTTCTCCTTCTGTAGAGGAAAAAGGCACTTTTTAATTTTATTCTTCCATTTGCAATGGTAACAACATTTGCTGGAAACAAAAAGGTTTTCATGAAAAGCGGTCGGCGGTAAGGCTGCTCTGCTTGGCTTGCTGATTGCCACACTTCCACTCTAACCTTCGCCTCTCTGCCCCCATTGTTTTTTCCTTTATTTTTCATGAAATTCGTGTCCTCGGCCTCTTGATCCAGTTGTTTAGAGAGAGGAGCAGTGGAGCAGCTCTTTCGTTCGAGGCCCCCTCTGAAGGTATTTGTCGCAAGCCCGAAACTAACAGTTTGCTACTAAGATACAAAAATGAAAGAAGATAACAAACACCTAGGCATCCTTGGAGATGGAGGTGAGAAGGGAGTGGACATTTCTAAAGCAGAGGGGGAGATTTACTGGTCCTGGATGATTGTTGTTTAAACATCGCGATGGATTATGATGCTTTTGAAGAGATTGAGCCTGGCCAGGTGGACATGGGAGTGGGGAATCCAGTTTCCTGCCAGGTGTCTATTGCTGTTTTCAAATGACCTGGCAGAAATTGGGGAAAACAGAAGCTTTGAACCACGACGCCTGTCTCGTAGGCTCAAAGTTCCAAAGGTTTAACTTACAAGGGGTTTTAAGATGAGCAGTGAGAGCCCACCACTGCATCAGGGTTTTGTTGTGGTGGGACCTGAGCAGGCCTGGGTGGAGGTAACCTTCCCCTCAAATTCTTGCCATTTAAAACCCAAATGGGTTAAAGGAGATGTTACTTCATAATACAACCTAACTTCTCCATTTCCATTGCTAAGCAGCACCATTAGACTGAGCAAACGTGCACAAAAATGCCATCTCTGCTCTAGATCTCAGCCTGGTTGTGGGCTGCAGGAGACCCTGGGCTAGGACTGGGGAGATCCAGATGCCTTCGTGGCCCCATGCCTCGGGGTGCAGCACTTCTCCTCTGCTCCCCTGTGCTCTTCTTGGTCACCCTTGGTCTGTTTTTCTTTACCGAGTGTCTTAGGACTTGGGAATCGTGTTAGGGCAGTGCTCTGCCTAGTGAGTCCAGCCATTCCTTGGGGAAAAAATGACATTTCTTGGGGGGGGGGGTTGCATTGCAAAACATTATGCTTTGTTTGAAACCCGGGCTCTGTGGTGCTCTGATACTGCATGCGAACTGGAAAGCGAAATCAATTATCCTTCTTTGATCGAGGAGCCGGGGTGCACTCGAGTGAGAAAGTGAAACTGCCCCCCTCCTGCTCGAGGTCGCTGCAACCAGCCTTAGTGAAACGCAGCCAGCAAACGGGGCCTGTGCGTGTGTGTGTGTGCTGGGGGGAAATCAATGAGGCTGTTCTGAAAGTCTTCCGCTTCCAGTAGACTGAGGGAGTGTGAACAGCATGAGGCCGGTAGTCTGCGCTTGAAAATCCAGGGTCCGATGCTGGTGTCAATTACAGACCCGTAAATCACAGGCAGCGCCGCTGGCAGCCACGGGGAGCTGCTGAAAGGTCACTGCAGAATGGGGGCTTTCTGGCATGGGCATGCTGATTCCTCTCATTCCTTAGCCACCCTTTCTTCCTAGCCATCTTTTTCAGCCCTTTGTGCAGTTAAAGGATGAGGGATGCGATATGGCTGCTGCTGGGGCTGGGTTCATCCTCCACTGCTGTCCACCTGCTGCAGCTGAGAGCCGGTGGGGTGGCTCCTGGGTGCTGCAGGTAGGGCTGTCTCACAGCTTCCTGGGCCATTGCTCGAATATGTTGTGCCCCAAATAATTTTCCATATATTTTAATGCAGCAGTCGCTATCTGGAGAGACCAGATCCCACCCCACCAGCACTGCCAGGCCCAAAGGAGCATGCTGGAGCGGTCTCGGCCTCTTCCTCTTCCACCTCTGCTCCTTTTTTCCGCTTGTTTTTAATCTCATTTTACGAACCCAGGGACAAACCTGAAAATCAGGTGTGACAGCAAAGATGAAAGTGAGTCACCTGGCCCCGAAGCCAGGTGTGCCACCGCTCTAGGAAACGGGGACTCCTGTGGGGCGGTGACTGAAGGCCCAGCTCTGCTGCCCTGCAGCGTGCCGAGCCTGCTGGTGAGTTGGCCCTTCGATCCAAGCCTTCACCCATCGCAGCCGATGCCGCAGCTCCGTGCTGCGGCTGACGCCAGGGTTGGACCAGGACTTCGGAGGCGCTAAGCCCCGTTACGGCCAATTTTGACACGCGGGATTGTGGTGGGTCGGAGAACAGCTCAGCGCTGAGGACAATGAAAAGGGGTGTATGCTTCCTTGCAGATAGAAACTCTGCATTCGTGCTTGCTGCTTTACACCAACACGGGATCTGGCCTCCAAAATAAAAAAAAGCAGCAGCCTGGCATGCTGCTTGTATCAACTTTCTGAGCAGGTGCTGCTGCTGGCAGCGCCGGAGAGCCGCAGCACAGAGGAAGAGTGTCTCCTGCGTTTGTTATTTTGCATGATCTTTGTATTAGATAATTTCGGCAATGTTCTTTTGAATTGAACAGTTCAATAAATGAAGCCTGAGAAGCACAGAAACATAGAAAGCTGGTAGGGATCCTGCAAGCAGTAGTGTCCTGGTGCAGCAGGATAGGTCCGTGTCTCAGAGCAGCTGTGTTCAGATGTAGAGCTGCCCATGCATAGACGCTGAATTTGAAGTCAGGGTAGGGCTCTAAGCTCAAGGTTGCATAGAAGGGGTCTCATTTTCCTCAGTTTACGTTGCGTGGGGAGCTCAGATGTACCAGTCAGTGATGGTCAGAAGTGCTGAGGATCAGGGCTGCTGTAGCAGAGGAAGTAGCTTGAGATTTCTGTATTGAGGACTTTGGCCAGCAGAAAACAAATATTGGCATAGTGTGGGGAAGACATAAAAATACATATGTCAAAATGGTGCAGGCTTTTAAGTGTTTTTCATTTAAAATGAAAAGGTCAGATCGAATGGGGTTGTCAGCTGGGGACCTGTACATGCACCTGCCAGTCATACACGAGTGGACCCTTGTCAGCCCGTGCTGATGGCAGACTCCCTGAGAACTTGTTGGTGCTTGAAAACTGGCGACTGGAACAGCTGAAACTACAAGTTTCCTTGTAGCAGTCAGGCTGAGACACGTGTTCCTCGTTGGGATGGGAATGAGAGCTTCCCAGCGCGAGGCTGCTTTATCCCAGTTTAACTGGTGTTCACACTGGGCCTTCTGCAAGTCCAGCCGTATTGATTTAAGGAAAAAAAATCAGAACGGAGCTCTGAGTATCTGTAAGACTTTTGGGTGTAAAGCAGATATAAAGGTGAATGCAAGTTTCAACCAGTCAGGAAAAACATATGCCATTCAGCCAGGCTGCTGGTTGAGAAACATAATTAGCACTTAAATTATTGTAACGGCTAAGAATTTCTCTTAAAGGGATTGGTGATTGTTGTTACCTCAGTTACCAAGTGGCCACCGTAATGTGATGCTAGAGATGCCTTCTCTTCCAAAAATGCTGACTTATTTCTCTGGAACAGCTTTCTTGCAGAGGCTTCAAGCTGTCCATTTCTGAAAAATCTGAAGAATAAAAGAAAACTCAAAACACGCCGGAGAACCAACATTTAAATTCAGGCATTGTGAGCTACTGCGTTCCGTTGTGATTTAAATCAGCAAACAGGAAATGTTGCTTTACATACTGGTGCTTTAAATTAATGGCTTTTCTTATCGTGAGATGTTGATTCTCGCCATCGATAATACAGCATCGGTGCCATCAGGCAGGGTGAGCGGGCTGCTTCTGCTCGTCGCGTCTTTCAGGATTTGAGAGTTAGATCTCAACCATTCACCTAATTTTCTTTCAGCCTGGGATGGCGTGTTTAACTTCTGATCACCAGCTCAGCTTTTTGCGAGCTGTACCTTAAACTTAACTAGTTGCAAAGAAACAAATGAAGAACACAATCCGTTGTGAAAGACGTCGCTCTCCGTAAATTCTGGTTCCAGTGCTTTGTTCAGAGACTGCTCGGTGCTTCGAATGGGATGGCTGATCCCCGCTGTTCAGCTTTTTGCTTTAAATTACTTTTAACTGATAAGTTGCTTGTTGAAATGCTTCCGGGTGCGTTAAAATAAGTGGTCTGTGCTGCACTAAGCACAGAAATGAGGATGCACATGCATGCACGTCCGGTGGCTGCAGCTGTGATCCGAAGGCACGAGCGGTGTGCTGAGCCCTGCCAGGGGGAGCTGGGTGGCGTGAGGCTGTGTTACCGAAGAGACTTCCCCACTGTTACCTCTGGCACAGCCATGACAGCTCTCTGGGCTTTCTCGGTGCGAGATTAAAATCAGAATTAGCCACACGCTGACTGCTGAGCATCTGTTGCAGCGAGCTGGAAAAGCACCTGAACATTTCCCACTGAGGTTGTAGGGGGAAGTTGTGTGAAACCCAGAGGGGGCTCCTCGGGGCTGGGCTGAGGCCGTATTTCCCTGAGGACTCCAGCAGATTTGTGCTGGAATCCATGGCGATAATGTGGGTACGTCTGTACGGTGTGCTTGTTCATCTTTCCCTACCTAAGCCAGAAGGGGAACGAGCATGGCTGAGAGGAGGCCTGTGGAGCCATGGCAGGGAGAGAGGCAGACCCTTTTTTGGGGCCGGGTGCTGTCCTGTTGGTCCCCATCAGCTCACCTGGGACACAGGTGGGCATGGCCTTGGGAGAGATGAGGCCAGACAGGGAGCGGGTTTGCCGCCAAGCTGCCATGCTCCTTGCTGTGTACAAGCAGTCTGGGGAGAGGAGCTTGGGGCATGCGGTCCTTAAGTCTTGAGAAATGTTCCCTACCAAGAAATGCATGTTGAGATCGCGTCCTGAAGATCTCTGGTTTGGGGGTGACATCATGGCTTCGTGGCTTGTGATACAACAACTGGGCAGCTCTGCCAGCACCGTGGGTTCGTCCTCTGCATCTCTCCTGGGTCCCTCTGCGCTCTCAAACCCAGACCGACTTTATAGCCTCCTGCTAAAGCAGCGGGGCTAAGTGACTCCGTTCTGCCCATGCTGTGTTTGGGGTCACAAACGGAGGAGTTTGGCGGAGCAGCTCAGGTGGGTACTGCTGTGGCTGGCCAGGCCGTCCCTACCCTGGTGGCCAGGAGAGGTGGGTGCCTGGCACCAGCTGGTTGCTGCCTGCCCTGGGGATGGCACCCATGGGTCCTGCTCGCCTTGCAGCACCCAGCCCCAAGCTGACAGGGACAGCCAGCACGGAGAGAAAAGCCAGGCGGATGCCGTTCGGTTAGCTGGGGCTGCCAGAGTCCCATAAACCGTCTTATAAACATCTCATGAGTTAAACTTGATGAAAGGCAAGCCCGAGCCAAGGTCTTTTAAACACAGGTTGGGTCCCAAGAATATTGTCTTACCTGGAGCTCCCGGAGGTGCTGTTGTGAATTGAATTGAAACAGGGCTGGAACCAGAGGGGAATGTTGTTGTCTTCTGCCTTTGCAGATAAGACCGAGGGGCATTTTGCCAGGAGCCTGTGGGAAGGACCTAAATTGTGTATAACTCTACATCATTTTAAAATGAAAAGTAAACATGCAGAACCATAATATTTGCTTGTACTTGTCTCCTCCTTGATGGATGAAGAGAAATTGCTCTTTGGCTGAGTTCAGCAGCAATAAAACCTTGCAGTAACTCATCTTCATCCCCAGCCTGTGGTGAGTGGGAGACACCGTTGTGATTGCTGGCTGAATTTGTCCTCGCTGCACCTGAAGGCAACGCTGAGGGTCCTGGGGGCTTTAATACCTGCTCTGCCCACACCTGGGTCCTGCAGGGAATCAGTCAGGGCTGGGCACCAGCACAGCATCTGTGGGATGGAGCTGGGAAGGTGCTGATGGAGCCAGGGTAGGCCCCAACGTGCTCTTGTGGTGTTGGAGAGGCGAGAGTCGCGTGTCCTTCCCGGCTGCTGTAGCATCAGGCATGACGTGCGGTGACAAGGGGGTGGTGGCAGGGGCAGGATGCTGTCCCACCGAGTGACAGGCCAGGGAGACCTGGGCTGTGAGCCACATCGGGTGTTTTGCCATCCGTTGGTTATAGATCTGCGGGCTCACAATGTCCTCACGAGCGACGCAGGTAAAACAGACGCGAGTCTGAACCGAGCGTTTCCATCGTTACGGCAGCAAACAGCAGTAGCTTTCTGTGTGGTGGTGGTGACGAGGCGAGCCTGTGCTTGTCACGAGCAGAGATAGGGACGTGGGGGTGTCGGGGCTGTGGCCGGGATGGGATGCTGGACTGGAGGCAGGAAGGAGTGCAAAATGCAGATGCTGTGCGTCTCCACGGGATGCACCCGGCAGCGTGTCCTGGTGACATTTGACACGTGCAGGATGCCGGTTGTGTGGCCTGGCCGGTAATGGGCTGGCCCCTCTGGTCTGCCTGCATCTTCTGCTCAGGGAAAAACAGCGTCAGCTTGGTCAAAACAGAAAGTCCCGTAAGCTTCAAAACCGATTGAAATGATGCCGCCTAGTTCCCTTGTCGTGTCCCGAGCCACAGGGACTAGGGGCAGATTCACCTGTTCTCACATTTTGTGCCTCGTTTTATATCCCCCTCACATCCATATCTTTACAAATTGTCTTATTTTGTTGTATTCCCAGTGTGACACCTTAAAGCTCAGTGATTTGGGGTTGTAATGCTCGCTTTCACCGGGTGTATAGAGCAGCTGCTGTAAAACAGCCCAGGAGCACGGAGGCTTCTGCCTAAGTTGGGGAGGAAAATGCTCCGTTTCCCAGAAGTTGTGTGGGTTAAGCTGCAAGTTCTGGAGAAGAGCTGTTGGGAAGCCCATCCAGCGTGCATCACATGGAAACTTTCTCTTTGCAGGGCTGGGCAAGAAACCCCAAGTCGTGACTCCGGCAGCACCCTGCGTGTCTCCAACAGCCCAAAGCTGTGCAGTGCGAGAGCCGGTACGTAAACACCTCTCACACACACGAGGGCAGTGGAAGGAATTGCAGCTTTTCTAGCAGTAGCACCTGGCTGCCACTCTCTTCTAGGGGACCAAAAAAAGCTGCTCCTAAGTGAGTGCGGAGGGGGTTGGGATCGCTGGGAAACGGGAGATGAAGTGGTAATTCCCTTGTGCTGCTTGCACAAAGAGATCTTGGCGGGGAAGGGCCCAGCACCAGCAAGAAGCTGTGAGTATTTAGAAGTCATCCCAGACTGCAGCGCTGGGGCTGTGGGTACGGTGTCGCTGAGAGCGCTGTGTGGCAGCGTGCCTTTGTAGGTGATGTGGAGGGCGCTGACAAATGCCTGCGTAAAAAATGCATATATACGTGTGTACGTACACCCAGCGTACAAATCCGGGCACATGGAAACAAGGATGTGCAGCACGTATAGAGTGTGTACTATACAGCGGCGTGTGAGAGCTCGGGGGTGTGTGTACCAAATGTCTGCATGTACTATATACGGCAATGAAAGAATGCATATGCATTCATGTTCTCTTCTCTTTTTCTGTCTCTTCTGTCTCTGTGGAGCTGTTGCAAAGTTACCAGATCCAACCTCCTGGGAAGCCTTTCTGGCCAAGGTTTTACAAGCCGGCACCTGCTTTGCCTGCCTTGCTTTCTGTATTTATTCCTTTGCATGCAGTTTTTGCCTTTGCGCGCAAAGCGGAACTGCCACAAACGTTTGTGTTAACTTTTGGCTGTACAGGACTTCAGCCTGCAAGTCCTAAGCTTGCTTTTGTGCATGGTGTGGGAGGGAACGTAGGTTTATGTCGTTGTGCATGTGTGTATGAACACCCCTGGTCCTGGCTGTCTGCATTACGGCATGCTCTGTGCTCGGTCTCCCTGTGATGCTGCAGCAGTCCCCACGTTACATCTGTCGTGCAAGTTGTGCTCTCCACCTCTTTGAGATATTTTTATGAATTAAATGCTCAGAGCGTCCTGCTTATGTAATGCTGCTTAAATGAAATCAGTCACGCCTGACCCAGTGGGCAAGTGATAATGATCTATACCGCTGTGCAGGAGGCTTGGGTTGGATTTTATTCCCAGGCCCCTGAGCTTTTACTTTCCAGGATTAGGACTGTGGCAAGGAGAGGGACTCGTGGCGTGGTGTGGTAGGGAGCTGCTCGTTCAGCTGTGGCGGGACATGGATCTGTCCAACCCTCTCCTTTCTGTCCTCTGTCATTTGGGGTGGAAGGTGCTCTAAAGCAGGGGCACTGAACCTCAGTTTATACTTAAGTACTGCTGTTTAAGCACAGCAGCAGGAGAAGACACGATGCCGTCTCAGCTGGGACCCCAAAAGGACATCCCAACGCCACGTGGTGGGACTGCCGTCAGCAAATGCTGCTTGAGGGGACGTGTGCTTGCTCCTGGATGCTGGGTGGCTGCTGTGCTGTGCTTTCCCCATCCCTGGGGCTGTCCCCAGAGCACATCAGTGCTCCCTCCCAGCCCGGTGGGTATTGAAAGGCCGTGCTGGGCTGCCTGCCAGGACCAGGAACTGGCTTGTCCTCGTGTGCTCGGGCCCCCGCGCTCCCAGCCCCTCTAACAGCTATATTCATTTCTGGCATGGGAGTCCCTCTAAGGTCACGAAGCCAGGTTTCAACCCCAGGAGCCATAAAACATACCCTGCCTGACCCCTGCGCAAAGGCAGCGTTAACAGCCTGCCTTCCCTGGGGTTTCGTTTCCCTGTCCCCAGTTTGTGCCACTGCCGCCTGCATTCCTCTCTGGCTCGGTAAGCCCGTTGCCTCTCGAGCTGACGCAGCTAATATTTCCCTGCTGGCAGGGCAAGCGAGGTAGTGGCATTTAGCTGCTAGGGAGAACTTTGATCTCTTAATGCTGCTGGAGCCCGGGGCTGTGAGGGCTGGTGCGTTCCTGGGGCAGAATTTCTGCTGTCCCAGTCACTCCTCCGTGGCTTTGTTCCCTTCCTTACCTTATCCCCACTTCATCCTGCTGCGTGCCCTCACGCAGACAATACCCTGGGAATTGTCTTCTGTGAAAGACTGAAAAACAGAATCAGAGTTTGCAGAGCCTTCCCAGGCGCTTTCACAACTCATCTTGCAACGGTTTTGGAGCATCTTCTTTGGTGATTGCAGTTTGTGAGCCAGGAGGATGTTCCTCATGGCCCAGCTGGTGGCTGGGGCACATGGCTCTGGGGAAGGTTTCAGTGGTTTATTATTATTATTTAAGAATAATTGACTGGCTGCCCACAGAGGGCTAGTCCCAGCCTGCATTTTGGGAAGATGTTGCCCTGGTGTAGCACTTAGGGCCACTGGAGCTGTTGGCTGTTTAAAGCTGTCTCTATAACTAACATGTGATGGGTGTGTGCTGGTGCTGCCTTGTTAGGTTTATTTTTTGTAGCGGTAGTGATGGGTCACCGAGTTAAATGTTCTTATTCTGAAAGACACAAAGCTTTGTTTTCTTCAGAAGCAAAGGTGTAGATGCTTTCTGTCACCTGTGTTATCGGGGACTGAACTCAGGCTGTCAGGGGCCCCCGATCCCTGCCTGGCTGCTGGAGGTAGTTGTGCAGCCTCTGTCACCGCAGGGGTTTGGTTTCTCCTGAAGCCTGTGCTTCAGTATCAGTGAGAGCCAGATGTACTCTAATGCCACTTTTTTTTTTTTTTACTGCTTATTTTGGCCATACATGGGCAGAGTCAGCTCTGGAATTCCTTCCCTATAAATTCAATAGCATCTTGTGGGTGGTGCTGGGGAATCACTCTGGCAGCGCTGCCTGGGCAGCCTGTTCCCCTTGAAAACGTCCTGATTTGCACATTCCTCAGATGCTGCGTGCTCAGCGTGGCCGATGGCTGCAGCCACCAGCAGGCTGCCGGGGCAGAGGGGCTGGGAGGCTTTCAGCCTGCATATTCACCTCCCGGTCACCCGTGGGGCGGCCATCAGGGCAGAGGGGAGACGTGGGTGCCTGGGAGAGGTCCCTGCTGCCCTGCAGGAGCGGTGCTGTGGGTAAATCACCCCTCTTTGTGGGCAGGTTTTGCTCTGTAAGTGTATCTATGCTGCCTCCCAGGCTTGTTGCACGGGCTGGACGTTGAACTTTGAGTGGGGACACTCGGTGCTGCCCTGCTCCCATCTGCCACAGCATCCCCGCGTCACACGTCCCTGCAGGGAACCCGCCCAGGTGGCAGTGAGCCTTGTCTCATCGTGCTGCTTGCCCAGAGAGCCGGGAGGGCTTGTTTGTTGGAGCAGGGAGCCTTTTGGTTACAGGCAGGAAGAATGGCCTTGGGATCGAGGGATGCTGCTGTCCTGGGGCTCCTTTTCCCTGCGGGGAGCTCTCTGCTCAGGCAGGGTGTGTTCCTCTCTGCAGAGCTGTTTGTCCTCTGATGAAGCAGAATCACATGCACGCTTCTCGCAAGGCGCTGACTGGATGAGTCAGGTTCAGGGAGCTTTTCCCTGCCCCAGGTGAGCAGCTGGAGCGGGGCAGGAGCCCGAGGCCATGCGCAGTCCTGCCTGTGCCCTGTGCCCTGCTTGCCAGGTGGCTCTGACTGCTGGGTCTCGCCCTTCTGGCGCTGAGTTAGCGTCGCTGTAAGCACGGCCCGATTTCACCTATTTGCCTTCAAATAGTACTCAAAAAACAGCTTTGGGAGGTCTCCTGCCGGTGAGTCAAGGGACGAGAGGGAGGTTTGGAGCAGCAATTGTGGATGCGGGGTGATGGCTCCTGGAGCTGCCTTGCTGCATCTCCTCGGGCATCCCCGGGAGGGGACAGAAATGCCCGGTGTCTTGCAGCGAGCCGGGAGCTGCCCAAGCATGGGCCAGGACGGTGCCAGCACCGCGTGGTCCCCAGTTCGGGCTGCGCGTGGGTCAGCCACGGTGATGTGCTCGGTGCCTGGAATTCAGGCTGGAGAGGGGCAAGTCACCCCCGTGCCAAAGGCAGGGAGAGAAGGGTGATTTTTTTTGACATCCTTTGGAGTTTTGATCTCCATATTTGGAAATGTTTACCCATTGCTCTGATCTATTGCAAGGGAGGGGAGGTGACTCAGGGTCTGGTGGAAGCAGGATTTGAATTCCTGTAGTAAGGTTTTTTTTTTTTTTTTTTTTTTTTTTTGTCCTTCTTGTTTTGGAAGCTTCTTGTGGTCAGTTTTCAGTTCTCTTTTGCTCCTGGACCTTGTTCCAAATTTGATCTGCTCGAAAGGGAAGCGTATTAGCGAAGGAGCTTGCCTGGATGCTGGTAAGTGCATCATTGCTGCTTTAGCAAGCAACTTGGGATTTTCTGTTTTGTTTAGTCAGACGGATTGCATCAAAGTGTGTGCGTGGCTGCTGGTAGAGGCAGGCATGTGGATCGCCAGTCAACAGAAAAGGACCCGATGAAAGTTTCTCAAGCTCGGAAATTTAGCTCAATAGGTTGGTCTCAGAGGCAAAATGT
The DNA here is from genome assembly GCF_011077185.1 of Oxyura jamaicensis. Classification (NCBI taxonomy): domain Eukaryota; kingdom Metazoa; phylum Chordata; class Aves; order Anseriformes; family Anatidae; genus Oxyura; species Oxyura jamaicensis. Next base: position 15,450,593 of record NC_048901.1, on the reverse strand, counting down.
TTCTTCAGGCCTAGGTACAAAGATAATTTAAGCCAGCTCCCGTTCAGGCAGGCTCTTCCTTGCAGTTTCTGGCTGCTGCACCAAGGCAGCAAAGCACTGCAGGGTTAAATGGGTATGGTTATACGCATGTGGTCAGCAAGTAAAGTATAGCTTAAGAAAGATTTCTGTCTCCTAAGCAAGTGTGTGTGTTAAAAAGGCTGTGTAACACAGGGATAAATTTATCTCAAATGTTAATATTTAACTGTTTTGTTAGGGAACTGCAGAAGTTTAACAGCCTTAACTGTATGAAGGTTCACTGTGTGTTTTTTCCTGTTATTCTTTATTTTTCCTTAGTGTGATGGTTTTTTATCTGTCTGATACTGCAGCTGTCTGCTTCTCTTTTTCTCCCCTTTTCCTTGCTCCTTCCTGAAAGGAAACTGCAGTTCATCGAGAAAGTCAGGGGAGCGGGGGGGAACCTGGAACATGTTTTGCTTCCTGTTTTATTCATGGCAACTAAAGCCATGCCCAGGAATCTGGAGTGGAGATCCACTATCCTGCATTCCTCTTGTCATTTGGAGCATGTAACACGTATAGAGTGCTTTTAGTGCTGGCTCTGGGGGTTGCATAGCAGCGAGTCCTGCGCCTCAGATAGAAAGCACTGCACTTTGTCCTTCTACTTGGGAAGGGATGTTGATGAAAAATGGTGTACGGCTCGTACCCCTGGTTAGTGATGCGTGCATCTGCTTTGCTAAATGGTATTTTTAGGCTGATTCAAACTTGTTATCCTCCCCTCCTTGTTTTAAACTTAGCATGTAACTTTCTAGCAGAGGTCTTGCTTGATTTTCTTTTGCCCTTTTACATAGGGATTAACATTCAACGTGAGGTTTGGTTTTCTTAGAGATATGGACTTGCATCAGGTCTTTTAGGTGCAAAACTGACGTGGTTATTCAGGGGAAAGCAAAAAGGCTTGGCATAGTTTGCACAAGGCTAGGATGTGAGCAGAAAAGCATTGTACCCCAGCAGGCAGCGAAGGGACTGCTGCGGTGTGTTCCGGCAGGCAGGTCGGGTTTCGAGTTTGCAGATTTCAGTTGCATTTTAATCCACATTGTTTCAACGAGCTGCTTGGATTAAGTGCGGCTTTGGGGTGCTGGGAAAGAACTGCTGGCCTGAGGAGTTCACAGCCTGAGCAGACAGCGTAGGTGACGGCTTGGAAAGCGGGGTGCGGGGAGGCGCATGGAGCTGCTGCAGCATGCGAAGCCTCAGCACGGTGACTTGCTGGAGGAGCCACCTTCCTTTGTCGTGTGCGGTGGTGCAGAGCCCTGGAGGGTGGTGAGCCCAGGTCTGTGTTGCTCCTCATGCGCTGTGCTTTGCCTCTGCGTGTGCACGCATGGCCCCGGGCCATGCCTCCTCCTGCACCGTGCCTCGAGCAGCCCCTGCTTCAACGGTGCTTAGATGTGGTGCCTCCAGGCTTTGGCAGCTGCTTGTAGCCCAGCTTGGTCTTTGGGGACAGGGCTGGAAATGATGATGTTCTGTTCCCCTCGCAGTCTCTTCCCTTCCATGCTTACTGGAAGACCAAGACGAGCGGTGCCAAGGCCCAACTGGGTCCCCAGGCCTGGAGGCAGCGCCAGAGCGAAGGCGCTTCCTCGGGAGGCCTCAGGGCAGACATCGGGCACGCCTGGGGAAGCACGCTGGGGCTGATAACCTCCATGTGCCGATCCTTCTCCCTGACACGTCTCCACTGGATGGACCTGAAGGCTGAGCCCCCCAGGCAGAGCCCCTGCCTGGAGGAAGCCCAAGGCTGGGGCCGCAAACTGCCAGGGCTCTTCTCTGGTGTCTCTCCAGGGCCTGGACAGATCGGTGACTGCTGATGCTAACCAGGATCTGCAGCGGATGCCACACAAAGGATTTTCTTCTGTTCCAGGAATGGAGCCATTAAGGGCTGACCTGTAAACTAATACACGTCTAAAGATTTTCCTCCTGCAGCCTGGCACTCTGTAAACACTCGAGCCTGAGAAGCCTTTGGTGGCTTCCATGGACCTTGAGCACGTCCAGAGGGCTCCATGCCTGTTTCTTATGCCTCTCGGTCACTTTTAATGATGCATTAGATGCAGAAGATTGGCTGTAGCTCCCATGTAAGGAGGATTGGTTCACAGCCCGTCCTTCATCACGGCATAGCTCGCTGGGCTGGCACCGTGCGGGACGTGGCAGGGTGGCGACACTGTCACTGTGTGACCTGGGGGCTGTAAGGGGGCTTAGCAGGCACTAAGTGTGCGTGTCCCAGAAGCTGCCCCAGATAGCATGGGGGCAACGTTTGGGCTTGGAGGAGAGGAGGGAGAGGCAAGAACACAAGCCTGGATGGCTCTGTGTGTCTGAGGCTTTGCATTTCTCCAGGCAGAGGTTGCAGAGCTCCGAAACGCTACCTCGTGTCTGCAGGCTGGGGAAAGCCGCGTTATCCTGGTGGGTGCGGGTGCACAAACTGAGGCACCGTGTGGCAAACTTGGGAAAAGTGCAAATCTCCTGACTCCGTGTGACTGTTCATGTTCAGCTCCTGCAGACAGGCAGGTGTTTTACAACCTCATGCTGAACAACGGCGCTGTTAAACACGCGTACTCTAATAAAGTCATACTTTTCTGAGCGTGAAATATTTCTGCTTCAGTTGCTCAAAGGTAAACCGAGTCATACTGAGTATTTCATAAAGTTGATCTATGTTGCTAGCGTGTGACAGGATCCCAACATGTATCGTTGCTTCTGGAGTTTCCAGATGGCACTTCACCTAATTGTGCCACTGCTACGGCTTAGTATCTGAGCAGAGTGCAGTCTTTTAAGAAATGTCTGTGCTTATTAGCTTTGTAATGCACATTCTTGTGTAACAGCTGTTGCAAGCAGCAGGAGGTCTTACTCTCAGCCTAATTCTTCAGTCAACTTTGAGGGAAATTTGCTCCTGTGAACTAGGTATTTGCATTTGGGGTAAGATCTCTCAGATGAGAAGAACTTGTTTGCCTCCAGTGAGCACGTCAGTTCAAGGACTCGTGTGCCCAGGAGGAATAAACAAGTTGCTCTTGCTCCTTTACCAGCATCAGTTAACAGCGTGGAAGTCTCCCCAGTTGCTTTTTGCTTGATACGGGGGTGACTGCATTTTAAAGAAATGTCAGGTTTCAGAAGCCTGGCTGCCTGCATTGAGGAGGAAAGGAATTCTTGTGCTGTGCTGTCTCACACCCCTACTGTGAAAATATTGCACGGAGGAGTCCCAGAGAAGCTGTCCGTTTTGGCAGCCACTTCCCTCCTACATGCTTGTTCTTCAGGTAAATCCCTCGTCAGCTCTGTCAGCCGTTCCCCCTTCCTCCCTGAAAAGTCATTATCATCTCTTGAAATTAAGGAAAAGACAGGAGGAGGGAATAAATGGATGTTAAGAAGTAGAAAACAATCAATTAAATAGTACGTAGCATGTAATTTTCCTTGGAAACTTACCATGAAATTGAGGAGCACTTTAACAACTAGTAATTTAAATTGCATTTGAGCACTGCTAATGGGTTGTTTGCATGGGAATTTCGGTCATTTCGCAGCAGGCCCCTGTCTTTAGTACCCCTTCATTCACTTTTAGGAAAAAAAAAAAAGATCCTGCAGACAACTGGTCCAACTGTTGCTGGTAAAAGGTGATACCGCTGAAATTTTGCTAGCTCTTGTTAGGTTCAGAGCTGTTTACTTCGTTAACATCAGCTCTTCCAGTGTTAAATTTGATGGGAATTCTGGGAATTCAGCACTTTTGATCTAAAGAAGCTTGTCAGGCCTGCAGTTTCTAAAAGGCAGGGAAATAACATTATTCCTGTTGCACTCACAACCGTGTTGGAGGCAGAATGGCTGCAGGGGCTCTTCTGGGCTCACGGGGCGTTTGCAGCCGTGCTCGGAGAGGTCCCTGCTCCCCAGGGTCCTCCCCAGCTTGGTCCCAGTGCCAGGGCAGGGAAGTGCCTCTCCTGCAGCTGGGGCTGACCCAGGAACTCTGTCTTTATCACCCAGAACAAATCATAGCAGCCTTCTGGGATCTGATCCTAAAAGGACCAACAGAGAGGTGCTGATCAGCTGTAGCTGTGGGATATTTTCACTGAACTTCTTAGGCTTGTTTTTCCAGCGTTTAATGCTCTCCTTCACCACTGTTTTGCTTATAAAATGCCAGCGATTTTCAGCAAAATGCAATTAACCGTGTGCTGTTTTGCCACTGGTTTCGGTGGGAGCAGGCTCTGTAGGAAGGCAAAGGCAAGTTGCTCGTCGCCTGTTGCTGAATGAACATCCCGTTTTCAGAGCAGGGTTTTTGCAAATCCGTGGGCACAGCTAGCATATGGAAGGGGGTTCCATGTAAAAACAAATCTGGCCTTCTGTTTCTGGATGTGTAGGTTGTTTCTTAGAAGATGGAACCTTTAAAATCTGTCCCTGCAAACATGGCTGTTAAATTCTTCTATTTCTGGCGAAGCGAGGCAGCTGTCTGCACCGAGATAAGCTATAAAAGACGCAATATTTCCCCAAAATGGCCTTTTCAGCTATACCTGCCAGACAGCCTGGCCAGCAGGAGTTCACAAGGAGTGTAGCCACTGCTGCCCTTTTATGCACAGGGCCCGGAGCCACGTCAAAACTCCCGGGCAAGTCTCCAGGGGCAGCGTTAAGCACCAGCTCTTCAGTCTCTATCTCGTGAAAGGCTGCCACACAGACAAGAGCCTTCGGAGCAGAGGGGGGGCTGCTTGTTGATGTGATTGTTCCTACAAGGTGTTCTGTTGTTTTCTAGGTGATGGCTTCGTCTTCAGCGGTGCTCCTGTTTTTAATTTTGCTCGAATCTTTCTCGTTGCCGACTCGCCTGCAGTGGCTGTCTGCTTTAATCGCAGGGGGGTTTTGATGCTCCCCGTCCAAGTTATTTATTTGAACGTGTTCCCCTTCGCTGCCTGTTCTGAGGGTAGCTAGTGAGTTCAACCGAAACCAGTAACAAAAATTGTAGTTTCTCATAAGGGTGAGGTTTCTGAGAGGATAATAGTGTTATCCTTTATACATCCTGACACAGATGCTCTCCACGGTTCTTCATTGGTTATCAGCTAACCATCTGCAGAGGTACGATTGCAAGAAAGCTGTATCAGATAATCTCGTAGAGGCTGTTCAAGCTGTAGGGACAGAGAGGGATGTGGCTCTTGAGCACGCTCAGAGTGGGTGAGTGAGAAATTCTTAAACCTGGGAGGGTATCAAGATCGACATTTCGAGGCGGTGGTGGCGATGACCTCGTGTGGGCGAGGGGCTGGCGTGTGGTGGGAGGCAGGGGTGAAGTCCACGTGGTGGAGGAGGGCAGAAGGGCCAGAGAGCAGCGACTTGGGGCATTAGGAAACCCCAGACAGCTCACGTTCTCCTGAGATAAGGAGCCAGCTGATAGCATCAACTCTGTGAACTATCTAGCCCACTTGCCCTCTTTTTTTTATTTATTTATTGAATGAGCATCTTACCATGCTGATTCTTGAGAACTGCTACACCCACCACACAGATCCCCCGTGGCGCATGGGCAGTGTTGCCACACAGCCAGCTGCTGCAGGGCATCAGCTCAGCGCTGACGTGGAGCAGGGTTTTGCCTCCACTGGCTTTTTCGTGGAGGCCTCTTAGTCACCAGTTTGTGCCTTGTGTGTTGTGTGTAATCCTCTCTTCGTAACTTTCTTTTCCTTGCCTCAGTTTTCCATTTCATCACTCCGTTTATCCCCTCTCCCAAAAGCAGAGCCTCTTGGCTGGTACAAGTCAGTGCAGGTGTGCTAGGTACCCCTCCAGCAAGTATCTGTGTGCCTGCTGCTCCAGCAACTGATTGACAACTGAGCAGGAACGAGGCACGTGAGGTGGAATAATCCTGGTAAGGTATTTGTGGCCATGCTCTCCCCTTGCTAGCGTGTGCAGTGCTCCCCCAGCCTCCGTGTGGCTCACGGTGTGAGCTCGTGGGTGAGCAGTGCTGCCGAAGGCCCTTTGTTTGCCCTCCTCCCTTTCTCAACTGTTTTTGAAGAATGCTGATAGATTTAAGTAATAGCCTTGTAGCTGAGAGATAAGGAAGAAAAAGTCTTAAGGGTAGATTAGTTTGCTGTAGAGGGAAGGCAAACACCGAGGGAGCTCGGTGGAGGGAGCTGACACTGAGCTACGCTGGAATGCTGAGATTGCGTATTTATCATTTACCCGCTCCACAAATGTGTGTCGTGTTTTACAAGTGGGGAAGAAGACAGTCCTTGTCCAAAAGAATCTGCAATCCAAGACGGACAAATATGCACTCGAGGGCCTGGTTAGGGCATGGGTGATTGCTGGAGATGGAAATCCAGGCAAAGTGGATTCCTAGAAGAAAAGGGCTTCTCGGGTGGGAGTCGTGGGTGGTGAGAAGGGTGTTTGAGGTGCCGGAGGAGAGGATAGACAGAGGAGGGTAAATTGCTATGGAAGGAGATGAAAAGACCTGAAAGGAAAGAAGGTTGAAGGGGAGGGTAGAAAATAAGAAAAGCAGTAGGAGGAAAAAAGAGCAACAAGGCTGCTGTGGGAGGGGATATTGTGGGATGCTGTAGATGAGAGTTGAGATGACCTTAACATCTCTGTGTGTGTGTGTTAGAAGCTGTGCTGTAACTCAGCTACTGGGATTAGTCATCTCCCAGTGCATGAAGCACCAGTTTCTTCTTTGAATGGAGGGTGGTGGTCCTGTCTGAATGCCAGGGCTGGGAGATCCCTTGGCTGGGCTTGAATGCCTTGTACATCTGGTGGGGAGCTGGGCGCTTACATGCTATGCCATCCACTGCAAGAGCCTCAGTAGGCACGTGCATAAGTAAATTGCCACCTTCTGCTTAATGCCATCAAAGGTAGCTCTCCAAAGACTTAAAAACCAAGTCAGAGATTACATATAAATATATATTTAGTATGGGTATATATACTGTGAGTAGGTTTTCAAGTGAGACAGGCTGCACTTCAGTGACACCTGAGAGGATGTGGGTGGGATTGATGTTTTTGTTGTGTCTTACCCACTCCCCAGTAAAAGAGCAGGAACGTTTGCACCCAGGTCCTTTGTGCATTGACTTCCACAGAACTGAGATGGCAAAAAGTCACTGGTCAGCTGGTTCCTGGTGTCCTGCTTCCAGTTCTCAAAAAAGAGCTTGGGACTTCCACAGGTTCTGTCTGGGTTTTGTTCCAGTCCCAAGGATTGAAGGAGTCAAGGAAGAATTTACTGTCACCAGTCTTACTTCCCTTTCTCTGATTTCTTCTCTGCTTTTGAAAATAATTGCCCTTCATTTTGGCATTTACGCTGTAGCCAGTGTCCATGGACTGGAAAGCCCCTAGAGTTCTCTTGAAGCAGCAATAATAACTTCAACTTTCCTCCCAAATCTAATCCTCTTCCAGCTTGCTTACTTCGTGTGTGTGCAATATCAGAAATATCTAGAAATATCTGATATACATCTTATTTTTGTGTGTGTGTGTGTTGGGCGGGGGGCGGGGTCTCCTGCTGATGCTTTCCAGATCTTCCTTCTGGTTTCTTATTTATTCTCCAACTTCTTCGTAGGCAATAAAAGGTGTGGGAACTTGAAGGGCACCTCCTCTGGAGCTCCGTGTACTGGCACGGTACGTTGCTCCAGCACGAGAAAAACTTGAGTTTAAAACGTGAAATTGCCCATTATCTGGGCTCGTTTCTTGTAGTCCATAATTTGGGGGTGGGGAAGAGGAGGCGAGTCATTCTAAAAATGACTCATCCCACAATAGATCGATGCAAAATGTTCCATTACATTTTCATTGTCAAAACTGAGTCCCCTCTCCCACCCTCCCCTCTCTGCGAGGTGCTGCAGAGGCTGCTTCACCGCGTGTAGCGGTGGTGGCTTGGTGCACGTTGGCTGATGTATGGCCAGCCATACAGCCAAAAGCTGTCTGGGTTTTAGATCAGGGCTTCCTGAAGGGGCTTTGGTGCCCTATGGCCGTGGCTTGCGCCACTTCCGCAGACAGTGACTGTGTAGGGGAAAAAGTGGTGAATTTTTGTACATTGACCCATTTGGGTCATTGCCTGCTGTTTGTTTTGGTGGAGTGGTGTTTGACCTCATGGAGAGTGTGTAAGTATACGTGCTTAAGTAAATACAGCAGTTGAGAAGGGCAAGTGCACCACCCTGGTGTTTCTCAGGGCTTCAGACAAGACACCAGGTGTCGTTATTCCCTCTGATCCCGGAGGGACAAGGTGCAGAATGGACCTGTCCCTGCCTGTCCCACCACTGAACGGCTTTTCCTCCATTCGACCTGCGTGCGGGCTGCTGCCCATGAGCCTTGCTGCTGAAAGCCCTTGAAGTTGTCATAGCAAAGCCTTCGGGGAGCTAGTAGGTGGTGGAGACAGAAGAGACGGTGACAAAATCTTTGTGGGTATGACCCGTACATGACAAATTCACAGGGTCTTACTGGTGATACGGGTATCAAACCAGCAGCATGCCGTGGACGTGATGCTGTTCGTGTTTATGTACAGTTAGCTTGCTGTTTTTAAAGCTACCATCACCCTCAGGGTTAGATATAGCAGTGGCTGGGGGCTTTCTTCTTATGTTGGAACGTGAAAGGCACACTTTTCCCTTTCTTTTATTTTCTATTTTTATTTTTTAAATACCAAGTGTCACTGTGGTGTCTTCTTCAGTGGTCTCTTCACCCTATATCACTGTCCGCCTGCTCAATAGAGGCTTTTATATTATTTTGATGCTGCAAATATTCCTTTATCCATGTAGAGCATCCGTAAGGAATGGTCTGCAGGACTTGCTGCGCTGAGGCTGCGCTGTACCGGAGCGTGGTGATGCAGGGCCAGGTCCATAGCAGGTGTAGTGGCAGCGCGGTACCTTGCACTCTGGTCTGTCGAGGCTGTTTTTCACTGCTTCCAAAGGAGCTTCGCAGTTTATAAGACTTTGAAAGCTTGACATGGACATGATGTTCCTCCTGAGATGTTGCCGCTGTATCTCTTGGAGCAGTTCTTTTGTTGCTTCCGACAGCTGAAATTAACGTGGAGCAAACTCCGGAATGTTTGAACAAGCTGAGCTTTCCTTGTAATATCTCTTTTCCCCAGACAAACGTGGGGAGATGTTCAGCCCTCCCTCCCCCCATTTCCTTCCTCCCCAAGCCTCGACACTGTCCCACTGTTGTGGATTGCTTGTCTCCTGCAAGACTGTATTTCATTGTCCCTCGAGAATGCCCGAGTCAGTGCTTATTTGTCTCCGAATCATTGTCCTTGCAGTCTTGAATAAAACCCACGTTAAGCAGGTGGAGCTGATAAAATCACTTCCAACGCAGCTGATGGCAACTGGGTCAGCTCCTTTCTCACTGTTTCCTGACAGAGGAGAAAATAAAGCAGACACGAAAGCAAAACACACGACTTTTCCCGTCTCCCTTCCCCAGCCCCCCCGTCATGGTTTCTTCAACACCAAAACAGAAGCCTCAGCCACTCAGCTGCACGGGAGAGTCTGAATTTCTCAGAGTCAACATTTCCACGTCTGACAAAATTTAAAAAAGAATAATAACAATAATAAAAAAAAGTGCAGAGGCTGCATGTGGTCTGGCACGCAGCCAGGCAAGGAGAGCTCTTTGGGGTTATTATTAGGCAGATAACTGTATCAAGAACTTGAACGTCAACCCCACTGTGAAGGCTGCGGCTCTGTTGAAATGCTGATGCATGTTTGATGCTTATGAGAAAATATATCGCAGTGTCTAAAGCCACTTTTTTTTTCTTCTTTTCCCCCTGCAATAACTTTGGTGCTGGTGGTGTTCCTGGGAAGTGACTGCAGGTGCTCTGAGGGGAGCTGTTGCCAGTTTTGAGCTTGCAAATCCCTTTCTGTTGTTACAACCAACGCCTTGCTCGCACCTCTCATAGGAACCAAACCTAGAACTTGTGCACGTTGCAGGGAGGTGGGCCCAAAGGGAACTGGACTGCCTTGAGGATCTTGTAATCCCTTCTCAGGGCTTATCTCAGCAAGGTGAGGGACGTTTGGGGGCCGTGGGTTCTGGTTTGGAAGGTGTGTGTGCAGAGAGGTACTCAGGGCATGGGGAAACCATCACTGGGACTTCAGTGCCCTGTAGCGGGGGGGCACAAGGAGATGCAAGAAGAGCCTGACCGATCCGTTAGGAAGGACAGCCTGTTGGTGATCCTCAAGAACGGAGACAGCACTTACAGCACTCGAGGAGCAAGAGCTGACGGAGAGGGATGCACGAGGCAAGGTGACACGGGTAGAGCTGCAGCCCGGGAAGTTTCTTGTCAAGTGCCTGGAGACCGGCAGAAGAATGTCTGTTGGTAATGCTGCGAGATACCACGTATCTGTCTGTGTTCCCAGCTATATACGGTATGTGCAAGGCTATATATAAACGCTTTGGTGGCTGGTATTTTGGCTGATACACTCACAGTTTTGTGCCACATTGAGAGATTTAAAAATATCTCCCTGTTCCAGGAACATCTATACCATGACAGATGTCATCCGGCGTGGGGAGTGGCTTCTGAAAAGAGAGCACAGCGTTATTACTACGAGCCTCAGTAGTCTATTAGATTATTTATTGCTTTGCTGCAGCCATGAGACATGTGAGGTGCATTACTTCTGCCTGTCAGTTTTTTCACACATCCAGTCAGGCAGCATCTGTCACTCCTCCCTGCAAGTCTCCAGCTTTCATTCTCAATGAACTTTCTTCCCGGCTGGAAGGGAGGCAAAATAAAGGTTTCAGGAGTATGCGGAGTTAATGAGTGAGTTCATTAACAATTATTTACCTTGGAGTCATGCCTCTGAGAATTCGGGTCCTGCTTGGCTGGGCTGCCTGGCTAAGACACGGTCACCTCACGCTCGCTGTTGTTTTATTTCAAGGCGAGCCCGCAGACCTGTTGTGTCAGGCACTGGAAACCCAGCGTGAGTCAGACCCGTCTCGGCTGCACGAGACACAGCAGGGTAGGAAACAAATGAGAAATGACATGCTCAGGACTTGCTTTTGGGAGCAGCTTTGTGCTTCTCCGGACCTCAGCTCATCATCCGAGGACCTGGCGGTGCTGCTTCATCCCCAGCACCCGTCAGAGGGCACAAGTGCTGTCTCTGTGTGGCAGTCGTGCAGCACTGGCAGGGCTGTGCCAGGCATGTTCAGGTGGAAACACTCGGAGAGCAAATGCTGGCATTGCCAGAGAGCTCTGCTCGTACACGCAGGGGTAATTCTCCGTTGCTCAGGCCTTGGACCCGCTCTGGGTGGAGTCTTTGAGACTGTCAGGGCCAGAGAACATGTTGGGGTTTGTACTGCCATTGCACAGAGCTCCAGTAAATAAAGCAAGGCAGTGAGAAGGAAGAGGCAACGGAGCTGTGAGGAGTCATGTCTGACCCAGGTCTCTTGTTTCAGGCACCATGCAAGGTGTCAGAGCTCTGTTAAAATCCTGGTCTGTGTGCTGGGATGCTTGTCCTGTAAGGAAAAGGCTGGGGACCCAAACTTCCCCTTCTGTGTTGGCTGGTGAGGATGGAGGCTTTGGACGTGGGTCTGGGGAATTTGTAATACCGTCATCTCCCACCGGCGCTGGTGGGGGCAGAACTGATCAGTGGAGCAGCAAGGGTGGGTGTGTGCAAAGAAGAGGTCAGGTCTTCCTGTGACTGTAGACCAGGTAGGAAGAGTCTCGGTGGGACTTGCTGATTGTCTGGGGTTTGGTTCCTGCCCCCTGAGCTTGGCGGGTGGGCCACGTTCCCTGTCTGGTTTGCCATGCAGCGCTGGCCAGCCCTGCTTGTCTGCCGGCTCTGTGCAGAACTGCAGTGTTGCTGGGGGCAGGTTTGCTGTAGAGGCTGGAAGCAGTCTGCAGCTCCAAGGAGCTGGCCTGGTGAGTTGCCATTTGCACGGCACTGCTGCCAGCAGAGGTGTCAAACAGCCTGAGGATTTCTGCTTCCCTTCAGGGCCAACCCACGAACGGGTGAGTGTTGTGGGTTTAGGCTCACCGGAGGAGCACGAGACCCAGTGGTCTGCTCTGCAGGACTCTGGGTCCTCGATGTTCTCTATCATCTTGTCAGTCCATCGCTAAGGTCACGAGCAAAGGGATGCTTGTAGGTTTTCTCCGTAGATGTCCTGTTTCGTGCATCCCTCCCAGACCTCTGGCCCTGTCTGCAAATAACCCAAAACCCATTAAGCGCGACACCTCCCTCTGCAGAGGGACAACCTCTGCTGGTGGCCTGCCGCAGATGCCCAGGGAAGGCCCTCGCCTTCCCCACCCCGCTAGCAGCGAGGCACGGCCGCGGCGAGCCCCTGACCTTGCACGACGCCCTTCCCGCTCCCAACCTCGCAAAAACCCCGGGCATCCACGGTGCAGCCCCGCCGGGCGCTGGCGCCGGATGAAAAACAAAATGCATAGAAAGCTTCAGGAGCGTGGGCGTCGCTGGGAGGGCGTAGGGGGGGTGGTGGAAAAATAGCTGGGATGTCGTGTCACCGGGTGTCAGGAAGCAGCCCGGCATCGGGGTGAAAGACGAGCAGGGCCCCGGGGTGGCGGGGCCGCCGGCACATTCTGTACATTCTGCAGCCCCGCAGCACGTGGGGCCGCGGGAGCAGCCCGGCAGCCGCGCGTTTCGCTTTCAGGCATGTAGCTTAGCCGGTACGGCGTTATCTGGGGGCATGCTGAGTGGCTCACGCTCTCTCTTTTTCCACTCTAGTTTTAACTGAGGTACGCTTGTTTATCCATCGGGGCTCTACAGCCTATAAACAGGATGTCTCTCTGTTTCCTTTCAGCCCAGTAACACTAAACCGCTCTGAGCGCAGATAACGCTGTAGTAACCCTCGGGGCTGAACAAGCCTCGTGCCAGTCATAGCTGTAGGTGTAGCGCATACGGGAGTGCTTCTCTCCTGTGTGCCCCTATGGATGCGGCGTGAATTGGCCATCATCTGCAGGTCCGCTTTGCCAAAAAGGCAACTGCATGTTTTAGGCAGGGGGGCTGGAAATGAGACAGAGATTTAAACCGGATCCTTAATTTACGCTTTGTAAAAACAGTCTGTTGAATAAAGCCCCAAACCTGTGAAACCTTTTGGAAAAATATCAGTGGTTTATTTAAACATCATTTTCTAAAGATTTTTCCCAGTCTACTTGGGGACCTGGGCCTGGTGGCACCAAGAGCCTGAAAGTGAACGAGAGAGCACAGAAGAAGACTCCGTTAAGTACTGCTCGCAACGCAGAACAAAATTTGGAAGGGAAAAATAAAGAAAAGAAAAGAAAAAGGAAAACCGTAACACTGTATTTCAGGAAATTGTCTCTCTTCAAAAGGTCTTTTTAGGTGTTTCAGTCAGTGTGAAACCAGGGAGGATAAAGGTCATTCTTCTCAAGTACTTTTTGATTTAGGATATTGAAATCACAAATAACGGTAACAACAGAATGGAGGCTTAGTCTGACATGTTCAGTGTCTTAGCTTTGATGTTCAAGATGCTCAGTGATTTTTATTGATTGTGATCTTGTTGTAAGCTCTGCCACATCTGATGTCTTTTACAACCCCTGTTCCATTAAATCTGCAATTACTTTGAATATCTAATCTTTCCCTTGAAAGAACCTTAAGTTTCTTGCGCTTTGGAAAAGTGCTCTCCATACAGAGTGCCAACAGGGGGGAACTTTAAGCATACTAATTCTTATTGTGTTAATTTTTAAGCTGGTCTTATCAGCTTTGGGGCTGGACTGATGATTTCTTACACTCGAGGTTGGAAAGCAGGGCTCTAGAAAAGAGATGAATGTTGTCTGATTTTTATGGGGTCAGCGTGCCCTTGGTTCAAGGGGATTGTCGGTGAGAGCTTACGCTTTTGTAGAGGTTTTAAGCCTCTACCCACCACTTTAACTGGTTTGTCAGGTCAACGCAACGTCTCGTTTACAGAGAGGGATTCTGGATCTGTTGCTGAGAGTGGATCAGAATAGCTATTGAGGAACAAGTTGTTCTGCCACAGCTCTTCTGCACGCACCTCATATGCCTACAACTTCATTCCAAAATGAACATGCCTTTTTTTGACTCCGTTCAGGCTATTTTGGAAGGAGTAAACTAAAACAGCGAGGAAAAATGCTCCATTCCTCCTGAAGTAAGATGATCTGCATTGGGCATCTTCTCTGCGAGCTGCTGTGCTTTGGCTTTGCTACCTGGGCAGGCAGATCGCAGGCCACGCGGCAGGCCCGTGACAACCTGGAATTTTGCAATCCATTTTCTGCTAACGCAGCGTTCTTAGGAGATCAGATGTTTTCTATAAAAAGCTGGACGGTTCTGGTTTTAATAGAGGGGCTGGCGTGCTTGCCTTCTGTGCCCCATTTGGCACCTCATCCTTTCGTCCGAGCGGGCTGGGTGAGTGCCGGGCCCTGCTTGCACCTGGTAGCACGAGGGGCTGACACAAACGAATGGGGTGCTGAAGCTGATGGCCCACCTGCCGTACAGATGCCATTTAAATAAAGATGTGCCCCTGCTCCCGAAAGCATTTACCCATCACAAGGGTTGGCAGCGCTGGCTAACATTTAAGCCGTTTCGCTTAGCTCATGGAAAACAGGAGTAGATTTCAGCGCCGGCATCCCGGGTGGACAGCGTGACATTGCGAGCGGTCACGGGCCTCTTGGCCGCTCAGAGACCCCTGTGGAGCTGGTGGCCAGCAGCTCAGGCAGCGCGTTGGCAGCAGGTGATGCTCTGGAGCAGATCCTGGCTTTGTGAAGTGACCCGTCCCCTGGGTAGCAGGGCACGCTGAGCTTGAGTTTGGCTTTCCCACGGTGCCGTGTAACCTCTCCCGTCTAGCCTGGCGCTGCCCAAGTGCCAGCGCTTCTCTGGTGACACGTTTGCATCCCCCCATCTCGCGTTTCCCAGGGGAAAGCGGTGGCGAATGGCACGGGATCTGTATCAGGGCTAACTGCCCGCTCACGTGTTGGCGTTGGGATCAGAGGGGGCGGTTGGGTCGGCGGCAAGGCTCCCTCCCTGCCCCGCCATACCTGGGTGCCGCGGCTCCTCTCACCTCCCGTGAGCAGCACGGCACCTCCAGTCGGGTTTTCTTGCCCTTGTTTGATTTTTGTCTTCTTTTCTTTTGGAAAAGAACAGAGCAGGAATGAAGGGGAAAGGTAAAACTGAATTTCTGTGGTGTCCAACGTCTGTGGTCCAGCTTTGTCCCCATCTCCCATCCAGGCAAGCCCCATCTCCAGAGAAGCGTGCGCTTCTGAAAGGGAGGAATACAGCAAGTGTCTGTGCTTACAAAAGGGATGTCAGAACAACCCCCTTCATTTCTCCCTTCTAGTAGTCACTCTGCACATAAAGTTGGTTCCCTTTCCTGTTCTTGCTGTGTCCAAGCTGAGGCCTGACCCTTTCTTGAAGTGCTCTCCATGCCTCTAGCAGCCGCCTGGAGTCCAGGACTGTGCCTTTTCCTCTCTGCAGGGAAGCTCTCCTTCCCCGACGGGACTGACCGGCATGTGGCTCCTGCCTGACCAGGAAGATGAACTGGGCCAGAGCGGTAACTTCAGTCGTTACTGTGCCTGAGGGGGGACAAAGATTGCCTTTGTCTTGTGTCAGACGTTTGCTGGTGCTCCAATGGACTGAGGAGGTAACATGGCAATCTCCCAGGTGCTTCTGTCTTCATTTGGTTTGCATCTGACTGTTGACAAACACGATAGACTTCAAAAGTTACAAATTTTAGTCCTAAGCCTTGCGTGCCTGCTCCCTGTGCGTTAGCCTGGAGGGGCTTTATGGGATTCATCCGCTCTGTGTCCCCGTCTGAGCTGCTCTGGACCTCGTGGCATTTAAAAGTTGGAGGGATATTGTATAAAAGGTGAAGAAACTTGGTAAAAGCCAAGAAAACAGTTCTTTGCAATGCATTCAGCAGTGCTGGTTGAAAAGTGGTAGGAAAGAAGGAATGTGTATACTAAGCATTTAGTAGGTGATTTCTTGGTGATAATGAAACATTTCGGTGAGGGAAAAGTGCTGCTGCCTTGTAAGACAACAAAGGCTGCGCTGCATCAAACTAATGCAGAGAGAGAAGCTGATTAATTTTCTCACCGTTTTTTCCCCTGCTATCTTGTTAACATTTGAAGTGGAAAAAGTCACCTGGTTTGAAAATGTTACTTGGTTAAAGAGAAAAACCCGACCAACCTAAAAGTGTTAAGCTAGCATTTGCTGTGGTGGCTGGTGGGTGGAATTGTAGGACCTACACAAAAACAGTGCCGTGGACTTATCCACAGGAAGGAGCCGTGTGCCCAGGATGGATGTGGCACCGTCGGTGGTTGTGGTGGCAGCGTGAGAAGTTCCTCCTCCCCAGATTGAGAGGTGTGGAGTCAGCCCACTGGTTGGTAATACCTAGCGGGGGACCAAGGATTAATTCAATGGAAAAAATAAAGATTAGCATGAGTAGGGGGTGAATTTGGAGCTTGGAAGGAGGGCATTGCAGATACTGGGATAATGCAAGCCTGTTGAAATGCTCCCCGCCGCTGCTGGTGGGGCAGAGGCTGCTGCTGTGTAGAATTCAAAACCAGAGCTTGTGTGGGAAATGGGAAGTATTTTTTTTTTTTTTTTTTTTGGGGGGGGGGGGGGGCAGCAGAATTAGAAAGAAACAGGAAAAAGCACGTCCTGTTTTTGACAAAGAATAACTCCTAAACACCTTCGCTCCTACCCCCTGTAAAACCCACAGATCTCTCCAGAATCTGAACTTTCTATTTTCTTCTTTCCTTTAAGAAAAACAGTACAACACAAAACCCTGTTCTCCAAAACACCAAAACATGGTCTAAAAATCAGGCATAACATCTGTTACTTGAGGTAGGAGCTAAGAAGGGTTTTCCTGGGGAATACATTGCCAGGAGACCTCCAGCTACTGCCTGGAGCTCAGGTGCTCCCTGCTGCTCCACGGCAATGTGTGGATTTGCTGGAAAGTGGTACAGTAAGCTTTTTGAGGATATTTTTAATGCTGGCAGGTACTGTTTAACACTCACAATTTTAATATAATGCCCGCGGTCCGTGGTGCCATCATCTGTGCTTTGTGTGTTTGGGAGCCTCGCAGCCCTCTGCCTTCTGCTGGGTTTTTACCTCCCTCTCAGCTGTGCAAGTGGGTAATTCTATCAAACTGATGCTCTGGCCTCGAAGTGTAACGCTCACCTGCTGACTGAAGGTATCTCCTCCACCTCTGCCTCCCCGACTTCCTTGTTGCCTGCCCCCTGCAGATGTGCTTCGGAGACGCTGGGTGTGGGTTACAAGCTCCTGAGAAAATCTGTGGGTAAATAATTAACGCGGTGTAACACCGAGCTCCCCTCCCCGAGGCTGACCGGTGACAGCGAATGTTCCCCTTTTCAGCTTGTTGTCCTTGTCCTGAAGAGTGGATCTCCTTGATTGGGTTCAGTTTCTTTCTCTCTCTTTTTTTTCTTTTACCTCCTCTTTGTGAGAGTAAATAATGCACAAACTGCAAACGAGAGGTGGAATTGCAGATGAGGAGCTGACCTATAAAACTTTGATCTGGTTACGTCCTGGCTCAGCGGAGGAAACAGCTTCTTGCTTGAGAGAAAGTAAAATGAGTCCTTTTGGCTTGATCAGGTGCCAGGACAAACCCAGCCTGCGCAAAAAGCTGCACGTGGCTGGGGTCTGGTTTCCACCCAGAGAGGTGGTGGAGTCTCCTTCCTTGGAGATCTTCAGAAGCCACCTGAATGTGGTCCTTGGCAGCCTGCTCTGGGTGTCCCCCCCGAGCTGGGGGAGATGTCCTCCAGAGGTGGCTTCCAGTCTGGTTCTGTGAGTTCCTCGTGGGAATTACAGTGGTCCTCAGGGTAATGAAGAAGCTCAGGGCAAGGGAGTTGCTGGGGAGAGCTGCGTTGAGGTTCTCAGAGGCAACGTGGCCTCCCCAGCACTCGGGGCAGTAGGTGCGGGTTAGGCTGTGAACATAGTTGCTTGCTGTCCTGGTAACTGGGATTATCCCTTTTTATTTATTCACTTAGTTATTTTTCTATTTGACCCAAAGGCCTTCATGAAGCAGCCGACAGACCCAGCTCCTGTGCGCATTTCATCTGTACGCCAAACCTCTGTTGCGTGCGAGCGTCGTCCCCCTTGCTCCATATGGACGTGGGGCACTGCAGGCTACCTCCAGCTGGGTTGGGTGTCACCCCACAGTGCCTCTGCTCTGGCTGGTTTAAATCAAAAGCTACTTTATGGCCTGGGGGAACATCTCTGTAGAGATCCTCCTAGGAATCTCATAAAACAGCCATCTTTGAGGGACAGAGAAAGATTTTTCTAGGGTAAGCTGAGCTGAGAACTCGCAAAACCCGAGATTTCGGTTTTCAGCTCTGTCTTGGATTCTCGTGTGATTTTGGGCTCTTCCAATGCTTACTAGAAGGCCTGTGACCATCGTTGTGTTTTGTGTTCAAGTGGAAATGCGTAACATACAAGGGTCACAGTACCAGAATCAGTAGTCTCAAGTGAATCGATTCTTGAAGATTGGGAAAAACAAAACAGACAAACCTCCCGCTCCCAGGTTTTTCTGTGCCTCGGCTTCCCCTCCTGGTAGGTGGTGCTCTGGAAACCTCCTGCTGGGAGTTGTGCAGAACTAGCTCAGCCTCGGTCAGGTGCGTACCGTGGCAGCGATGGCTGTGGAAAGAAAGACCTGCTGTTGGTGAGACCAAGAGGAAGAAAACGGGAAATACCCAATGTGTGCACAAGTAAGAAGCGGAACCCAAAAAGACCTTTGATCTCGAGCTTCTGTGGTTTTCTCTCAGTTTGCTTGCTCATGCTCCTTGGAGGATTTCTGGAGGAGCTCCAGACTTCAGCCCTGCTCCAGACGTCACCCCTGGTGAAAGGCACCTTCAGACCTACCGGGGCATGGCCGCAGTGGGGCTGTGTGCGTGGGGAGAGCCGTGGCCGTGGGGCAGGCAGCTTATCTGGCCGCATGAACCAGTTCCTAAAGCAATGTACGTGAAGCATGGCCAGGCAGGCTGTTTCCTCTACTGAGTGGTATTTGTTGTATTGTAAAGCTGGAATGGTTCCTAGAAAGCATTAAGATACAAATAATATTAACCAGAAGCGAGAGAGAACAGCCAGTTGCTCAGAAATGAGAGGGATACTTTACGGTGAGAACAGGGCAGGAGGAATGAGGCTGCCTGTTCGCTACTGCTTAATTCCTGGAGGGCTTCAGCAAAGCCTGGTCCAGCAGGACAGGGCAGGAGCGAGGTGCTGGGAGTGTGCCTGTGCTGGTCTGTGCCATCTGGGACCAGGAGCCTGGGGCTGCAGGTGGTGGTGCTGAGGTGGAGCAGAGTGAGGGCAGGTCCAGCCTGAGCACCCCGAGATCCTGTGCTGGTCACTCGGTCCCTCTGATTCACCGTATCCACCTGTCAGCCGGGACCGACCCATCCCCGAGAGGCTTCACAAGAGCAATTCTTGGCAAGCTGTACCGGGATCCTGGGAGATGCCCCACTAATCAAGTGCCAAGTGCCACTTCTGTGTTTATTTTATTGAGATATTTACCTCGATGGTAATACCTCCTCCCAGTCCCTCCAGTATAAAACGTGCTTGCTCGCTCACATGAGCACTCGTAAGGCCAAAGGGGTGGTCAGCCCTCTTAATCGGTGCTGTCACGGAATAAATAACCTACTGGGCTAAATCCCTGCAAGCTTGTCCTAATCTCACCTCGTCCCCGTCTGTGTTCACACGCGGGATTGTATGCTGTCAGCAGGACGTAACGTGCTTCCTTCTCTCACAGCTTAAACGAATAAATCCTTAAAAAATGAAGATGGGAATTGCACAATATTGGGGAGCTTGGGCACGTGCTTCAGCTGTTTGAGCTGTTTGGAAGGACAGCACTGGCTTCAGAGAAGAGAAATGCATTCCCTTCTATCTAAATTTCACGCTATAATTTGGGGAAACCATGTGTTTCAGTTTTGTTTCGTGTTGAATAGATTTATGGTACCATTTTTGTGTTTCTGAGTTGTCAGTGTCTCCAATGGTCTGAGCAAATCTTTCCCTCAGCAGCCAGGAGAGAGAGAAACTACTGAAAACCAGTGGGGTGTGGGTTTTTTGTTTTCTGTTTTCCGCTTTTTTTTATTATTATTATTATTAACATACTGAAAATGCAGACAAGGGACGTGGCACAAACACAGGTCCAAAAACAACCTATATTTGTCTCACATCTTCCACTTTATTGATCCTTGGTTGCATTTGATGATCAGGTTTTCCTTGATAAGCATTGAAGTGGAAGGTCACAGAGGGGTATGGTGACAGTGCCGTGGAAGGGATGTATGCGGGTCCTGGGTCAGAGCGGGCTCAGCGGCTGGTGCATGCACAAAATGTGATGGGCTCATCCTCCTTGGCTGGCTTCTGCAGGCAGCGCTTCCCCAGGGTGACTTGTCAGGCACTGTTCAGACAGGGATCTGCGCTCCTCCTGAGCTCTCACAGCTCCTGGAATTCCTCTGCCCAGCAGAAATATCACGTCTGTGTGTTCTGGGAGGAGAAGACGGGCATTTAGCCTTCGGTTGGAGCCACACGGCGTCACTGCGCATCTCA
Organism: Oxyura jamaicensis; assembly: GCF_011077185.1. NCBI lineage: Eukaryota > Metazoa > Chordata > Aves > Anseriformes > Anatidae > Oxyura > Oxyura jamaicensis. The sequence continues at coordinate 15,430,167 of NC_048901.1, read as the reverse complement.
TCTTTGGTGCACAGGGACCCCCAGTTTCAAACCCCCTTGTCACGGCACAGGGGTTGTCTTCCTCCCTTCAGAAGCCTCCGTGCTGCCGGAGATGCAGGAGCACATTGCCCGCCACGCAGCCGCTCCCATAGTAGGGGAAAGGCCCCTTGGGGAAGGGAGCGGTGTTGTTTGGTGCCACTCCATGCAGCAGCCCTGTTAAGTGATGCTCACCCCACAGAGCTGCTGTGTCGAGCAGCTCCATTGATCCTGGAGCTGGGGAGCAATGGGGAAAAGCAGTTTAAAAAGGCCAACATGGGCTGCAATCAGACACCAGTCCCAGAGAAGTCTTACATGTACTGGGAGTGGCTGGTTTGCTGTCCTGACTCCTTGGTGCATGGCAAAGGGCTTGATTTTGAGACCAAATGGACTTCTGGTGCTAGTGCAGTGGGCACAGAATCCAGAGGTTGCCCAGGAACCTGCATCTTGGGCTCCTGGGAGAGTTGGGTTTTGTTCAGCTGGGGCTTCCCCAAGTGGAGGAAGGTTGCGTGGAGCCATCAGGCTGGTGGAGTCCAAAACCTGAACACAGCTCAGGATAACTTCCTGCCCAATGTTTCCATTCCCATGCTACCTTCGGCACTGAAGAGGTCGTTGATCCCTTTTCGGGGTGTTTTGGGAGCGATGATTAACCCCGGGGAAGGGCTGGTGCTCGGGAGGGGTGCTGTGCATCGCTCTCCTGGGTGAGCACCCCGCGAGGCGTGGGGGCAGCGAGACCCCGGTGCGGGCATAGGGGAACGGGGAAGGGCGAAGCCCTCAGACCTAGAGGGTTTGGGCTCTGCCCCGGGCTAAGCAAAATAACCATTAGTGTCAACATCTGGCCCATCAATTCTTCCATTAGAAGCACAGTTCTTTGTGGGATTTTAATATCTTGGCTATTTCGGATCACACTGAGAACCAGCATGCCCCTGCGCAGGCACTCAGCGTGGATGCTTTAGTTGTTTGCAAAACCGACGTATATAATAATAATTTATTGCATTGCAACGAGAATGGGCAAAGTGGGAAAAGCAGGCCCCTACATAGTAGGAGTTCTTTTGTATGAGGCAGGCTGTCGGAGCGATGGCCTGCAATTAACTGTAATGGCAAGAGAGTAGCTGCTGAGGGGAGGGATTGGGCAAAGGGGGATTGGGGAGGTGCAAATTGTGTATTGAAAAAACAGAGCTCCCTAATGGCAGGGCTGGTTCAGGTGCCTTTCAGTCACTGCTGTAGTCCTTCAGCCCCCCTTGTAGGGCTAAAACATGCTTTGTGCCAGTTTCTGCATCCTTCCTTACTCTTAGCCCTGCAGTTGCCTACTTGAGGCAGCGCTAGCTTTTGGGGGGATGTGCTGGGTTACAGGGCAGCGACTGCAGGAGCAATGTGTGCCGCTTCCCTGTGGTTCTTCGTGCACATCTGGCCTCAGCACCATGCTCTGGCCCCTCTCCACCATGGCACAGCCGTGCCCCAGCAGGAGTGGCTCAGAAGTGACCAGCAGAAGGTCCTCCCAGTGCCTCGTGTCACTCACTGAGTCTAAAATCTAGAGCTGACCCTTTGTAAAGCCCCTGTCCCAAATGAGGCCTTTCCAAACCTCAGGCTGGGTGTTTAAAGCTCAGGCTGAAACATTTCTATCCCTATGTAGGCACAGAATGAAGGCGGTCTGATCTGCAGCTGGGCTGAGAAGCCAGAGCTTTCCCGAGGGCACGAGCTGCACGTGCGTGCGTGAGTGCGCGTGGGTGTATGTATGCAGCATCCCTTCAAAACAGGATCTGATTTAAGAGAGTATTTCTGCACAGGAAAGCACATAAGTATACGCTTAAGTCCCACGGAAGTCAAAGCAACTTAAGCACGTGTTAAAGTTAATCGTGTAATTAAGTGATTTTCTGAGTTGGCCTGGATCTGAGATCGTACACGCGGCTCCCTCGAGCTGAGCTCCCCAGCCCCATTTGGTAGTTCCTTCCCGAGGCAGGAGCTGCCGATTTATTTATTTTGAATCCCGTCTTTAAAGACGGCCCGTTTTGGCCTTAGTGCTTTGCGAGTTATTGGGAAAGATGATGCGAAAAGTTACAGCGCTCTGAGCAGCGCCGTCCTTTTGAAATGACTAAGAGAATTTGTGCCACTCATTTCAGGAGGGCTCAGCACAGCAAGTAGAAGGCAGCAACCAGGATGTTTCACCGAAGGATACTGTTGGAGTTAAAATGCCGTCTGGTGTGATGAGAATGACAGCCTGCTTGAAATTGGTGTGGTGTAATGTGCTACTATAGATCTCTTTCCTTTAATGTCTTTTTTTTTTTTTTTTTTTCCTTCCTGAAGTCTTTTTGCAATGAGTGGGATGCTTGCAGCATGGATTTGAATGTGATATTGTGTAACAAGAATAATAAGCAGGTGCGCTGTATCATACTGAAGTGGAAAGCTACTGCCTGGAAGGGAGAAGTAATGCGGTTACTGCTGCGTCTTTCTCCCATGGAGCCATTGTTCCCCAAGCACTTACGGGGTTCCCTGTGTGTGAGGCTTATTTAAGGAAATTCCCGTTCAGGTGGATGGGACACTTGGCTTCTGCATTGATTTCTGGCGGAACTTTTTGCACTTGCAGCCAGCGCTAATATGGAAGTTCTCCACAACAGGACTAACGTTTTGTCGGGAAATAACAGGATGATTTGATGAACGCTCGGGTGTCGCTAATGAAAAAGGGTGGGAGAGGAAATTACATTTAATAAGGAGTTTAAGTGACAATTTTCTTACAGAATGCCACCGCGTTTTAATTTTCCCGGCGAAGAGAAAACCAGAGGTGTTCGCGAGGCAGATGCAGTGCAGCTGGGTGCCTAACCTCGGTGCTTAACCCCGTCCCCGTGCTACTGCAAGTCGGCGCTTCCTGACGGCCGGCAGCGTCCCTTGCTGTCCGTGGGGAGCCCCGCAGACGTAGTCCTCGCGGCGTTTCAGCCCTTGTTTGCAGAGCTCTCTCTGGTCTTGTGTTTCGTGTCCCCGCTCGGCCTGGCCGGGAGTGAACCCTCGTCTTGACCTGCCGCATCCTCTGGTAGGAAAGCTGCCAAGCGACTTCCAGCTGAAAACACAGTTTGTTAGGAAAGGGAACGAGTTACTTTTTGGCTTGCCTTTTGGACCTCTGGCCTCCAGACCAGGCAGATCCTCTTTCTAGTCCTCACTGTAGTAAATGCTCCCTTGCCAAGACCGGCGGTGACGTTAGGTGCTTTTCTGATCATATTCCCTCTCCAGTGTTGGCCCAAACAAGACCTTCCAGCTTCAGATCGCTCTGAGAAGGGTGTTTGCTCATGTAGAGGTGCCTGGTGACCCCCTTTCCTGAGGAACATCCTCAGCTGATGATTAAAGTCCATGTTAAGTGCCATTAATACAGGTGGCACGTTGACAGGAAAAGGACACGACCTGGGGCCTTCCTCGCCCAGGGGTACCAGCCCTGAGGTGCTGTCTGGGACTGCCAGGTCTCTGAGAAGCACCAAATCACAGGTCCCCTTAGCTCCTCCTGGCCAGCACACCTGAAAATGGGAAAGGAACACAAAGCTTGAGGTCTCACCATAGAAGGGCTGTTGGTTTGCCATTTGGTGAAGAAAAGAGTTGGGTAGCTGGGGAGCACGCATCTGTGCCATAGGCTGGAAAATGGGGCAGAGATGAGTTCTTCCCTTGGCTGTGGTAGTTTGTCTCTTTGACAACCCGCTACTGCTACAGGTGCCTGAGTCTCTTTCCCTGGAAATGCGGTAATAGTTTATTGTAGGCGTGTTATGACATCCGTGATGAATGTACTCTTCCATTGTTTAGGTACAAAGTTTTACGTCCTTGGAGGGATCGATATATTAGCCTGTTTAACCTCATAAATTCTAATAACACTATCAACCTAATTCTGGAGCTGTTTAAGATCACGAGGGCCACTGGTTGCAGTGGTTTCCACCCTGAGCTGTAACTGGTTATTTCACCGAGAGCTGGAAGCTCGGGAAGGGGATCACCTTCCTCCTCAGCGTGTCAGCAGCACCTCAGCATTAACGGAGAAAATCAGCCCACGCTCTCAGGGGTCCCTGTGTCAGAGGAGATGAGGGAGGGATGGGTTCGGACTGAAGGAATTTGGGGGGGCAATGAGGGCTGGATGTATGTGGTCCATCCCGATGTTGCTCAGATGTTTGTTGGTGCAGTTTCTAGGGGAAGGCAGCTCTGAGTGTAATTCTTCCGCTGGTGCTGACGGTGCAGCTTCTTGAGAGAAGGAGCAGCCCTGATGCCAGCCCTTGCATTGATCCCCATCAGTCTGTACAGGGCTGGACATTGCTTGCATCCAACAGTCTGTGAAGTAAAGAGTTGATGAGTCCTGGGGCAAGAGAGGAAATCTTTCTCAAGGCAATTTCTCCGTGTAGCATCTCTTTTGTAAGGGCAGGATCTGAATCATCCAAGTGCAAACGCCTGTGCAGCACAGCTTGGCCGTTTCTAGATGAGACACGCCATGGGCTCCACCTCCTGTTCACGGGGAGCTGGGTGGCACCCTGTTATTTCCGCCTCTGGTACAGGTTACCAATGGTCTGATGAGAAGCATGGCCGATTGCAACGGGCTGAAACTTTCCTGGGACTAGCTGAGGACTGTGGGGGGCAATTACTGCTCCTCCTTGCTCCCTTTTCCAGCCCCACCACAAGCTCTCCTTCCTCGGCAGAGCTCTTGAGCTTTCATGCCAGCCCTGCCACGTGCCCTGTGGCTGCAGCTCAGCTCCTCCTGGCCCAAAACACTTTTGCTAAGCCCCAGCACCTTTGCCTCCTGCCAGGCCATACCCGGTGCAGCCGTCATCCCACGTCCTTCCAGCATCCCTTTCTTTTCCATCCAGCAGTGAGCACGGTGGGGCAGCACGGCTTCTAACTCCATCCCTTGGCTTGTGTGTGGGGGTCGTCGTTGATGTTTTTGCTTTTTCCTTTGTAGTTTGTTGCTCCATTTTTCCCGTTTGCAAAGCGGGGATGCTGCAGGGAGGTGGTGCACCATCGCAGCTCAGCGGTGCAGCTACTGTGTGTGCTCCCAGCCCGCTGCAAGCGTGAGCTTCAGCTGAAACCACCGGGAAGTCAATTCACCCAAATTTGCTAAGCCACAGTGACTTTTGGTTGCAGTCACCTTGGTATTTAGAAAGTGCTCTGGTGTCTGAGAAGGAAAGTGTGTCGTGGGGTTTATTAGTTTTAGTTTAAATGCTTTCAAAGTGCTGGAGACTTCTGCTGGGAAAAAGAAAGGAGGTTTTGGGTTTCTTACGCTATCACACCAGCCCTGGACATGGTGCAGACAGCTGTGTGGTTGCTGGGGACTTGCCACCTTAGCTGTGATATTTTTGCAGACACGGCCTTAAATGCAATTCTATTGAAGCGCTTTGTAGCCCTACAGGGAAGGGAATTTTACAGGGTTTGCACAGCCTGGCTTAGAGCTTCTGAGCTTAACTGGTGTAAAATGTTCCTGGCATGCTTTTGAGTACAGCTGCCTAGGCACATGCATTGTCCTATAACCGATCCTCTTTGTTTGGTTCAAGCGGCATCATCCTTCATTACAGCAGCAAAACCTCACCTGAATCTACCGTTCTGCCTGCGGGAACAGCGGAGAGGCTGTGTGCCGTCCCACGGTCACCTCGCTGGGGGGGGAGCTCTGAATTCACTGGGCACGGCTCCGTGTCCGTCCTTGGGTTTGTAGCCACACAGCGCGCAGAAGGTGGCTTTGGCTGGTGGTGGGGCAGGCCGGGCTTGGCCAGACCTTTGCCTTCCTCAGTGCTGTGGCTGTGCTTGTCTGCCCCGTGCCCGGCGTGGTGGCTGCTGTCACCTCTGCTCAGTGCCGTGGTTTGTCAGCCACAGCCACCTCTGCAGGGACCCAGCGGGGACCCCTTCTCCTGCGCACCCAAGGGACCTCCTCAGGCTCTGCAGGAGCGCAGGGGTGCCAAGGGGAATCGAGAAGGCCTTCGGTAACTGAGGACCACACTGGTCTCTTCTTTGCTTTTCCATGCAAAGCAGAAGCTTTGGCACTTTCTGTTCAAAATCAAAAGCAACAGCAACAAAAGAAGTAAGAGAAATCCTGAACTCCAGAGCTTCTGGGAAACTGGGCGACAAGCACTGTTGAGGGAAAGCAAGCGTGAGCCTCCTGTGTGAGGTTTTTGGCCCATAAAGGACTTGAGGACTTCAGTAGCTTTGCAGCGTGTGTTGGTGGTTTCCCTGAAAACATTGCCTTGGTTTTATCCTGTCTCGATGGAGATGAAAGGTGTCGATTACTTTGACCATGGCAATTTTGGTGGTAGTGATGGTAAAAGGTGAAAGATCATCTCTTCCTTGCTGCCCTTGGACCTCCTACCTCCGTGCCCACCATAACCAGAGGGGAGCAGCAGGTCCTGCTGTGCGTGCTGAGGTCTCTTTCTCGTGAATTAATTGCTTTTAATGTGCATGAAGCCGAGATGAAAGCCTACTTTCTCTCCAGTGTTGACCAAGCCCTTGAAGACATTGACTCACATATTGAGGCACAACAGACTGAGGCTTCCCTGCTCTGGGCTGGCGTAGGAAGAAAGGATTTTCTCTGCTGTTTACCAATATTCCCCATCAGCTTTGAATGACAAGTGAAGAAATACGGGCGTTCGTTCACCTGCGGTATCGGGGTCACCCTTAAATAAATAGGTGAAAATAGCAACCAGTGACAAACTGAGGGAAGGCTAATCCGTCCTTTTCCTAGCATAACTTCCCACTGGCTTCTTATTCTGTTCACTTCAAGATGCTTAAGCCTGCTTTTTCCCCACCCTAAATTCCCAGTTGTTTAAAACCCAAGCTGACAAAGGCAGCCTCGTCACAGCTTTACCCTGGATCTGCTCCAAACGACAGCAGCCGAGCCCCTCACTTCAGAGGAAGAGGGGACAGATTCTCGGCTGCTGGAGATCAGCATTACATCAGTTTTGAGAACAGACCGTCCGAGGAGATGCTTAAACTCTTTCTGCTTCCTTGTCCTATTGGCGTTTCCCCCAGCCTGTCAGGGATCGGGCACCCGGCCGGGCTCCTGGTGCGCGCTGTCCCATCGCCGTCCTCTTGCTCTCCAGGAACGTGTCCAGCACGCCAGGTATTCACCTCATGAGGAAGGATCGGGCAACCGGCTCACCTTGAAGGAGCGAGCCCTCCTCGGACGGGCTCTTGGAGCAGCCACAGGAGCCTGCTAATCCTCCCCACCTCTCATCTTCCTCTTCCGGCTGCTCCGGGAGCGCTGGTGGCTCCTGAGAAGTTGCAGGCGCGTTAGGCGCTGACTGCGAGACCTTTCCCTTTTTGTCTTTAATGCCACAGCGTTTGGACAGTGGGAGCGCCGTGCTAGCGGGGTGCCTGCTCGGGAGCGGGAGGTGACATCCTGCGGGGACTGGCAGTGGTGGCTCGTGCTGGCCTCGCAGGGCACCGGGTGGCTCCCCGCGGGCAGGGGGACAGGGCGGCTCGCTGGGCGGGTGTGGAAAGGGGGCTGCTGGGCAGCGGGGGAGGACGCATTCACTCTTGCTCCTCGTGGCACGCAGCGTTGTTTTGCTAATCATTCCAGCCCACAGGAATTCTGTGTTTTGCTGATTTTTGGTGCTGGTGGTTCTTTTTCTTTCCATCTCTTTTTTTTCTTTCCTTTTAATTGTTGGAGCTGGTTTTAATCCCTGACCATAATAAAGCCACACTGTTAACACAAGCAGCGGGGTAGCTGGAATCACAGCTGTACTACAAGCTCTGCTTTTAATTTCAGCCTGTTATTAATGAGGCTAGAAACCTTCCCCTCCCCCAGAGGAGCTTCAGCAGTGTGTCTTCATCCACGTCCCTCCACTGGGTGCTTCTGAGCATCCCTGGCTCCATCTGAGTGCAGCAGGCTGCAGGTGGACCATGACGTATTTTGATGTAATGAATCCATGAGCAGCAGAACCGTGTAAAGAGGTTTCTGGCTGCTGCCCAGCCCCTTCCCCGGTGCAGGGAACTCAACACGGGACAGATATTTTGGATGGTGAGGATGTCCTGCCCTCTAAATGGGTTTGGAGAAGGACTGAAAGCACTGGGAGCATCCCCATCAGAGCAGAGCGGAAGGTATGGAAGCAGAGGTGTGGGAAGGCAGCCTCGGTCGGTCTGTTCTCCTTGTCCTGACACGCAGACACATGATAGTCAAAACGGAAAGATGAGAATTTTGAAACTTGTGAGAAAACCAAAACAAACAACAAAGCAAAAGCAAGAACAAACAGCTCTGTCACCTAACCTGTAACTGAGTGTGGGGCTTTTTGAGGCCGATGACGTAAGATCCAAAGGTAGACCGGATGCTTTTGTGCACGTAAAGAATAACTTCAGTGCTAATGATCATTGGCAAAAGAACAAAATAAAATTGGAAACAATGTTGAACCTCCTGCCTCAGGATTTAGTCAGTCTTTTATCTTTCGGACACTGGAATAAGATGGCATCTGTACTGCATGCCTGCCTGTTAGGGAGGTTTTACATCATCCTTCAAGGCATCGAGAACCAGCCAGGATCCAAGACGAGACACGGGGGCAAGTGGGCCAAATTGCTGATTTCTTCAAGGTTTTCCCATCTCCTTCCTGGCCAGTTCTCGCATGGCCTCGCTGGGCCCAGCATGGCCTCGCATGGTCCCATCTCTGCAGTTGTCACTGCTCTTCTCTGCAGGGTTAAATGAGGGAGCTCTTCTGATACTGACGTGCTGAGAAATGGGAGTTGATGCAGACTCTTCCTGGGTATTTGTAATCCAAGATTTCCTGCCTTCGGAGGTGGAGTGTCTCTGTCTTTGCCTTTCTGCTTCTGCAAGATCCTGAGTGCCCCCAGGAATAGTCTGTTGATTACTGAGGAAGCAGCAATGGCAAAAAGGTTTTATTTTTTACACTGTAATATTTTAATTGCATCCTGGATACGGAAATCCCAGTCTGTTGCTGAAGCTGCTGCAATGGACTTTTAACTTGGAGGTTGTCAGGACTTGAGAAAAACTCCCAGCAATGAGCATCTCTAATGCAGCCCCACGCTCCTGTTTCCAGCCCGTGTGTGTTACAGAGGACGTGTTTCTCTGCGCTGAGGTCACGTAACCCTCCCAGCCCCAGCTGCGTGTGCCGAAGGCCAGGCTGCCTTTAATTTCCAGCGCAGATAGGGCTGGAGTGCTGCTAGCCTGGGAACCAGCCCTTTAGGATTGTAGCCACAACAGTTTCTGGCTTTTAAGTCAGCACCCCCCTTCCCAACAATGTAATTAAGAAAATGACTGCTCGTGCGTGTGCACATGTGCACGCGTCTTCACAGGAACCCTTGCTAGGCTGGTGTGGTTCAGCTTTCCTCCTCTCTGTGTCCTGCGTGTCAGCAGCGTGGTGTTTGAGGCTGACACCCTGCCGTGTGCGCATTAGCCTTTTTCCTCGATGGATCGATTGGATTTCCAGTAAAGACAAACTCGGAAGTGGGGAGGCGTTGAGCACGCAGCGCTGCCCTCCCCAGCCCAGCCGGCTGTGCTCAGCTCCTTATAGGGCAAAAAAAAGGAACAGGAAAAGGGAGCGCAGCGTGAATACCAGACATACAATGCATTCCTTGCAACTGCACTCTTGGAATTTGCTTTTCCCCAGAAAGCGAGCCCTCTGCTCATCCACTGAAGCACTCTGTACTGTTTAGCAGGGCCAGCGTCGGGCTGGCTCCAGGGAACACTGACTGTCTTGTCTAAGTGCATTTCTCCTCTACAAGGGTCTTTCTTTTTTTTTGGTGGGGAACAGAGCAGGGAAAAGGGCTGGAACGAGGAAGGGGAGAGGAGCCAGGTTGTCCTGAAACTGGCTATGACTCCTGGCAAGCTGCGAGCAGGTAGACTCCAACTGCATTTATTTTCTTGTCATGGTTGTCCAAAAAAATCAATCTTGATTCATCATTAGCCTCCGCCTTTAAATTATATTTTCCCTGAATAGCATCTTCCAGTCAGTGGTAGGCAGAGGACAGATAAGGGAATCGATCCTGGGACTTCATTCATGATCTGGCTTCAGCCTGCGGTACCGGATAGCTGCCCGCATGAACGGCCGCTGCTCTGGGGCTGTGCTGCGAGCCCAGACCTCAGGTACGAAGCACCAGCCCTCTCTATGTTAACCAAGGCTCCTGATTTCTCCTGACGTGCCTGGGGTTCGGAAGCATTGGTTTGTTAGCCTGGGTTTTGCATCCTCTCGTGAGTCTGAATGAGGAAGGTCAGGGCAGTCCATCACCTCCCTGCATTGCCACTGACTCAGCGTGTGCGCAGACACCTCGCACGGCGCGGAGCCGAACCACCACCGCAGGTGCTGTGGTTTCCTAGATTGTTTGGAAGGCAAATTGGGGATGGGAAGCCACAGCAGAGTGAATCACGGTGCTGCCTGCGGCCGTGCTAGCACAGACTCCTCCAGCCAGCCCCGTGTGCACTCACCAGGGGAGAGCTTTTCCTGGACCACGGATGTGACCCGTGCGTCCTCGTGCACCTTTCCACGGGCGCTGCTTGCATCTCGTGGGGCCAAGCAGGTGGAGAACCGGGCGAGTGTCGCTTAGGCAGCAGGTGTTTCTGGTCGGGGAAAGAACAGCCTCACGACTGAGTCATGTTTTATTGCCTTGGGCTCAGGCTGCCAGGAAAGCAGCCCTCTGTTGTCTCTTCGCAGGCCTCGTGGAGGTGATGCTGCTGCTTAATTTCACGTGCTCCTTTCATCTGACTTCGGCACCGTGCTTTCCCAGCTAGAGGATGGGCTGTGACAGCGCTCGGCTGAGGCAATCTGTGTAGCTTGTGAGGAGCCCATCTGTTTCTTTGCCTGACATCTGGGTTATTCCATGTTACTTGCCTTCATGCTTTCCTGTAAAACCAAGCACGTTATTAGGACCCGAAATAGTAGCTCCTCTGGGCCATGTTGTAATGGGAGGGTGTTTCACGATGACAAGTTCCAGCGCTGCATGAAGGCAAAGCTCTTTTATATATGCAAGAAAATAGCAACAAGCTGCTGGCAGGTCATGCATGGCTCAGCTCTTTGAACTTGTACATTACCAAGTGTGTGCTGTCTCTGTTCTCAGAGACTGTACTCTGCAACAAGCACTGTAAATTATCCGGCGAGGATAATAGGGGAGTTTGTGATGGTAGAAGAAAGAGGAATGAATGGCAAATTTATGCTAATGAAAACATCTGTTGAGTATTCTTGCCACTCTTCCCTCATCCATCCCCACACACATCCGGAGGTTGTTTAAAGCCAGGTGGAGTAAAGAGACTTGATTTTCTTTCCCCCTCTCTGTGTACCCTGGGCTCTTGCAAATGTGTAGGGTGCAAAGCAAAACCATTTGGAGTAGAACTGACAGCTGTCACTTTTTGGCTCCCCTCCACCTAAGTGCGTTGTTGAGCACTTTGCAGTACCTGGGACTCAGCCCCTGGGGACACTGGAGGAGCCTTGCTTGGGGAGGGCTTTCAGGTGCTGCAGGTCACCAGAACTGCGTGCGTGGCTATGGAGCGTTGTGACTTCTGTGGCTGCTGCAGGGCCACAGCCTGCCTTTGCTGCTTCCATTTCTGCTAGGTTTAAAAGGGAATAATCTCCCCTGCTTGTTTTTCTAAAGCAACAAAACATTGGAACTGGTGGAGCAGGAGAACCGGGCAGGCGACTGGTAAATATTTCCGTAAGTGTTGTGATGTTTTGGTTTCCAGAATGTTTTCTTCTTGCTGGGAAAAAAAAAAAAAAAAAGTAAAAAAAAAATTCAATAAACACAAAGCAGGCAACATGTTTGCACCCTCTAAGTGCAGGGGAATGCTGAGCTTTTGCTGCTTTTTACTTATTTATATTTTTTGTGGTACTGCCGTAAGGTGTCTTACCAGAAGTAGGGGCCATCATTATTAGAGAATCCTGTAAAACAGCTGCAGTAATTGCACAATGTTCTCTGTTGCTATCAGTTTTATAATTATTCATAGATGTTTTTTAAAAGCCATGAGGGACAGCCTCAGCACACATCATTGATTTTGCTAATAAAATCCTATATTTTAATGGTACCTTGCATTGGAAAAACATCAGCTGCTCCATAAAATTAAGACTCATGGTACCGTAGGATGGGAATGTTTCCTGTTGACTTGATGGAGGGATTGATCAAGATGGATTTATTTGGTCGCCTAACAGCTCCTGGTGCAAAAGCAGGAACCTCAGCTCCTCTGCTCCAGCCCCTCCGAGCAGGGGTTTGGAGCCCAGCATCCAGCTCTCCCCCCGCCGTGCTGGTGTCCTGCCCCGGGACCGGCTGCCTTGCAGCAGGGTGCTGCGGGGCTGTAGGAACAAAGCCGCTTCCCTGCCAGCTCGGGACCAGAGGCTTGTGGAGCACGATTGTTGCTCCTGCTTTGCTGCAGGGCGAGGGCATGGTGCTTAAAGCCTGTTGGAAACGATCGTGGTGTAGGGTATGGGGAGAAGATCCCCATCAGATCGTGGCCACCGCGCTGTCCCCAGCGATCCCTCCCTGCGAGGTGCTCAGTCAGCTGCTCACACGGAGGACACTGCTTCTACTTTGGCTCTGCTCTGGTTCGTTTTGCCAAATGCCACCCTGCCCCTGAATCTCTCGCTGTAAGGCAGCGGGAGGTGTTGAACTTGCAGTCAGAAAGTCACCGCTGAGCCAAGGCTCCAGGCCGGCACGCTGCAATTAGCGGGCTCGAGCACGTCCGTAGTTCAGCAGGAAGAAGTCAGGAGGTGACACGAGCTCATGTTTGATTGTATTTGTTTATTTAGAGAGCGTGCGCACGATGTATTTCAGGGAATGTTTCGCCGTCAGGTTCACGGAGCTGAATCAGATTTAGTCTTACAGGAACCAGCCCAGTTGTCCGTAGCAACCTGAAATTGATTTTCCCCCTCTGCCTCCTGAAAGCTGTTCCCTCTTGAATCATCCCTTTAATTTAATACAGCGAACAGGATGTCCCTGCATGCTGAAACTTTTTTTTTTTTTTTTAAATAATAAGTAATCTAGGCAAAAATTTCTTATTTGAGGAACAGCCGCCACGATTCCATCTTTTGCTGCCTGGCATTAGTGCTTCCCGTGCCGTTTCCCTGTCCTTCGTACCGGGCACCAGAGGCCATTAGCAGGGTTGGTTAATTACTGCTGTGGTCGCAGGGAGACCTCCACGTGTGCACTCTGGCCATGTTGGCCATCCAGTCCCTTTGGTGGCCAGCACGAAGCCCTCTTGTCAGAGGAGTGTCAGAGATGAGGGACCGGGGCCATGTGTGGTTTTGCTGTCTTGAAGACCATTTGGCTACCCTTGGACATTCTGGAAGAGCCTCAGCTTGCACAGTGCCAGCAAAGACTGCACTTTTCCTGTGGTTGCTTGCCCCTGGCTTCTGCACCCCCCTGCAAGACAGCAGAGGGACTTCTTCCCGTACCCCTGGCCCTGGTCCTGCCTGGTGGGGCTGCCGCAGGGAGGACGAGGTGCCGCTGGGCTGGGGCATGGTGTGTATGGCAGTACTTGTCCCCTCCTGGATGCGTCCCCCTTGTCTGTTCCTTACAAAGGGAGCGGAGCTGCTGCATCCATCTATGCGCAGGCCATTCTCACAAACTGCACCGCTCTGTGCTGTGAAACGCCTGCCTTTTCCTGGCTGTTTTTTGGGGGAAGTGCACGAAATCAATCTGGCAGAGCCTTGGGCTGTGTGTCCACCTGCCTTCGCTTCCAGGGGAAACCGTGCCACTCAACACGCGTGGTGTACGGCACCTGTTGGGAAGATTGCCGTGTAATCTTTCCCTTATTTTCACATCAGTCAAGAAATGGGTGTATTTAATGTGCATCAGCTGAGCAGCTCACCAAATAAACTACCCAAAGAGGTTAGTATCCAATTCCACACTGCTTTTACTGTCAAATCTAACTGCTTCAAAGACAGTAATGAGTGTAGCTCTAATGATGAATTTCACATGCAGAGGTAGCAGCGGCATTTACTACATCTACTACTTTCAGTGCCAAAACTGAGAGTTATACTCTCTTTTCTCCAAAAAACTCCGTGTTTTCTTTAAGGTTGTAGTACAAGTATCCGAGATTGAACAGAGCATGTCAGTCAGTTAGTGCTCATCTCTTCTGGATGTAGTCTCTGTGTTTCTTTATTTCAGTACAAAAAGCAGAGCAATAATAAATACCTGGCAAAAAAAATGATCTACGTGACTTCCCCCTTACCGTTCAGGAGGGCCGTACGGGCCATGACGCAGCCTTTCTGGTCTCCTTACCATTGCACACCTTACGTGCACCCTGTCTTCCAAAAGCTGCAAGAAAGTGAGGAGCCCACTGTCCCACATTGCTGCAGCCTGGTTTTCCACGCCACCTGGCTTCTGTACATCCCTAGCAAGAAGGGTGAACCTCTCTCGGGGTCGAAATGAGCTTCCCTGCGCCCTTGTTTGCATTCGTCCCTGCAGACGGGACGCTGCCCGCCTGAGAGCTGGATGCGACCCGGCTGGGACACGCAGAAGTTCCTCGACTGTTGTCTGCAGCTTCTGGCAGTGGGATATTTGTAAACTTAAACGCTTCCTCCCAGAAGTATCAAAGAAACGAAGGCCACTTTTCAGCATGAACATGAAAGGCTTTCGCGCACCAGCGCAGTGAGCATTGCCATGGAGAACAAAGGCTTTTGCTAATCGCTTCTAATGCCTTTTAAGTCTATGCCTCATTTTTTCCCCTTTTTCAGACAGCCTCCCAGAGTACCGAGACTTCAGCGAGTGACTCACCAAATAATTAACAGAAGAAGGACTCTATCTCTGAAACTTTTGAACACCTCTTTTAATTTTCTTAAACCAGCCAGTACCCTGGCCAGGTTCCAGTTTGTGTAATTACATTTGGTCTAAGCTTAATCCCTTGGCAGTTTCAGTTGCGTGTGGTAGTCTTCTTGGCTCCCCGTGCTGGGCTGCCATTCAATACTACTCCATGGGTTTCAGCAGCCACAATCCTGCCGTGGAAACGGTTGTGTTTGCTTGGTGGAAGCACTCTCAACATCTGTATCCTTTGCTGAACACCCATAGCTCTCACTGGTATGTCGGGAGGTAATGTATCTGATCCTACAGATGGTCCTGTTGAAATCATCAAAGCTACTTGCATTCCTAAGGATGGACACGTATTTAAATTCTTTCATTAGTTGGCCATACAAGTTTTTGAGGTTACTTTGAGTTCTTCGGTTTTAGTGGGAGGCATTTATTGCTGGTTCTTTGCAGCTACTGTGCATTGTAGGGACGTTATTGGTGCAGGTATTTGTCTTTATCCCTGGAAACACCACTTCTGTTATCAAATCTGTGCTAAATGAGAGAGTGTCACCTTCCTGTGCTGACAGCAGTGGGGCTTGCTCTAAGTGCTGTGCTGGTAAGAGAGAGATGATCAAGGGAAGCAAAAGTCCAGGGCAGCTGAGAAGGATTAAGGAAAAAAAAAATCCCAAGTGGAAATTTGGATATGGACAAAGTGCAATATTGAAAGGGGTAGTTGGTGGGTGGTATGGGCAAGAGAGAAGGCACTGAGATGTTGCATTGGCACTCCTACCCCCAGATGTGCAGCAGGCACCTTGTTTTCACAGCAGATGGCAAAAGGAGTGGATACTCCTTTGGTACTCCGCTTGGTACTTTGAGGCCAAGAGCAGCCCCTGTTAAGGGGAGAAAGGAATTTAGGCTGGGTGGGAGGCAAAATGTGATCCACTGAACAGTGATCCACTGCTGTGGCAAGCTGATTGCTACTAAGTGGTGCTCATTTTTTGAGAGCCCCCAAATGTAAGAAAGCAAATGTATTATCCCTGGTTTCCCTTGTTGCTTGTTATCTCCTGAAATTTGGGATGCTCTTGCTATTCAGAACTCTCCCCTCGTGTTTCCCAATGCTGCTCATATAAATCCTCTCTTTGTTCTTCCTCCTTTACCACCAAACCCTTGTGCTCAGGAGAAAGGCTTCTTTTTGCTAGCTAGAGCACCCAGAAGATTGAGAGGTAGGACATACGTTGTGAACACAAAAGTTATTCAGCAATTCATCAAATCTGACTTTTCTCCTTTGGGTCTATCCCATAATTACTCACACTCAAATCTCACAGTGGATGGGAAGTTTTGCCCCTGTTGGTTTCAATGACGCTGAAAATAAAGTCACCAGTGGCAATATTCAGGTTTATCCTCTGTCACAGTGCTGGAGTCGGAGCCATCTGATTTTGATGTGTACTGGGTACTGCTTACAGCTTGGCAGGACTTGGTGCAAAGGCAGTGGTGCACTTTGTTTCCTGGAACAAAGATTTATCAAACCCTTATGGTGGCTGTCAGAGAAAATGTGGCGAAGTTGGAGTGGTGGCATATGATGTATCTGCAGTCATTGATGTTGCTTTTGAAGATCTGTTTGAATGTTAAATAGCAGGGTGGAAGAAGTTGCAGTTCAGAGCTGTCGGTTTACTACTGGACCCTGTGCCTACCATCCTAAAAACAAACCTCTTGTGGTTTTTTTTTTTTTCAGAGTCCTTTATAATTGGGTGTGCCTGAATGCATCAGCCTTTGGATGTGAGCGTCTTCTCCTGAAACAGCCTTGTGATATCCGAGCTGCCTGTTCTCACGGGGTAAGGAAAGAAATACACATGCAGAGGCACAAGACTAAGAACCTGCTCTGAGCAGAAGCAGAATGGCAAAGAAAGGGCAAGCCTCACTGGTGCCTCAGTTCGTAAATTTTGACAGCAGTGAACTTGTTGCGGAGAGAGGGAACAAACCGTAAATCCACTTACTGTAAATAAGACAAATCACAGGCTTAAGTTGCAGCAGGAGAAATTTAGATGAGACATTAGTAAATGATCTCTCGCATTAAGAATAACCGAGCACTGGAATGGATTGCCTGAGGAGCTCGCGGAGTTTCAGCCATTGGAAGGGTTTAAGAGTGAGTTAGAAAAACTCCATCAGACGTGCTTTAGGAGAACAGATCCTTCGGTGTGGTGGGGAGATGGACTAGATGACTTCTGGAGAGTCCTTGTAGCCTGTTGAATGTTAGAAATTGGAGAAAGTGTAATTCTTATCTTAACAACGTTACTCAAAACTTAAAAGGTAAAAAGGAAAGCTATCTGTGCAGCAGATTGAAAAGAAAAAGAGAAATATCTGTGCAGAAGGAGCCGCCTGGTCTGATGATGAGCTTTGAATCTATGGCAATAGCTGTGCTCAGTGACTTTGTTACTGAATGGTGGTGTCCCTCTGGAGTGAAGTGCAAACGCGTGGAAAAGGAGTTCAGTCCTTGGTTATTGGCATGTAATCTAACCTTGAGATAAAAACAGGAGGTTGTGTCAATTCTTGTTCCTTTGTAGCAAGTTCTTGCAAGTTTGGGTCTCTTGTGTGATCCTTGTTAAGGCTCTTATTTCAGGTGGGCATTCTCACCTATTTGCTCTGATGTGAGAGGACAATGCTACAGATTGAGGTGCACTGTGCAAAATATAAATAGCGTGGGACACAAACACAGGAACCAAATGATTGCTTTTCCTCTCTGTTTCCAGGGCTGACGAGATGGCAATTTCATATTTCTTTTCTTGTTCTTCTGTTTCTTTGTCCTGTCTTGACAGTGAACACAGCAAGCTTTTTCTGTGTTTAGAAATGCTAGCTCACCAGCTGGGTGTTGGATTGTGTCCTAGGGATGGCTGCTCCTTTAGTTCCCTCGCTTCTCCCTTGCTCCCCCAGGAGCTGCAGATGACAAACCTGGCCAGGGGTCAGGCAGCCCCGACACCTCTGAGGGATCATCACCAGAGGAGCAGGGTTTGGGTCCTTCATCTTCCTGTGCAGCTAAGAAGGACACTGTGGTATGTCTTCTGTGTCTGAGGACACCTGAAAATGAATGGGAAATTCTTCAGTCTCCTTTTGGACTTTGGGATTCATTTGGTTTCTCTAACGTTTGCCTTTCATTCTTAATGTTAGCAAATACTGGTGTCTCCCCTAGAGTTACAGAAGTCTTATTGTTTGTGAGCATCTTCTGTTTAGCGGAGATAAGCTGTTGTGTCCCAGGGGTACAGGAACGTGGAAGAAACTTTCAAATAGCTCTAAGAAATGCAGATGGTGTCAAGAGAGAAATAAGGGGATGCCTTTCTCTGAAGTCACCTTTGTATGTCTTTTTTTCCTCTTGAGCTTTAAAATTTGTGCAACTACCTGCCCAAATCTTGAAAGCAAAATGCATTCATGGAAAGATACAATTTACTGTGTGCCCCCTGATCTTTTGATCTCAATCAATCAAATACATCTACGACCTTGCAGTTCACCTTATTGCAAGGACGGCTAATAAGTTGAGGGGTTGTGCCGATGGCACTGATGGTTTTCCAGCCTTGTTCTTTTTTATTCTTGTTGTTGCTGTTATTTTTTATGATTCTAACCTTTTGGACTGGTCAGGGTAAGATTATTTGCAAAGAATACTCCATAAATACGCCTGTCAGGATCGGAGTTAACATTCAAACGTTGCTGCTTAGCAAAAGAAAACAATATGCCAAGGTCCAATTTAGATTTCCCTGCAGGGTTGAAAATAATGACAAGACTCACCTAACGTGGCAGAGATGAGTCTTGCCACCTTTATGGGAGTGGTTGCCTTGCAGCCTCGCAGCACATGGCAGCCGTGCAGCTGGTGAACTTGCTGGCTGGACCTGAAGATCTGGAGTCTGGCATCTCGTGCTGGGGCAAAACTGGGGCAGAGGAGCCCTGAGGTGCATCTCCCAGCTCTCCAAGGTGCAAGCTCAGTCAATTCTGTATCTTTATTGGGATGATTTTGCAACTGAAAATTCTTTTTTTTTTTTTTTTTTTCCTAATGCTATGCTCCTTGCCTCTACCTGCAGACGAGGTTTGTGGAACTGCTGTGAGCGCCGTGTCCCACAAAGCAGTCCCGTTTCCTTCCGTGCAGTTGAGAACAAACGTCCTGCTCTGAGCGCAGGCTGGCGTGCATTGCAGGCATGGCTTGAAGTCCCAGCATATTGTGAGTAGGGAGTGTGGGTAGCTCATTGTGATTTTTAGAGCACTTTGGGAATCGCAGGCTTTGGTGGGCAGCCGCTTGGGTTTTCCCCATCGTGAATATTCATCGAAGCAGTTCCTAGAGGGCTCCTACCGAAAGTTGTCTTCGGAGGAGGCTGGCAGCATCCAGCGGCAAGAACCTTGCTTGTCTGTCAGGAAGTGTAATGGTGTATTATCGACGTTTCTGCGGTCCTGTCAGCAGAATTAACTTCTTTGGGTGAGAGCAGCAGGAGGAGTGAGGCTGCAAGGCAGCAGGCTGTTATTTAAGCATTAACCTGCAGTGTCTGAAAGCCACACCAGTGCGCTGTGTCGAAATGCTCTGTTTATAGAGCCTGATCAGGGAAGCAAATACACTTCATGTCAGAAGCATGTGGCTATTTTGAGGTTATTTTATTCCTCCTTTCAAAGATGAGCACGTGAGGGCACAGCAACAGAGCCTTAGGTTGGGTCTGAGAGCATCTCATCCGTAGGTTTGGCAAAAAAATAAATAGGAGGGAAGGAAGGGGAGACAAAAAAAGCACATGTGGTGAAAGGTGGCTCATTCCCTGAAGAAATTATGCCTTGAATTGAGAAAGCAGACTTAGACTGGGTGGTGAAATAACTGTGCAAAGATGCAATGCGACTTGTGGAAAGTCATGTGGCACCTTAGTGACAAATCCTCTACGACAGCCCAGCAGTTCTGGGTCCAACTCTGCAATGCTGTAACTTGCAGCCAAACAGATGGGGCTGGTTCCTCGTCAGAGTCAGTTGAAAAAATTAGAAACAAAAATAAAAATTAGCGTTTCTTCCCAGCTTAAAATCCAAGAGCTCCAGTGCTTGTAAATGACACTGAATTAACCCTTTGCTGGACTCAGCTGCCTTGCCTGTTAAGCTAGGAATAGCGGAAGAAGAGGCCACAAAGTGTGGCAGAGCAACGCTTTTGCTGTGCACCCTCCAAGCCCTGTGTCCCCCCGGGGTCACTGCCATGGGCTGAGGAGAGGTGTCCCTGTCCTCAGGGCACAGAGGGGAAAAACATTTGGTGGTGCAGGAGTTTTCTGTGGCTCAAACACAAAAATGCTTCTTTTTTTCGTTCTAAAAAGGATTGAAAGTTAGCAGCAGGGGTAATAGGCACCTTGAATGAAATCGTATGGAGGCATAAGAAATAGCAGGGTATTTTTGAAAATATCCATTGCATGTATTCCTCTTAAGAAACATGTTGAAGATGCCATATCCATAAATACTAATAAGGCTGTTTGATTCCAATTTTCAGGTAAGATTAACATTTTATTGAGTATTATATCTGTCACATTCAATGCTTTAGTGTACCATCCTCTCCGTCTTATTAGCATAATTGCAGTGCTTAAGCAACAATAAAAAATTCAACAGTAAAATAGCAGTTAGCACAGGCAATTTGTTATCAAAAGCTTTTACTTAAGGACAGCTTCTGAGCATATTTATTATCAAGTTAGGGCTATACATTATTTTTATTTGGAAAAACAAGAGGGGACTAATGTAGGATTTTTTTTTAATAGCTGAATCAGAAGGCCTGAAAATTGGTCGCAGCCTTTTTTCTGTTTCTTAAAAATGCTCGGCAAGTTCGCTTGGGATGGGAAGAGAAAACAAAACCTCAGGTCTGGAGTTCGTTCGCCGTGTTCGTAACTCAGCAGAATAATCCTGCTGACTCTTCGAACCATCTCAAGTGCCCTTTCAAGTCCCCTCACCACGTGCCGGGCCTGAAGACACGTCCCATGACGGTTGCTCAGGCAGCGACGATGCTCTTTCCAAGGGTGCATGAGTGGGTGGTGGGCTTGGTTTTGGAGGCTCTGGGGCTTGGCGTTGGTTTTCAAAGCAAGATTTCTGCCCCAGGGAGGACAGACGGGGCTGGCCTAGCAACTATGGGTAGTCAGGAGCCTGCTGGTGTCAGCGGCACGGCGCAGGGCCGGAGGTGGCCCAGCCTCACTCCCTGCCAGTGCCACAACCTGGAGGTTATGCAGGGACGTGCCCACAGATGGGAGGGATGGGATGGGACCCACGGGGACACGGGATGTGGCTGTCAGCGCTGGCTGTTGCTGAGGCCGGAGCAGAGGAGCGTGGTGTGGCTGCGTGACAGTGCTGCGTGCTCCCACTGTTTCTCTTCTCCCTTTGAGCACATGCTGGGGAACAGGTCTTCTCCAGAGGATCTGTAGACGAGATGTGAGTGTGCACGTGTCTGGGTGCAAGCACCTGCCTGTGCACACGTGTGTGTGTGCACACAGTCATTGCGGCCAGCGTGGCAACTTTTCGTGTGTGTATTTTAATTGGCAACAAAAGGCATTTGGGGGGGGTAAATTTACCAGTGAAATTCAAAATAAGCTCATAATGTACCTCATTAAAACAGAACAAAACAACATTTGAGGTTTAAACAATGAAAGAAGACCTCAGAAGAAGAGGTCCAGCAAGGCAAAGTCAAACATTTGGTGAGAGGAAGGTGGTTGGCTGTGGGCACCGTGCATGGTGGATGCAGGGGAGCTGCCTACTTCAGACAGTGCAGTTCTGCTGCTTTCGTGACTGCTCTGGGAGTTGAGGAATTGGGAGACAGACCTTAGAACGCTTGTTGGAAACCATTGTTTCTTGAGGCTCAAATTTCTCACACGTTGCTGGAATCAGAGGCCTGGTCTTTTTGTGAAAGAGTTGATGGAGCCTCCTGCAGACAGTGCTTCATCTCAACTCATGTCTGCTCTAGGTGCTCTGGGTTAGGTGGGTATACGCAGACATGAGTCTTCTGCAGTCCTGTGGGGTGGCAACTGACAGAGACATGCGAGCTGTGGTATTTATTCAAGTGAAATGTGTGGCCTTTTCCATCCCAGATCGCTTTGCTGTTGGAGGGTGTTCTCAGACCGCTCTGTGTGGAGCTGGCTCCTCCACACCTCCCGTTTTCTGCCTGACTTCCTCAGACAGGCACCCTTGGTTGTCCTTCTCTCTGCTCAGACCTCTGTTTGCCTCCAACATCCCCAAATTCCCACCCGCTGTCACTGAAGCCTGGGGTCTTTTCCTCTCATATATTCTGGGCATCCTTTTCTTGTCCTCCCTGCTTCTGGAAGACCTCCCCTAGCTTGTGCTGCTTTTTCAGTTGCTCTTCCATCTTCTGACTAGAGGGATGATGGTGGACCTAGCACTGCTTGCTGTTGCAGTAAACGAGGGGTAAACGTGTCTGTTTTTTATTTTTGCTCCCAGTTTGACTGTTATCACCGCTCACCCCACGAGGAGAAGTGAAGGCAGCGCTGCCCTGGGCAGAAGCTCATGTTCATAGTGAAACAGGATGTGCAAGCAGGTTGTAGGAATTGAGAAGGGAGCACATGGAAACAGGTGAAACTAAACTGGGCACATATTAGAGAAGTGATGTGCTTGTGGGGTCTTCTTCACAAACACCCTCGTCTGTGAATATGTGAGATTTCAAAGGAGTTGGTTGTTTCAGATCCCTTTTCTTTGAGGGGTACAAAAACCCATGTTATTCTTCAGGCATGGAGAGAAACTGTGTATTTCAGACTCCTGGGTAGTTGGGAGTTTTGTGTTGGTACATAGCTCACTCTCACAAAACTGCCAAGTACTGCACAATGTTTAGACTTCCTCAGCAACCAGCGGGCTTGGTGATGTTCCTGGGAAGAAGATAGAATATACAGAAACCAGCTGTGGAGAGCTAAACTTCCAGGGAACTTCAGTCACAGGGGAAACTTGGCTGTGATTTGGATTGCAGTTGAAACATGTTCCTGTGCAGCCCTGCAGGTCTCTACTATTGCCTCTTCTGGCTCTGCTTGTCCGGCTTTAGTAGTGTCTGACACGTTAGCTCCCTGAGCATCACCTGCTTGCACCTAGCCTTGTAGCTCAGTAGTGCTGTGTGCCTGCTGCCCCCTGGCAAGGGAAGCTCCCTTCTAGGTGCTGTGCACGTGCAGAGGGCTCCCACATCTGTAGGAAGAGCTGGGGTACCAGGGGAGGTGCTTTCTTGGGGTATTGATGTGATTGAGGGCATTTTCATGTAGCACCCACCAGAGATCTGCAATCCTTTTACAGCTTTGGTAGGAAAGAGCTGGCAGGACTCTTGTACAGCCCCTAGCTCAAAGCAGAACTAGCTTCAAAGTTAGATGAGGTTGTTGGGGCTGGTCATGGCAGTGGTGGTGTCATCACCAGGGATGGAGGCATGTGCCTTGGCCAACGAGAAGAAGGCTTATGGAGGGCTTAGGTGGTTGTAGTGTGGTGTCAAGGGAGTGGAACAATGAGCTTTTTGAGAGAGGTTTCTTATGAGCAGTCAGCCCAGGACCAGAGTCTAGGCACTCCAGTGCACAGGTACTGCACCAAATTCCCCCCTGAGGGGTGCTGGGAGAGATGGGGTCAGCAGCTGACGCCATGCATTGACACGTCTCCTTCGAGGATGGAAGTGCACGCATGCTTCTTGCAGGAAAAGGCTGGCTAAAAGAATTTAGCAGTGATAAATGTCATAAAAATACTTACGCTGGAATTTGTAAAGCCTGGAACATCTGTTCTCGACAATGCTTTGATCATGTTGTGGGGCTTTTAAAATGATACTTCCATGAAATAAGTGAGATCCTTATGGCTGCAGGATTCCTTTCAGTGCCCTTTTTTCATGGAGCAAAAAGGCAAATTTCACAGGGAACATTACATGACTTGAAACACATATTTTAATGGTTAGTATCAACCAAACAATGTTTTATTAGGTGCTAGAAAAATGTTCCAGTTACATACCCCAGGAAGCAAAGCACTCCCATTTACTTTTAAGCTTATGGGAGCTGCACTTTGGGGGGGGGAAATCAATAATTCATTGCTTGTGTATTACTGTATTCAAAACCAAAACAAACATGGTGAAATGAGCTTAAACATTCTGAAGTTGTTGTTAGAAAAAGTCTTTTTTAGGTTTTGTTTGCAGGCAGAGCTGCAGATGAGCCAGGATCAGCATGTTTTCCGAGGGATATGTTGCTAACAATTGTAAGGCATTGACAATTTACTTCCCTGAGTGCACTGTTTTGGATTGAATAACTTTTTAGTCATCTGCTTTTCTCTGACGAGTCATCCTTCCCTCATCATTTTAGCAGGCTTCTGCATGTTGCTCTTCAAGCAGCTGTGTGTTTCGGGCTGAAATGTTGTGATGTTGAACGTCGTCGGTGTTTTACGGAGCATGGAGAAGTCTGATAGCGGAGCTGCGTTCTGCTCCTCCTCGCGGCATGACACCTGACAGGAGGTTTCCTGATTCATCGTCTGCTTTTTGCTCCTCTGCCTTCACGTAGGAAAATCTCCTAGGCCACATTTGCAGAAAGCAGGCCTGGAAATGGCTGTTCAGGGAAGCGTGTACAGCAGAAGCGACTCCTGGAGCTTGGCTGCTGGAGAGAGCTGCTGGCCACCCTGCTGTGGGGGAGGAAGAGCTCCCCATCTCCATCCATCAAGGGGGCTTAGGGAAGTTCACAGGGAAGTGCACTGCAGAGGATGCCCAAGCATGCAAAAAGCTTGGCAGTTTCAGAGCTGGGAAGTTACATCATTGCCTGAGTGCCTCCAGGCCCAGTGGAGGGCTGAGCTGCATGGTGCTGTGCTCGGCCCGACAGCTTCACCTGGAACAGCTCTGCGCCGAGCTCCGGTGATGTACACACAGCCTGTATGTAGACCACGAACAGTGTCAGGAAGGAGCAAGGAATTGAAGAGATGAGGAAAGAGGGGGGTCTCCTTTTCGGCTGTGTTTGGTTGCTCATCTTCTAATCCCTTGTGGCTGCTGCAGCCAGCAAGGCCAGCAGCTCCCTCAGGGACTGCAGGGCAGGGCTCCCTGGCTCCCACCACCCCTTCCCTTCGCTGGGTCCCCGAACTGGCAGCGAGGTCTCCCCAGCAAACAGGAGCCTTGCAGACAGGGCGACGGTCGTGGTTTCTTCATTGAGTATCTGTCAGATCTGTGAAGGGAGGAAAATTAATGGTCATAAACAACAGAGGAAGAATATGGCTGTGCTTTCTAGTAAGGCTCCGGGTGTCAGGGGTTAATTTATGAAAACTAAATTGTGTAATTAATTTCTGCATCTAACAGGTGAACAGGCTGCTTATTACTATGACATATCCATTTATAGCATTTTTCCTTAGCCAACACCTGCGACTCAGTTCTGTTACAGGCTCATACTGTCTGTTAATTATTTACCAATGATTTACAAGTACAGCATGCAAATGAAATGCTTTTATGGTGAAGGCTGTATTTAATGCGTAAGATTCTTGGTATTTATGCCACTGTACTGCCAGGTACAATCCTGTTGTGATCCCTGAGCAGAGAGCTCTTACTGAGGACTCCTTATACATCCCCAAGCAAGAGGCAGCCTCCTGCCCTGTAGACCTTGCACAAAAAGGACCTGTGTTCTTGGTGAAAGACTTCCCGACACATGGCTATGGTATGTGAGTGGATCTGTGTCCTTTGCTCCTTTGCAGATTGATTTCTGCCATTTTGGGTGACTTTTCTGTGTAGCACACACGAAATTCTCTCCTACAAAGGCTCATTCTCCTTCACAAGCAGTGGCAGAAACAAACTGTTTAAAAAAAAAAGTGTGATGTGCCTGTTTTTTTATCCCAAAAGAATAAAATAGTATAAAAGTCAAGTAGCAGATCGCGTTCTGACTCAGCTGGTAACTTATGATCCTATGCTATTTTTGTAACATTTTTAGCTTATGACCAGATTTTTCTAATATTAGGACATTGCCATAGAAAGTGTGTCAGAGTCCCAGACTGCCAGAACGTATCACCCTCCAGAATATACATTTCTAAGCAAGTGTGCAGGAGTAGTCCGGTAAGTTCTTTGTTGTGGTTTTAAATTGCTGCCATTTCTTTCTTTTTTTTTTTCTGAATCACTTAGCAAACAGTGCCGGGCAGAACAACACAGCCGCCTTTTGTTTCTCATGCGGTCGGATGCTGAAGCCCCATCCCCAGCGGTGCCTCTTGCAGGCTGGAGCGCAGAAGAAGGGGAAGGCAGTGGAGTTGTTCTGCTGGTAGATTTTCAGCTGGTGTAAACCGCTGTAAGTCGATTCAAGCTCAGCTGACCATGTGGATTTTATGGGCTTGAGAATCTGGTCAAACAGCCTGCATTTTTATAAGGAAGGAGCTCTGGAGATGGTTGTCCTGTTCTAGGTAGGCAAGCAAGTACATGCAAAGTCTCCCTATGCTAAAGAAAAGTGTGTGTGAACAAACAAACATCTGTGTTCAAGTACAAGAGAAGGCAATTACCAAGGAAATCTCAAAGTTTACAAGTAGGATTTCTTTATAGGTTCAAATCTGTTGTGGTTTCAGAGTACCTAAGGACGCTTAAAATAATGACACTCCAGACAGTCCAGCCCAAACATGCATGACCCAGAGCAGCAAAGCAATCATTGTGCTTAGCACTACCCATCAACTAGCTAAGGCAACAGCTGCTCGGGGATTTTGCATTTAATTTTTGTCAGGATAATAACGAGGAACACAGGGTTAATGATCTGTGTCCGGTTTCCCTCCAAAGTACTTTATTTGCACTTTGTGGCTGTTTTTCATGGTTCTCTGCAGCAGCCCCAAAATGTTAACTGACCTGAAGAAATCAACAATGGATCTTTAAAAAGCTGGAAAGAAAAGTTAGAAAAGATGCTGCTTTCTAGCTTTTCATGTGAACACCTTGTACTCAGGCTCCCTTTGGTAAAGTAACCAGTAAAACCTATTCACATGTACTCCAATTAAAATTTAATGAAGCAAGAGGATGTATTCATATATGCTGACTAATGCAGAAGGAATAGATTCCAGTAACTCAGCTCTGTAAGCCCTTTGCTTAGCATTCAGGGCTCGGTTTACTAGAAAGCTCCTCTGTGGCCGTGGAGCTGTCTGGCACAAACAATCCCTGCAAATTTGGGTTCTTGCAGTTACAGCGAGAGGTGATGATGGCTGATACAGGAAATAGCGTGGCTGCTTTGTATGGCAGAGCTTTATCGATGAAGTCTGGTCTGGCTGATCGCAAGAGGTGAGGCAGGGCTCCTGTCCTCAAGCTCTCCATGGGAAGGGGTTTGGGAGTTGCTGGCTGTGTGTTCCGTCTGCCCTGGTACCAAAGCTCCCATCAAGCACTAGCTGAATGAGTGGAGTGATGTGCAGCACGAAGGGAAGCCTTAACGGCCCTGGCTTATACATGGGAAAACTGTTGCTCAAGTGGAGGATGTATGACAACTTAACCGGTGTCAGAAAATAGCCAGGCTTTTAGTGCCTCTGCCTTCGCTGCAGGTTCACTGGCCAGTTGTTTTGGCACTTGCATTCCCGAAGGATTATCGCCCTGCTTTGCAGAACATTTCACTTCTAAAACATTGCTCCCACCAGTGGGGAATGCACAGACGTCGGCTTGGGCAACGAAACAACTTTCCAGGAGCGGTGCAGAGCCGCGCTTGTCAGCTTTCACGCCGTCTCTATCTCATCTCCCAATGCTTCTACTGCAGAGCTACCACATCATCTTGCACCCAGAAACAATGCAGAAATGATGTAAAAAAAAACAACAGATCTGCTCTTTTACATCACCGTGGTGGGAATGACCAGGCTCTGCTGCCATGCAGCTGCAGTGTGGTCTTGTGCCAGCACGCTGTGGCTTCAGCTCGGGGTGGGGATGGATTTCCCACCTCCTGGGTGAGACGTGGCAGCGGGGTGATGCTGCACAGCTATGATAAATGGCATTTTTGGATAAGCAATGAAAGACCCAGCTGTATCCGCTGCTAGTAATGGGTTGGGCGACAGAACGGAAATGCCACGGTGGAATTTGCCTTTGCTGCTGACCCTTGCATGACAAGCGAGAGCCCCTCATCACCAGGCCTTTGTTTTGCCTTGCCCCGAGTACAAAGCGGGGCTTCATCGGCGTGCCTGCCTGGTTTGGTTCTGCCTCAATTCAGTGGCGGAGCTGCAGCAAAATCTCCCGACGTATCCTGGGTTTTCCAGTTGTCTTCCTCCTCAATCCCCATTCAGTCCTGCGAAAGCTCTCACTTGCTCTGTTGAAACGAAGCGTGGAAGAAGCCTTCAAAGGGAGATGTGAATCTGGAGCTGAGATCTTGTGCTTCGGTTTTGGCCTGCAAAGCTGCTCTTGGAACAGTAAGCATGAGATTTCTCTTGAAACCTTCTTTGTGTGCCTTTCTGAAGAAATAGCTGGAAGGAGAGAAGACCTGTCAGTTGAGCTCTAAAAGAGAAACCCATTGGCTCTGAATACACTGGGGACATTATTTAAGGTCAGTTGATCTGTGAGAAGGCATGACTTATCTAACGCAGCCTAAGGTTAGTTATGCAACAGCCGGGCTGTTCTTTGTTGTGAAGAACAACTTCAGTGTGTGCCTGTGGAAATCAAAGGCCTCGCTGAAGGCGTGTTGTGTTCTGGCTGGAAACTCTTGGGTGTCCTCCTCTAGTGTTTTTCCTTTTGTAGTGGGTTATCATTGTGGAAATCTAAACAGTAAGGTTTCCAGTGGGAAGGGCACTCGCTAAGTGCTGGCTGCAGAAGTTGGGCTGCTGGTAGAAGTGTACTTGGGCGGGTGGTGGTGCAGGACCTCTGGTAGGTGGGATTGCTTCAGACCAGGCTTTGCTTCCTTCACTTCTCCGCCAAACACCTCTCTGTGTCCCAGACCAGGTCTCTGAGTTGCCTTGATGCCTGCACAGGGCAGTGTTTTTAAGGTAGACACTGAAGAGGGTTGTGTTCTGACTACTTGCTTGTACAGAGAGAGCTGTCACAATTTGCCACTGGTATTGGTTTGAAATAAGTTTGAATAAGTTTGAAATAAGTTTGAAATAATTGGTTTGTTGCCTTTCCTGGAGAACCTTTCCTCCCTCTGCCCTCCTGTGTTGAAACGTGCTGCCCTGGCAAGGTGCCATTCTCCAAAGAGACTGGGCATCACCCAGCAAAGCAAAGAAAGGGGATTTTCCTTTAAAACTGGGATTGCTCTCCTGTGGTGGGTAGGAACGGGCTGTTTTCAATCAAATGGGCGCCGCAGGGTGCAGGTGCTCCGGGCTTAGGGAGCGTGTTCACGTCTCCCTCGATGCGGCTCTGGACTGGGGTCCTGGAGGGTTTTTTCTTGCTGGCCCCTTACTCTGGAAGTGTTCTGGCTGGCCGGCTCTGCAGCCCCGTAAGCTGCCTTTGAAGTATGCGACAGCATTAGAATTAATAAGAGATTTCCTTTGCTTCCCCAAATCAGATTGCGCCTTACCCCTTCTCAGCATCCAAAGTGATTAGCAGTTTCTGTAAATCCAGGCCTATGGATTTTATGAGGACCCCTGACAGGCAGGGGTGATTGTGCTCTCCCCAAGTGTTTCCTAAGTAGTAAGAAATCAATGCGTCGGGAGAGACCGTGCCTGACATCTTTTAATTACAGCGTCCCCGTACGTCTGATGTACCAGAAAGGGCTCTGAAAGGCAACCCCTTTGCCCTGGCTAATTGATACAAAAACAAATTGGCGCGAATTAAAGTAAACCGGTTCCTAAAGAAAACAACATTTTGCTTTGTAGTTGGAGCTAGAAGGAACAGTTGCGAAAGGAAATGAAATGGATGGCAGCCTGAGCTCCTCGGCTCTCACAGATGCCGTAAGTGGTGCCACCAGCCCCGCCGTGCCCCACGCTGAATGCTGGGGGACAAAACCCGTCCTGCTGTTAGTGCTGCCCCAAATGAGGGCATTGCGGCACATGCCCGGGCTCTCGGCTGAGGGCTAATTGCTGTTTTCATCCCGTATACCATAGAGGAGGCGATGCTGAAGCTTTACCATCCCGGCTGCTGCAGTCCACATTAAGCTGGGTATGACATCAGTGTTAAGAGTTGTGGCACTTGTGGTTACGGCTTTGGGATTCCTTATATTTACTTTCTAGGGAACTAAAATTCAAAGCAGCTTTTATGGCTGTCACGAGAATATTGTCAGTTTCGAAAGAGGTGGCTAAATGTGCATTGACCTTTAACTAATACATCCATATCCTATTTTCTGTGTGGTTCCAATTAGGAGAAGTATGTTAGGTTTATTTATTTATTTGTAATTGTTAAAATAGGAAAGTTATTCAACTACAAGGCTGCTTCTGCTTTTTCCCAAAATAAAGATAGTGATGTTGTCCAAGGGCAGAAGTTTTCATACAATTACTGTTACAAGCTGGAAATAAAGATTTAAGAATAGCACGCGCCATCTGCCACCAGTGGGGTAAGAACCAGACCAAAACCTGGACTGCTGCAAGCGGTTCTAATTTGTAACTTGCAGGGATGCCACAGGGCTTCACATCCCTCTCCGGCATCGAGGACAAAGTTTCTGAATGGGCACCTCCCTTCTCCTTGTTTTCCTGGATTCGTGTTCCAGAATAATTCTTTGTCTTCGCTCCTATGACTGGGGATCCTTTTCATGAGCTGCAGTGCATCTTTTGCTGCCATAAAAAAAAACAAACAAACAAACACAAAAAACCAACAGAAAGCAATGTATTTCCCACTTCTTAAAATGTATTTTACTAAATACATATTTTTGTCAAATTGCAGTTTCCTCCAAAACACTTTTCTTTATATAGAAAATGGAATTCCACCTCTCGGAGACCTTTGTTAGCAGCTGTTCTGCTAGCTAAATGTCACCGAATTAAACGGAAGCAAAATAAGGAAAGAAGAATGTGATGTTTTAGAACAAGAGTTCTAGTTGACAATTTCAATCCCAGGTAAAAGAAATTCTTCTCTCTTCTGATTTCTGAGATATTCTGGAGATTACTACCCTGCTATTCTATCTTGCAGAACATTGTAATACTGCAGCATTTCTGGAAAATTGTTTTCCGTGTACATGAGCGTGCTCTCCTTGTATTGCACTCAACTACAGAGCACAAAATAGAGGCATCCACTTACCATCCACTACACAAAAAGGCAGAACCTTGCAGGAGGAATGCTTTTTTGTCAAAGAGCTATCAAAGGCAATAGGCTGCAGTTTACTCATCTTTTATTTAATTTAATTTAATTCTAATTTTTTATTTTTTAGCTTTTGGGAACAAGTGCCACAGGCTTTAGCTGCGGCTTCACCCCAAAGTGCTGCTTGGAGGAAGGAGCTCAGCAAGGGCTCTGCTGCTGAACCCGGCACTTGCTTTTGCCTTGGTCCCTGCCCTTGCCCAGAGCAGTGCTGGGGCACCTTTGAAGGACCCTTGCTGCTGTTTTTGGCACCTCAGCTTTTGGAGCTGGCCTGTAAAGCACTCAGTGTAGTGGGATGATAGCCTTAGCTTGGGGTGTGTAGGAGAAGGGGCCCCACACCAGCCTCCTGAAGGTCATTTTGGCTCAGTGTTGGGTGCAGTGAGGGCTCCTGGGGTATTACCTGAGGACTGAGTGCAACCTTAAGCATTAGAACTGGCTTGTCAGAGAAAGGACAGCTTATCAAAATACAATTTATAACCAACAGTTTACTACCAGATACGGTAATTAATACAGAACACGATGGGGCTCATCATTAAAGTGCTTTGTTGTCTCAGCTTGCATGACTGCTGCTGGCAAGGCCAGCTTCTGAGGCTAATGAAGGACAGGGAAGAGAGAAATCAGTGCTGTAGTTAGCTGATGGCAATATTTCTCCAGGTCACATACTGTAGCGTGCTCTGTATCCCATCACAAATCTCAGGCAGACATATCTGTCCAATAAAAGTTGGTCTTCCAAATTCTTGCTTAGAGAGGCAAGAGTTATCGTTCCCACCAAGGTCGCTGTGAGCTGACGCCAGGCGCTGCTGTCGCTGGGAGGGGGGCGAAGGTGTGCAGGCACTCGGCAGGGACTGGAGGATGGGAGGAAAACTTTTCACCCCATCTGCAGTGGTCCAAATCCTGCTCAGGTCATCAGGTGGTGTCCGGTGGTTGGTGAGCTTGCCTTTCCTGCCACGTGCTGGTGGCCCCGTGCCCAGGTCGGGGCACGAGGAGGTGCTGCGTTGCAGGCCGGAGTCTGTTTTGATAAAGAGGTGGTTGGTTAGAGGTAGGTCCCGCTTCCCAGTAGAGAGTGGGATGACTTCAGCAGAAGTTTCAGTCTCACGTTAGTTTCCATCGAGATGTTTGGAGCCGTTCTCAGCACGGGGTTAAGCTGCAGCAGCAGCGCGAGCCCTTTTCTGGTGTTCTGGTGAGGGACGGGCCAGCTGATGGCTCTGCTAAGGTGTGCAGGGAGCTTGCATCGAAACAAAGCTGTTCCCCTGGGCTGTTTACTGTATCAGGTCTGTCTTTGTGGGCTCATTCTTTGCAATATATGCAATCTCATTGAATTTAGAGCAAGCTCGGTGTCTGGAGGGGCTTGGAAGCTGGGCATGGTCATGCCTCCTGCATGGAGGTAGCAGTGGGAAAACCAAGTGCCCTTTAAACTTGGCATGCTTGAGCTCCGTGGTCACTGTGATCTACTACAACATGGATTTATGAGATTACTTTTGGGTTAGTGCCTACCCTTAATTCAAACGTTTGATCCAACAGCGTGTTCTGGGTTACAGCTGCCCGCGGTGACAACACCTCACTGGGCAGGGTGCGTCGTGTCTTGGTTTTATTGAGCACTGCCCAAACAGTCGAAATGCAAGTTTTAAAGTGCCCCGTGTATGTGCAGATCTGGCTACTGCCATTTCCCAGGCTCTGGGGCTATTCACAGGGAATCCAAAGGAATGAAACCGGAGAGTTTTGGCAGTTCTGCTCTAGCCTAGAACCAAGTAAGCAATATTCTTACAGTTCCCCTCTGCACTTCTCTTCCCAGCAAGTCCTTTTGGGCATGTTTGAACACAGAATCAGATCAATTCACTGCATGGTGTAAGTGGTATATTTGCCACTTTAATTTCCAAGGCCTTGGCTGTAGTGGCTTTTGCTGTGTGCTCTTAGACATCTCTGTTACTGGCTGTAATGGGTGGAGGGATGTGCCTCCTTGGGGAGTGTACACACCCGCCACGTCCCTTTTTACATGGCAGCTCTTCACCTTCTTACCTATCCCATAAAGGAACCTCTTGAACATTGGCTAATCCCACCAGGGTTTATGCAGGCTGGCCAAAATCCAGTCCTGCCTGGGTGGGTGCAAGATGCACTGAGGAGCTTGGACAATTGTGCCCTGGCCTCCTGAGCTAATCCTAGCTGAAGCAGCTGGAGGTAATGCACTGCTAGGCCACGGAGTTAAATCAGTGCCAGAGAGGGCACGGCAATATTCTGACCGTTACAAATGTTTGTGTACAAGCTCCTAGGCTAGTCCTGAGATGTGCAACGCTGAGAAATGGAGTCTCCTTAGCGAACCCTGCAGGTTCAGACTGCAGAGCTCGTCAGAAGGCTTGCCATAGGGCTGAAAAGATTGCTCCTGGCGATTTTCTCTTCTTCTGCAGAGATATCAAAACAAGCAGAATACGGACTATTTCTGCTGTCGGATTGATGTTTGTTTTGTAGCAGAAGGTGAAGTCTCTCTTTGGGACCTTCAG
The DNA here is from genome assembly GCF_011077185.1 of Oxyura jamaicensis. Taxonomy (NCBI): domain Eukaryota; kingdom Metazoa; phylum Chordata; class Aves; order Anseriformes; family Anatidae; genus Oxyura; species Oxyura jamaicensis. Next base: position 15,396,888 of record NC_048901.1, on the reverse strand, counting down.
CATATTTGACAAAGGCATATTTCTCTGAGAGCCACAGAAACGGCACAGTCGAGAATTCTGGAGAGGAGCACGTGGCTGTAAACAGCTATCTGGAAAACGAACTTTTCTGGCTCAAATATCTGTGCTGTCATCTGTTGTATAGAGAGTCAAAATGCTATAAATGGCATGGTTTTGTTTGATGCTGGAGCCAGCAGATTACCCATCTGCAGTACTGGCAGTGTCCTTCCAATTCAAGAGAGTTCTTAAGAAATTTTTGTTTAAATTAGAAGAATTAGATTCATGCTCTGCAGCAGGGACAAAAAAACAACAACAACACAAAAATGAAAACAAGACAAAAAAACAAAACCAGTTCTAAATATTTTGATTACTTTTGAAAATAATAATCTAATGGTAGCAAATAGCACAACAGTGACATGTAAACAGAGGTTCAAATGTTGCTCAGTGATCTTCACCCACTGTGTGGAGAGCCCCGGGACCCCTGGCATGGATTGCAACCCAACTCTGGTTGTTTTCCCAAACTCAGAATCAGTCCTTTTCCCCAGTGAAAGGCATTTTCTTCTTCACATGTCTGTACACACAGGCTCATGCATAGATAGGCATGGTAATGCTGATGCCTTCTGTGAACTCATGCTGGATTACCGAGGAGCGTGTTGTCGGCAAGCTTTCCAGTATTTGTCAAAGGTCTACACGGGGTAATAAAATCTTGTTGTTGGGAAAATCGGTCTAGTTTTGAGATTGGGGGGTGTGAGAATAAAAGATACTTTACTGTAAATTGTAGGTAGATAACAACAGAAACTCAAATATTAGAAGAAACTGGGTATCGCACAAACCACACTTTCACATCACTAAAACAAGAGCTGTGCTCACACAGAAACACGAACCTCTTTGCAAACCACAGAAAGTAAAAGGGAGCACTCCTGTTTCGTTATTGATCTAATTGCTCTTTTCTTGATATGAGAATAGATATGAAATGCTCTTGAATATTCCAGCATGCACAAAAAAAGACCGTCATTTTTGGAAACTTTTAAAGGCACAGCACATACTGCTAAGTAGCAAGGCCTTTTAATACTAAGAGTTACAACTGGCTGTCTAATGCCCCCTAATTGTTCTTCTGGAACGGGTTATATTATGGCCTTGATGAAAACTTTCCAGGCTGGAGTGATAAGAAATGAAATGAAGAGAGTCTAGCCTATGTTTTTGTGTGACTAATCACTTTTGGATGCTCAGTTTCTCTAAGTATGTCTTAGTTTAAGAAAACTATCCTCTGGAAATTGGGGTATTGGGAACCTTTGTGTTGGGCACCTCCAAAGCTCCCTTCCAACCTAAATGCACCTGTGGCTCTTTGTGGTCTTTGCCTTTATCTGCAATCTCTTGCCTTTGGTTTTACAATCCCATTTAAGACCAGGTTTCCTAAGGAACTTGCAAGTTTGAGCCTGAGGGACATGTGCAAAATGTGTGCGACTTAAAAACTTGCCATGTTTGTGTGTGCGAACAAACACGCATACGAGTGAGGTTCCTGGATCAGCACAGCGAGGGCTGGATGCGTTTCAAAGCTTTCAGAGTCTAGCGTGGCGTGCCTGTCTGTGGGGGAACCGTGAAGGTGAGTGTCGGTCTGTGCTCACCTCTGTGTTTTACAACACTGTTTCATTTATGATCTCCACCAGCTTTGCTGCTCTGCCTGCTCCTGCCAGCAATTGCACCTCCCACTCTTCTGCCGGGCTGAGCAGATTCCGGAGCCAGGCGAGATCTCTGCTGGCTGCAGGCGATGCCAGCTCCCCAAATAAGCTCTTCCCGAGGCTGCCGGCAGAGCGGAGGGACCGGGCTCCTTGCTTCTCCTCCTGGCTTTGCTGCTGGCTCACTCCGGTGGCATCAGGCAGCTTCCCAATCAATCCCTTGGGTCCTACAACGTGATGAGCATCCGTGTCATTGCTGTGCTGGGCTGGCTGCTGGAAGGGCATTGCAAAGGAGACGGGGGTTCTCAGCTAGAGCTGCACAGTGGCTGTTTTCTTGTAGCGGGTAGTTCATCCTAAATGCCCAAGGGAAGGGATGAGAGAGAAGCAAGATACAACCTTTAATAAAATGTTTTTGAAGCATTTTAGTTCCTTTAAGAACTAATTTTCGCTTCCTGAAGTCTCCGGCACTTCAGAATGGTCGAGAGATTTGCAGAAAAGGTCACTTCCAACAGTAACTAATAATACAAGGAGGAGAGGAAGAGGGACTTCTCTTGATGGCTTGTTCTTTAGACATCTCAATGACTTGTTTGATGAATCAGCGATGAATCTTTGCCTGAATCCCCTGGCAATTCACTTTACCTGTAAATCATGTTCAGCTTGTTGTAACTTTCCTTTTGTGTTATCGATTTGTTGATTTTTTCCCCCCCTCTCACTAAAAAGAAATGAATTTGTTCTATTTAAACCAGCATGAGGGGGAGTCTCCAGCTTGCAAGAACATGACTGCATGGTTGGAGAGAGGTCACTTTGACAGGGAACCAGCTCGGTAGCATCGAAGCATCACCGTGCACGTTCCTTTTAAGGGAATTTTCCCTTGAATTGTCATGCAGTCCCAAGGCACTGAAGACAAACTTGCACAAACTCCTCCAAAAGCCAGCCTGTCAGAAATGCTAAGAACGTATTGGCTTTGTGTCGCTGCCGCTGAGCCAGTGAAAGAGGAGGTTGGCATTTGTTTCAGGCAGAGCGGGCCAAACCCTTCTCTGATTTGTTTGCATTTGTGCACAAAGTTTTTTGTTTTGTTTTGTTTCTACAGTGGCAACTGTATACAGAATGCAACGTGGGAAAAGATTAAGTAAGTTCCTTTCAGAAAAGCTTTATCAGAAATTTGCCCCCCCCTAAAAAAACAAAAACAAAAAGAAAAAGATGATTCTGCTCATTCTTTCCCCAGCACTCAGGAAAACCATTGCTTTGAGTCAAGGTGAATTGTTGATGAGTTTGGAGGTTTAAATAGCTGTTGCCAAGATGCAGGTAAATACTCCGCAAGCCTCCAGATGCTGCGAGGAGGAGAAGCAAACATTTAGTGCTGGAAACGTGCAGGTTGCTTGCTCAGGGCCTCTTTCTTGAAGGATTTCTGAATGTCTTGTTTGCCTGTGTTTCGGCAGCATGCAAAGGGCCTGAGTTTGAGCTGTGTCTCTGTTGAACAGTGCTGGAACAAAAGGCCACCGCCACCTCTTTGTGAAGACCAGCCTTTCAGTAGCAGTGTTAAATAGTAATGCTTTGCCTTCTTCCAGGCTGTTCCTAGTGGTGGTGGAGTATCGCTGTGCTTGTAGGACAGGGGAGGAGGAAAAGTGACTCGCCCTACACTCCACAGGAAGCCAGCAGTTGAACTGGGGCAGGGAATCCTGCTCCCTCCATTCTGTGGACAGTAAGAAATTCATTTGTACTCCACAGGCAGATTCATGTATTTTAATCCCCCACCTCGCTGCTGTTTTTGTAACCTTTTGAATGAGAAGCTAGAGAGTACCAGAATACGCAGGTTTCATTTCCATCCTTTTTCAGCCAGTGGGCTGCTACCTATGGCATTGCATGTGCCAGGGGTTCAGGTGCTCAGCCCACGTAATGCCATTTTTGAATTATATGAATCAAAATCAAATCAGCTTCCACTTTCCAGGAGAGTGGTCCAGTTCCCCCAGAAGGATCGTGCTCTCACTCAGATTCAGCTCGATGCTGTTCTTCCCTCCATCGTGAGCTCAAGGCCGAGTACTATCCAGAGGTGACAACGTTTCGGTGGCAGCTGCAGTGGTTCCTGCCCCAGTGAGCTTGTACACCGCTTTGGGACCCTTTGGGACAGAACGTATTGTTGTTCGTTTGTCTAAGCCGGTATTTTCGCTGCGCTTTATTTCCATTGCTCCTGTTAGATGTGTCGGTTTTCATTATGCCTTTAGATAAGGCTCGTGTGAAACGGGCTTCTGTTTTGTTTTCTCACCAGAGGAGTGATTCATATTCAAATGGAAATGGTGTATTGCTCCAAGCCAACCTTCTCCCCATGTGCTAATGGGAGGAGAGGGAGACGCAGGCGTGGACCGAGCTCGATTATTTTTCTCCTTCTGCATTTAGAAACTTTCCAAGTGGCTTTTTGGGAAAGCATGGGAACTTAACTGCCTGGCATGGGAGGATCCCGGGCTTACACGTTTTAAGAAAACGAGATGAGCCCGAATCTGATAATCTGTCTGTTTGAGCTGTCAGAGCCATATGCTTGCTATTGTCCAAAAAAAGGAGAACTTAGAATTCCTTTGAAGTTCTTTTTGTCGTCTTTGTTAATGTGGTCCTGTATCTTCCCTTTACTCAAAACACCAGTTTTAAGAAACTTGCTTGCTCTGCGCCCTGAGGCAGCGGCTCCACGGGTGCTTTCCCATGGCATGGCAGAGGCCATCAGCTCATGATCCCCTCTGCTGCCTCACACTTGCTTTAAAGGAGCTGGTTGCTGCCTGAAGAAGAGAGCTGCACAGTCCAGCAAGCGTTTTGGATCTTATTAGATGCTGGCTTAGTGCAGCACAAGGATGGTGCAGGGGCTTTCTCACAGGTACTGTAAAACAGAGAGAGCAGCCGCTGAAATTCCCGGCGTGGATTCCCGTGCCCGCAGAGCTGTGCTGCTCTGTCCCTTGCAGCTCAAAGTGAACGTCGCTGCTTGTCCTGGGAACACCCAAACTGAGGCGATAGTGTATTTCATGGGAATTGATAAAATTGGTGTGAGTGTTCTCCTTCTAGGTAAGGTGGCTTTAACTAACGGAGCCCACTCGAGGAGATTTGCCACGCTTTAAAGTACAGCTCAGCGTATTTCCTTCCTTGGGTCTTCCAAATCAAGCTTGGCCTTGTGTGAAACGGTCCTTGACCACGTGCTGTTTGCATTCACGGCGTCTGTGAAGCTGGTTGAATATCCCTAAGGTGCCTTGAGGCTTTTAGATAAACGTGATCCAAGGAGAGGTGATGATACTTTTAAAGTAGCACCTGAGGAGCTGCTAAGGCTTGGAGGATCTATCGACTTCAGTGGGACATCCGTGGCCACACCTTTGTGTTGCTTTGGCAGCCCAATTATACCGTCAGGCTGAAAACATCGCGAGGATCAAAATGAGCTGCATAAAATTGGAATTTGCACAGAAGTGTTTCCAAGGACGAGGAAGGAGGAGAGATTGACAAGTTTTCATAGCTGATTGCAGGTTTGTTCGCCGCTGGGGAGCTGGTGACAGATGAGACCTGGGCTAGATGTCACCGAAATATGTTCTGGCTTCAGAGCGTCTGAACTGGAATCGCTCGCAATTAGCATGGGCTGGGCAGAAGCTGGCACTGCTGCTGCTTGCACAGAAACTGTTCGCACCGTCCAGTTGTGCCATGGGGAAAACCGCTGGTAATAAGGAGCTCAAGCGGAGCCTTGAGGTGGTGTCTGGGCAGTGGCTGCTCTTAGAGCAGCTGAAGTCCTTGATGGCATGCTAGCGACTCAAAAAGCAAGAGCACAGCTGTCTGCCTGCGGTACCCAGTCCTTGTCATCCATATGTTATGGGCTTGAGCACATTTATTGTCATGGCCATGCTTTTTTTAAAATAAAAATAAATTTGGAGTCAGGCTGAGGCAGAACGCAACCTGCCGTGGACTCAAAGGACCCGCCTGGGATCAATTGCCCAATCAGCACAATAAATTACATCTAACAGTTCGTTAACTAAAGGAATTAACGAGGACCAGAGGGCACCTGCCGCGGTCCCCAAAACCTGCGTTGCTGCTCAGAGGTTGGCCAAGGTGGCTCCCGCCTGCCTTATGGAGCCTGGGAGCTTGTGAGTGGGTGGCGTGGGAACTGGGGACAACTGAGGATTCGTACAGGGATGCCGAGTTGCTCCCCGGGGCGGAAAAATAAATGTATGATTCTTGGCCCTAGAACGAAGAAAGCAAGACGCTGCGGACTTGTTGCAACCCGCGCAGTCTGTGAATGTTTTCTTCTTGTCAGATGCTGCTGTCACATAAGTAATTTCATTGCCAAAGGGAAGGGAATGAACTAATGAAGTGGGAGAGAGGGCTACTTACTGAAGGGCTGCGTGTTGTGAAAATCAGTGCAGCGAGCGTACGGCTCTTCGTTCGCTGTCTCTTGCAGCGTTTGTTTATCTCTGGTTATGGGGAGGTGTGGGAAGGGGCGGTGGAGCAGGAGCTGAGTCTGCCCTGTCCAGGGCCAAACACACGTTCAGAAGCAGCGTTATGCCTCCAGGGCCTGAAATGAGCCCTTAAAATAGCACGCTGCACGTCTTGGTAACGTATTGAATATACCTTGATAAAAAACAGCCTGATTGAAGTATTGAGCCCGTTGTAGTGGATCTGCTGTGACTCATCAGGAAATCGAAAGTCTTGAGACAATTCCTTCCCCCCCAGCTCCCCCACCTCTTTGGAAGAGACGGGAATTAGTCTTAGCCAGGAAGCAATTAATTGTTCCGTGATTGTCATAAATAGGTACCAAACAACGAGCTTCTACGGAAGCATTTATATCCTAATCCCTGCCTTGTGAGCCGGCTATTGAGAGTCTCCATCAGGCAGAGACGGTAAAAAGGAAAGTTCTCAGGAATGAGCAGCGCTCCCACCTACCTGCCTCTAAGTGAGACAGGCTGGAGGTGCGCGGGTAGGCTGCGTGCTGTAATAAGCCATTTGCTAGGATAATGGCTGCAGGCTACAAATGCTGTTTCTGCTTAGTCTGTCTATTCAATGCAAACATCAGAGGGAAAAAAAAAAGAAAAAGGAAAAAGGAAAGAAAGAAGAAAAAAGCATCTACCTCAGTCGTGTCTAATAATATTCTTAATCCCCAGTGGACTTGGTGAGTATTAACTCGGCCAATGTCGCAGCTCCCTGCAGAGGCAGATGGCATGGACGCACAGCCTTCCCCTGCTGCGAAACTGAGGCACTGGGAAGGACTCGTAGTTGTGGGAGGCTTCTGCTTTTACACTGGGGCAAAATCCTGGCAGCGGTCTGGCTTGCCAGTGAGCGGGATGGAGCCATCCTTTAGTCCTGGGTGGGAATTCTGCCTTTCAGGGACCAATCCCACAAACTTTGGGTTTCCTTTGGAAAGATTTGCTGCCTGCTGTTGTGGGCAGCAGTGTCCTGCAAGCTGGAGTCACAGAAGGCATGGTGGCACATCTGGCAGAGATGGATTCTGAGGGCACAAATGTGTGCAGGAATCTCTCTAAATGAGCAGGTATAGCCCTGTGGATCTGCCTGGCTGGGGGATGTTGCTGGAAATCCAGATGTTGGGAACAGAAGAAAATCCAGGCAATCAAATACCTGTTTGAAAAAAAACAACGCCCAGAGAAAAGGAGCTTGATGGCTTTGTGTTTGTCTGCAGTGAAGTCATGGCAACAGAGCACTCATTTAGCAAAATTAACTGTTTCTCTATCTTAAAAAAAAAAATCAAATGAAAGTGATGCAAGAGAACATCCTTTTATCTCAACCAAATGAGTCCATTTGTGCCAAAGCAAAGGAGTCATCCTGGGGAGTTTGCTCCTGAGAGCGTGCACTTTATTAGAACAGAATGTAATAGTTGTCCCAGAGCCATAGCTGAGAGCCTGCTGCCCTAGGCAAGCACTTTCTGTAACAGGAAAACCAAAGCTAGGTTCCTGCACCCCTGTGATGTCGGAACAGGGCTTTGGAGCGTGATTTTAAGCTCCCGGTTGTCTGGGATTTCAGCTCAGTTAAGCTCTGGGTACAGCCTGCAGAAGGGCTGTAAGCTCTTTGAAGTTCCTTATGGGAAATGTTGAGTTTCAGAAGTACTTAGGCACCTCGGGACGAAATGCTGGTGCTGCTTCCCTCCAGGTGTAGCCATATACCTGGGGAAACAGCCGCCTCCAAGTCCTGTTGACTTGAAGACTTCTTTGTGCCTGAGACTCCTTCTTGGCTCCTAGCCTTAGTGGTAGCTGCAATAACTCTCACACCAGCCCCGGAAATAACACTTCTGTGCTACTTCTGTTTTGATTTTCACTGCCCATCTCCGTGCACACAGGGCTCTGTGAAGCAGCGCGTGATGGGGAACCGCATGGTGACTGTATTGGTAGGCACGAAAGCCAGATATCTGTCACCGAGAATCTCGGGTCGGGAATTCAGAAATTGTTCATCTGGGTAGTGAGCGAGGGCGAGCTCCAGGGAATACAGCACAACCTCAGACACCTCGCTCGAGAGGCCTTGGGAGGAGTGTGTTTGTCTTAAATAGTGGTTCCCAACCAGATCGGATTTTATTCTGTGGCTCTCTCCCGGAGATGGATTTAGGCGCTGCCCTACGATTTCCATGGGAGCGTCTGACGGCGGAGATGCAGAGCTTTTATCTGCGTGAGGGAGCTGAGCGTCACGGGGGAGACTTTTAAGGGTGATTCAACTCTGACGTGCTCACTGTCAAATAAACGTTGGGGAAGCTTCAGGCGAATTGGAAACCTGGTCGTTCACTGACCTCAGTGCTGGTCAGGTGAACGTGAGGCGGTTCCCATTGCCCCTCGTGCCCAGATCTCTGCCTTCCCCTTACAAGTTAAGTTTCAGCTCGATGAAGGCACGGTGAGAAACGAGTGCGGTCGGATGAGTCTTGCTCAGAGAAGGAAAGCCTGGGTTTTACAATCATTTCATACCCAGGTAGATACCTCAGACACTGTTGTGGAGGTCTTCCATGTAAAAAGTTGGTGTTTGAGGCTTTTCTTGGAAAGCATCTCATCCAGGAGGGACCGCACGTGGATGGCGGTGCTGGATTGTGCTCATCACATCGGGTGCAGAGGCTGGCAGGGGTGCATGAAAATGCCCAGCCCGACCTCAGGCTGGTGCAGTGCTACCTGCAGCGGTGGCTGGAAGCTTCTTGCTGCTTGTGGCCCTTTTCCAAGGCAGGACATGGCTCTTGTTCGAGCTGTTCACGGCGTTAGAGCAGCAGGGCTGGGCTGCAGCAGCCTCCTGCCGGAGTGATGCCCGTGGGCTGCCCGCAGGGAGGAGAGAAGCAGGCGAGGGTGGGAGCGCAAACACCCGGCGGTTGCACGTTGAGTTTTGTCAGAGGCTTTTAAGGAGTAACAGCTCGCATCCCAGGCTTTTTACAGAGAGGGATGAGATTCCCCAGGCAGGAACGCCGGCGAGTTGGGGAGCCCCAGCCCCGTGGGTTGCCCCAGCTCGCGAGGGGCGAAGAAGCGCGGCGGAAAAGCCCGAGCGGCTGCTGCCAAACGCCTGGGAAGATGCAGCCCACGGCGTCTGTTGTGTCTGAGATCTCTGTAAAGTCTCTCGCATCCTTCCTCAAGTTTAGTTTTCCAGTGGAGGCTGTCGCAGTAATGAGAATGTCTCCCATCTGCTCCTCACATGGCTTGGCACATTCAGCTAGAATATATATATTTTTATTATGGGGTTAGCCAGTGGTAACCATGACGATTAGACCTATCACGCAGCATTTTTTTTCCCTCCTCGAGTCAGTTTGAAATGCTGACAATTAAATAGATACAGTACACTTTAGAGATCCATCAGTCTCTTTGTTGTCTTGACAACCGGAGTATATTTAGAAATGTAACAAGTACATGGAGTTCAATTGCACTTTTGCTAAAACATACTTTTGTAGCTTGAGAATTTAATCTGTTGTTTGTAGATCCAGGTGCTTATTTGAGCTGCGCCTGACTTTCTCTGTGGTCTGTCTGGGAAGCTCCTGCGTGGCAGCAGGGAGCCGTGCCGGGTGGGAAGGGACCCTCGTTGGAGGTACCCGACACTGCGGTGGGAGCACCAGGAGCATCCATTCTGCTGGGGCACGGGGCTGGCACCCGGCGTGCTCGTCTGCACGGGGTCCTCACGGCTCGGCTGCTGGGCTGCAGTGCGAGAGGCAGCCTGTCCGAGCACCCTGCTCATCCCCCCCGTGAGCTGCTGTCGTGGTGCAGGAGCACGTCGGTGCAGGAGCACTGTACCTCCGTGCATGGGGTCTTGCTTCCAGCACCTGAGCTACCCGAGCTTCGGCCGTGGCTGCTCCCTGCTCTCTCGAAGCAATAGCAGAGACTGAGAGTGTTTCTCCATATCCCCTGTTCTGTTTTGTCTTTGATTTGCTGGGGCTTTCGAGCTTGTTTGATGTTAACAAAATGCTACTACTACTGATTTGTTGGTGTTGTTTTCATTTATTTTTGTCCTTTCCCGTTTTACTGGCAAAACTGAGCTCAACCTGGAGCTGGAGCAGCGCGTTGGTTACGTGCCTGGCACTGTGGGTTTTTAAGGCTGCATCCAGATCTGAAACAGCAAGAGGGAACATGACGGAATGCACCCGTGGGCCCGTGCATGACCCTGTCCCCACCACCGCTGCCCACACGCTGATGCCCAGACTGGTGCGTGCCCTGTGCTGGATGCCCGGGGCGGTTGTGCTGCTCTCTGCCCTTTCCCCTTGGAGCCAGCAGAGAGCTGTGGTCAGGGCAGGCACGTGTGATTTGGGAGCACGGTGCAGGTGCCACAGCCATACCCACAAGCGTGGTGACATTCCAGCCCAGCTGGGACAGGAGGATCCCATCTGCCACCATCCTGCCCCAGTGGAGCAGCCCGGTCGCTCCCAGGGCAGCGCTGCCTCCTCGCTCACGGCGCTGACTCACTGAGTGAAAGGCTAAGAGGGGGTTGCATTTCTTTTTCTTCAGGACGTGGCAATGTCAGTAGCACCCACCCTTGGACAGAGAGCTGTAAAAAGTGTTGGTAACATGTTGGTAGCATCTCTGCTGCCAGGGAGCCTGGCCATTGTGAGCTCAGTGCTGGGAGGCTTTGTGACAGGGGGTCTGGGAAGGCTCAAAGGAGAGGAGCCCAACCTGAGCCCAGCTGTTAGTGCCAGAGGCAGCCAAGGATGCACATCTGCGTTTCCTGGGGTGAGCATCGTCTTCTGTGTGTGCCGTAATTTAGTAAGGCTTCAAAGGAGGAGAGGACTGGGTTTCTCTGTCATGATTTTGCCTCTCTTATCCCCGTGTTTCTTTTTAATTCAATGTCTGCCAAATAAAATAACGCAGATGATTTTTCGGTGTGCGCACAGCTCACTTTCATTTTTCTGCATTTTATTTGTTTCCTCGATTTTACCAATTTCCCAATGAAAAGCAGAAAGTGAAGTTCTGTCTCCACTCCAGCTTTGTCTGTAAACTGTTAATCTGCTGTATTCAAGCGGTTAATTGCTGCTGGGGCTTATTCTTAAAATACAGCTACCAAACCCCAAAGATTCTAATGAGTCTTCAAGCACGCTTTAAACAAGGTGTCCAAATCAATCTGACAAAGATAATGGCCTTCTATTAGAAGATATTTAGCTGCAGGTTGGAAGAGCTTAAATGTTTATTGGTCTGCAGATCTGTAACCAGACAGAATCGGAGTAACTCCATTGATTTCGGAGGAGCTCTATCTGGTTATTACAACTGAGGTTTGGGCAGCGCTTTAGATGCAAATTGCAACCTCTGCGAAGGTAAGTGGGGTTCTGATTTAATTCCTGGAAGCCCTAATGTCAGCAGAGAAGCAAAGAGCTGGGACCCACATACCCCCATGTCTGTAACTTTGGGTTAGCTCTCTCTCCCTCGCTGTCAAGATTAGATTCCCTTGATTAGGACTAGTAATTAAAATGCAGCTTCTCTTAAGCATCTCCCAGAGGCAGGCAGGGAGAGTGGAAGTGCAGCCTGTGCAGGTTGTATGTGTGTGCTCTGCAGAAAACGCCAGCAGTTCCCTTCTTCTCTCGTCTCACTGCTCGTGGTTGGGCTGCTGAGCTGCAGCTCGAGCTTTCCAGCCCCGGAGATACAAAGCTGGTAGTACTGAATTCCCAGGCGCCGATGCAGAGGGGGCTGCTGTCTCCTTTCCCCCATTGCGTTCACATCCGTGCAGTGCCCGGGAGGCACGGACCACCGCTCCTCGCCCCCTCCGTGTGTGGCAGAAGTGATTCACCATGCATTCACGGCTGGTCACACAAGGGGCATGAGTTTCAAATAGGCTGGAGGCATAGGTTAGCATTAGCTATTTGAAGTCCTCAGTCTGAAAGCGACATCAAACGGGGAGCAGAAAATGTATCATGCACAGAATAATCCGTGGGATTTGTTTCCCCCTTTAAAAAATAACAATAATAATAAATTCCAAACTGTTGGCATAGGCTGCCTCCTCTGTGGTCGGGACACCTGTCTGTCTCTGCTGTTACTCGATACGGGGCTTACAGTGCTCAAAAAAATGTTAACATGAATTATTTGTCATGGCAAATATGAAAGGAATATCCAGCGTCAGAGCAGGCAGATCCTTGGGAAATTTCTCCGGGCTTCTTGTGCTTCGGTGAGGGTCTGAAGCAACCTCTGCAGTTCTCCTTCCCTGTGCTCCCCTTCCTCCACCTGGGGCAGGAGGGTGAAGCAGCTGCCCTGCCAGACCCGGTCCTCCTAGGCAAGGACACCAGTGGTGGGCTTTCCTCCTCCCTACCCTCTCCTCCCTGCCCTTAATGATCTTTTAACTCATTAGTTAATCTCGGCCGCGTTTGTTAAGAGATAATTAATTTCAGGCATGCAGGGGAAGGATGTGGGTAGAAGCTGGAGGTGACTGGGAATCCTCTGACCCCAGTGATGGGGTGGGCTGGGGCAGGTGGAGGTGAGCAGGGCCTCGCTGGTATTTTGTGCCTGCTTATTTCTTCCCCGGCACTGAGATGAAAGGAAATGGAAAACACAAGAGGAGGCTCAGATATCAATAAGCTGCAAGTATGAAAGGCTGCTGGTTAAAAGCAGCCTGTGGTTACTTCGAAAACCCGACTTCATTTTTATTTTTTTCTGCTAGGCATCTTTGGAGGCACCCAAAGGAAGCCAGGGCTGGAGGTGGAGATGGGACTCGGACCGTCCCACCCTGCCGCTTGTTTTTTTCCCCAAGTGATGTGTGTGCAACGCATCCCATCTCGGCTTCGCTGCTTCTTGCTGCTCACATGCCTACCCAGCACCGCGGGGTGCCTCACTGCAGCCCTAGCGGAGAAGGAGGCTCGGGAAGAAGAGGCCCTTTAAGCACGAGAGGCAGGAGGGTGTCTGGTCGGGCTTTGAAAGAGGCTTTGTTACCTAGAGCCCTTACGTCAGTGCCTTTCACCAGCTCCGCGTTGATTTAAAACAAGCAGCTCCTCTCTCAAATAAACCTCAGTCGCTCTGATGCTCGCTCAGATTTAATCTGCCTTGCCGACGTGTGAAAAGCCCTTACATGGAGCAAAGCAGGGCCAGGCTGACACAGCAGCTGGATCAGAGGAAAAATAGTCGTGATCTGCCCTGCGAGGGAAGGTAGCGGGCCTACAGGCCCTTTTAGGGCTGTTTTCTCTGTGGGGTGTCACAGGCAGCTTGATTTACTTTCTGCTTTCACTGAGAGCAAAAAGGTTAATTCTGCCCTTTCCGTTTCCGTCCGCAGAGGTGCCTCAGAAGAGCCTGTCCCTGCGTCTGTCCCGGGGCCTGACGGGGCTGCCTGGCTTCCAGGTGAGGAGCGCATCAGCTCGTGGGGCTTTGGCAAACAGCTGAGTTTGGACAAAGCCTGCAGACCCCAGGGCGGCTTTTTTGCAAAGTGTAATTTGGTCCTTCAGCAAATGGAGGCGTTTCTCCAGAGCCCGTGGTGGTGGAGGCCAGGGCACCTCAGGAGACTCAGCATGGTTTTTATTATTTCTGGGTCCAGGTCCAGACCCACGATGACCGAACTGTAGCGAGGGGGAGCCCTCAGGTGAGGTTGCTAAAAAGGAGTGGTGTCATGGCAGTGGGTCTGTCCTCAGGCCTCCGTCAGCTGAAACATCCCAGGAGGCAAACGAGGTGTTAGAGATGCTACAAGGTGATGGCAGCTGGGGGGAGAAAGCGGCGAGCAGCCCCATGGAGAAGGGGATAGTAAATGGACAGGGTTGGCTGGTAGCTTTGGCCTCGTCATCCCTTTTGATTGTGCTGTTTATACGCAGCACTGGCCTTCGTGCTCTGGTTTGCTGACGGGGTTATTTTCATGTCAGAGGCTGCTGCTGGACACGGGCCACTACACCCAGCTACCCTGTGTGGACTAGTGGAGCCACAGATCCGGCTTGAGATCTGTGGGATGTCTGTGTGGCATGCAGAAATTGGGAGTGCTTCTTTACCCTCCTGTGTCACTGAATAGAAGTGCACTGGTTCTGCCATTTCAGTAAGGCAATCCTCATCCTTCCTTTCCTCCTTTTTACCCTCTTGTTTTTCTGTCGCTTTTCTTTCTGGCTGGTGAATTATGGCTGGCTAGAGATGAGGTTTCAGCGTCCTGTTTACTGCAAACGGTTGGGGGCATTAATAAACGTTGAAGGAGAAAGACAGACAAGGGATTAATAAGTAGAGGATGGGAGATTAATAGCAAGAGAGTAGAATTTGGTTCAAGGCCTGGTCTTCCCATTTGCTGGGTTATCAAAGATTAATGGCAGCACTTCTCTTCGTTTCGCTCCTTCTGTGGCAGCTTCCCTGGCTAAGCCTAATAGACTGTTCCAATGTATTGCTGTAAATATGAAACCTAGGGAGAAGCCCACCCTTGTAGGCTGTTGACTAAATGAGATGGTATTTTTTTTTGCTTTCTGCTGAAAGCTTAAGCAACGGCTTCAATATATTGGTGAATCGGGAAGTCAGATGGTTAGGTGCTCACAGCTCCTCTCAGGACAAAAGCATATCATGAAATGTATCTTGCCAAGCAAGCTGTCTCTGACAAATTTATTATTTTTTACTGCGTGCCTTGTGCAAGAGATTGATTTCTCTTCTCTTGACTGTTTTTTCAGCTTTTTTTTTCTGGTGGGAAAATTGGGCTCTTGCCCTATTGTACCTGGTCTCTCATTAGGCCATTTGTGTGAGATTAGATCGTGGTAAGGAAACCCAAACTTTGGGAAGAACATTTCTGATTAAATTTGCTGGAGAACTGGAGAATGTTGGCCTGCACCACTGGAAGTCCTCGTGCTGGTAGGAGGGTGCACACAGCGGGGGGTGTCCCGTGCAGAAGGCCGGCCTCACACTCCAGTAACAGTACAGTAACTCCACTTACGTTCCAGTAACGGTGGAGGAGCACAGGGCTGGAACCAGGACTTTGTGCAGCAGTAGCTGAATTCCAAGGAAGAAAGGCTGTGCGCTGCTTCAGTGTCCCTGTAACGAAGCTCTTCCCATCTCCTCTGCTGTTGTGTTTGGTGCCCTTGGCTTTTCTGAAGTTAATTGATTTGTCCATATTATGCTTCTCTCTTTAATTTTATTTGTGTAAAGAAGGACATGCACTAATCTTTCTCCAGAGAAATGTTTCACACTGCTCCTCTTTGAACATTGGCTCCGGCTCTGCTGCATTTCTTAATGAGTCTCCGACTGAAAAGCCGCGGTTCCCACATGCTCCAGCCTTGACGCCCGCATGCTTGCACACCCACACACGTGCTCCTGGCTGAACCCAGCAGTCTGCCCACTCCGTGCACACACTCGCTGCTTTGGGATTTGTAACAGCAGCCCGGTGCCTCCCTAGGAAGCCTTGCACGTGGCAGGGGGTTTGCTGTGATAGATTTGGCTTCAAATTAGCTGTCCTGCGCATCAGGAAGGCTGTAACCTCTTCGTGGCAGCATCCTCCAGGTGCGGTTAACGTGCTTCTCCAGGAGCCTGGATTCCTGTGGGCTGCGTTACCCGACGGCCGCTGCTCCTTCCTGAGGACCCGAGCTAGCACCAAACATGTAGACAAACACCCAACGCTGAATTACTGCCTGGAATGCCACCGGCTGCCAGATCTTTGATAGCTTGTTTTTAATGAAGATTCCTCCTGTAATTCCTAGAATATCTTGCAGAGCAAAAAATGAGCTGTGTGTGTATTTTGCTGTGGGCTGAATTTTTCCTGCTCTTCACAGTTCCCTCCGTGAGCAGGGAGGAAAGGGAGGGGGAAGCAGCTGACTGCTTTTTTGTTGTTGTTTTTCTATTTGACTTCTGTGAAATATGCAGCGATCAATCGCTCACAACTAACAAAATGTTTTTGTTTCTCTTTGCAAAAGCATATGGGAACTGCAGGAAAAGCATATGGGCGTTTTTAGGAAAACATATTGGTGAATGGACAAATTATAGCGGTGCCAATATGCTTTGGATGTCTGGCTAGACCACTACTACTGCCACACTTGCTGGCATGCAAACCCATCCACAAGATTTCCAGCATATGAGTGGTATGGAGCTGCTCCTAGGGAAACGCAGGCTGTGTTGGATCAGACCCACGTGGAAATAGCATTGTGATCCATCTTCAGGGTGCGTGACTGCCTCACCATGTCCCGGGCCGGGCTCGCTGCTCGTGTCTGTGGCAGCATATCCATTCTCTCACAGTAGACTGAGCCCAGAGCTCCACTTGCAGCTGGCTGTAAGTAATGGTAATGGGAACCATTTTTCTTCCTAAAGCCCTTGACTGCGGTCCTAATAACACCTGAGCATCTTGCAAACAGGCCAGGCAGCCTCGGGTTTTCTCCTGCCGCTTTGTCAGGCCTTTCTTTGCTAGCTGGGGCTTTGTTTTTAATTTCTCTGTCATGTGCACAGCTTTTGAGGAAATGCAAACCATTTGCATTGCTTATGGGCCCGGTCCTGTCTGCTGCCGTGCTGCTGAGTCAGGGAAGGGCCCCATGAGCTGAGAGAGGCTCGCGGGTGGATGAAAGGTGTGAGATGGTCTGGTTTGGCAGGGCGGTGCTGGTGGCTCACAGCATCCCTACGGCTGGGGTTGCCCTCCTGCGGTCCCATGCAAGAAAAAGTCCTCGACAGCTCCCTCTGGGCAGCCCTTCCCTCTCACCTCTGCCTGCGATGGGCAAAACACGGTTGGAGTGTAAGGGATAAGCGAGATGCCCATGTGGGCACTCATTTGGACATCACTTTGTTTTCATTGTGATGCTGCACTCTCAGATATCCTGAGTGGCAATTCAGCACCTTTTAGCGTTCTTCCCCTTACGCCAGCTCCAGGATGATCTGCTGCTGAGTAATTTTACATTATTTAATGTAGCCACTTTCCTTATAGCTCTTCTGTTCCGTGAGACAATTCCCTGTTTTATTATGCAAACAGTGCATTAAGATCCTTGTGGGCCAAAGTTCCCAGCAGTGCTCAAGCTGACGGCGAGGAAGTAGGTTATTTCAGAAATCACGATCCTCTCCTCCAGAAGCCGTCTTGGAGTTCTGCTTTAACTGCTTTTGATATTATACGTGGTTTTTTTTTTTTTTTTTTTTTTTTTAAATCCAGTACTTCCTAAATGTTACAGAGCTCAAAAAATACCCTGTATGCCTTGTCACAATATTTAATACAGAGTGCTATTTACAGTAATGAATCAAAATGTCAGTTTTTAAAATATGAACTGTCAGAGTGTTCCTACTTCGCAGAAAACTTTGATATGACAGTTTGTTAATCATATGACTATTACATCAAATGTGTCTCGGAGTACTTTTCCTCAACAAAGTCTTTTTTTATTCCTTCCCCTCCGTTTACGCTGATAATTCTGGTAGCGTTGTTTGACTGAATGCACTTTGATTAGAGGTCTGAAAAGCCCGGAGCTGAATGCTTTTGTATTGTACAGACGCGAGGTATCAGTGCCCGTCCTGCTGCTGATCGTGGTCACCTAGTCTTACAGGTGGTGGAGGCGGGTTAGGATCACCTTCACCGCATTCCCCCAGTCTTTGCCCCGAGCCCCCTGTGGCTGGGAGGCTGGGATGCTCCGGTTTCGATATATGTGGCTGTAACGTGCACGTGGAGGGTGGCAGTGGAGAACGAAATAAAATGCTGTGGGTGCGCAGAGCGAGCCTTGCTTTGGGATTCACTGTGCCTTTCCCAGTGCCAGCCGGGGGATCGCTGCCCGGCATTTATATACCTATTACATACATAGCTTCAGCATGAAGGGCCAAGCAAAATCCTGCTTGGCCTCACGGGCTTTGTGCCCTGCAGTGGGGGCTGTGCGGGGCAGGCTGGTGATGTTCCCGCAGGAGGAGGAGGCAGGGGCTGGGGATCCCAGGTTCCTCTCGCCGGGGCTTTGGTTACTCTGACCCCTGAGCCAGGTCAGCGTGTTTGTGCCATGAACTCTGCTCTGTAAATGAAGACCGGGGCGCTCAGAGCTCTCTGGTGTTCCTTTGTGTGCTTATCTGCAAAATGGGAGTAATTAATTGGTACTAGTTAACCCGGGGGAATCTCCTTAGTGCTGGATTACTCAAACAACTGTGCTTCTCGATGAAGATGAGGGGGAGCTTATGTAGATAACAATGCTTTAGAGAACAGCCTCTGGAAGGAGAGGCGTACGGGACACTGATACGAGGACTGGAGCCTGGGGAGGCATCTCGGATGTAGCAGAGCCCCGAACCTCTGCCCGTGTCTTTGGGTCGCCTCGCCCTGGGCATCAGGTGGATTCCCGTCGCTTTTTCATTGTGTGACTCCTCCAAGCACAGCATTTCTCATCTGGAGTTGGCCTGGCACGGCTATGAGAATAGGAGGAGCCTTAAAAAGGCAAAAATGATGTATCAGCAGTTCAGAAAAGGCTCTTAAACAAACATGAGTGGTGACAAAGTGCCCATGAACCGGGGCTGCTGCGATCCACCCGGCGGGGGGGTGGTGGGGCTGCCACCACCGAGGCTGGTGGCCCTGGGAGCCACCGGCAGGACAAATGTTAAGGTGTCACTTCCAAAACCGCACCTCTGTCAGCCTCACCAGGCAAGTTGTGCTGCTCGATGCCTTCCCTCATCCCGCTGAGGAAAATCGATTATTATTCAATTTTCGTTTCAGACAAACCACCTTCTTAGCGTGATGACTTTTCTTTTATTATCGTTACAGCAATGGATGGAGAAGGAGCTCTAACAGATGTATGATTAGCAGGGCATGAAATTAAAAATGTTTGTGTACAACGAAAAGGTTGTTTACTACCAAATTCCTCATCTGAAAGTTAAGCGATATTAAGATCGGCCACGAGATTGTGTAGCGGGCACGCAGCCCTGTTTGCTCCCCCTCTCCCGGCAGCATCAGCAGAAAAGTAACAATCTTTTTAAAGTTAGCTTTATTTAAAGAAGAAATAATAATGCACCGGAAAGGTCAGTACCTGCCTTTGGAGGCAAATTATCCAAAGAGTTTGTTCGTCCGCTCCCGGACCAGCGGTGTCAATTCAAGAAAATATTTTGACTGATGTTTAAGCCCAGTTGATGAGGGCAAATAGAGCATTTTCTGTCCAAACACTTCTGGTTGGACAATAAGGTTTTGATTGAATCATTCAGAGTGGGGGTGTGTACATGTATAGAATGTATTTGTTGTCAAGATGCTAAAAAATATGTGTTCGGAGCCCCTGCTGCAGCATGCCGGAGAGGTGCAGGTTGGTGCTCAGTCCCCGGTCCTCTCCCCTGCTTGTGGGACGATCTTTTGCCAAATTTCAGCTCCTTGGGTCGTGAAGCCTGGCACTCCCCGAGGCACCTGGATGCAGGAGCAGAGCACAGCATCGTGCTGCCTCCTGGGGTGCGTAGGGTGGTTTTTTAGTTGAGTTGGTTTAAAAAAAAAAAAAAAAAAAAAGACTTTTATTTATTTATTTATTTATTTATTTTTGTATGGTTTCTTTCACACCCTGATGGACAGCCATAGACTTTTAGATTTTTGTCTAAAAAAGTTGTTGGGTTTTTGTTTGCTTTCCCTGCATAAAGCATACGTGTGTTTTTTTTCATGGCAATGACATTTTCCATTTGAGAAAATGCTCCTCCTTCTGTGCGCTCTACCTGAGATTCATGGTTCTCAGTTCAAGCTGCTCTTCCATGACTGTCTTTAAAAATGTACTCATGACTTTTAAAAGAGCTAGGTTAAGAAAAGGCTGTCGCAAACACGTTGCTTGTCTGTGCCGTGCCGTGGAGGTAAGCCTGGGCCTACCTAGGACTGAGCACTTCTTGGGTGCTCTGAGTTTCACACCTACCTCCGTCCATTCTTTATGACTTCTAAAGACTTTGCGGCCAAATTCATGGCGGGTGCAGGTGGAAGTCTTTAGGACTGCTCATGTGCAAAGTGTCACCTGGGTAAGTGTCTGCAGGACCCGGACCTGAGGCAGCAGCGTGATGAATTCTGCACGCCGAGCCCGGACGGCATTGAGCAGAAAATAGGAAGAGGGCGAAAAGATTGTTCCTGTGCTCTGGGAACAATTGAGACAGAAAATTGCTTCCAGGATTTTTTCACTTTTCCGCAGAGGGTAATCAGCCTGTGTAATTCTCTGCCAGGAAATGCTGCCTGAATCTGTTACCCAACGACAGAAAGCAAAGTTAGATAGCAACTTGAAGAGCAGAGGTACTGCACAGCAGGGGCTGTTCCTCACCCTGCTTTTTGGGGTGTAATGGCTGCTCTGTATGGCACAGGAGGGCACAGTGATACAGCTAATGGGGCAGGCAATTGCACATGGGCTGATGTACTCGGCGTGTTCCTGGTACACAGTTGGGCCAATCTCCAGTATTCGGTGCTCTGAACGGGGAGGCAAGTTCGTGTGCTGAGGCTGTAAATGGAGTTTGCTAAGCAGCGTGCTCAGGGTGTAAGCCTGAGACTGCAGGGAAGGTCAGAGCAATTCCAGGAGGATGACGGGTGTCAGGTAGCTCCAGTCCTGTTCTCGGTTCGGTTTATATCTTTGCTCCATACACTTAAGCAAATCATTGCATCTGCACCTTTATTTGTTCATCTGGAGGATGGGGCTTCACTTGGGCTGCTTGCAGCGTCTCTGTTAACGAAGCAAGGCCTTGCAGCCACATGTCTCGTTGCTGCTTTTAGGCGACACAATTTTTATTTTTTAACGTGAGTGAGAATGGTTGTGGCCAGATCACTGCATGTCCATTGTGCCTGCTGGCCACCAAATTTGATTCCCAGATTTCCATTAGCAGGTCATATTGGGCAAAAGGATCTTGGGCTGCTAGATGAGAAAAGAATACGACAGAACCAAGTTGGTGTGGGGTTATCGGCTCTGGATGTGATCGTTCCTGTCTGTTCATCTGGGTAATGTTTGCTTTTGTGTAGTATTTGTCTGCATCTGTGCTTCTGTGCACATGGGGAAAAGGAGGACAAATATCACTGGGGTAGATTAGCATTAAAAAATAGTTAACTGATCAAAGCCATAAAGCTTGTCCAAGTGAATTCTTCAGAGAAATAGCTTTGAATTTTCCAAGCAGCCGCAGGCCATAAAAGCAAAGCACTATCACTCAGAGATGCAAAAAATCCCCTTCTGTTGGAGTGTTGGACCTATTTGTTCCCTTTTAGGAGGGCGTTCAAAATGTTTTCTTAATTTTCTTCAGAACATCTCACTGCTATCCATCACGAGCCTTCGCCAGCTGGGATAGCTCCGCTCCCCGTTAGCTTTAACCCCGCACTGAGCACGCGTATTCCCTCCTTTGCTTTTTAGATGCTTTTCAGCTCCGTACGTGTGGCAGGATGGCACTTGCAGAGCTCTGCTCGTCTCGTAGCTCCAAGTGTCATAAGGAAAGGGCTGAAACTCCTCCCCAGCGTGTAGGAAGGGAGGTGCTGATGAGGAAGGGAGGATGCAGGAGGTGGCCGGGTGGCACCTCGGAGGATGCCACGCTCAGCCTCGGTGCAGCACCGGTGCTGTCCCGGCCGGAGCACCGGCCTCGGGGTGAGGAGCAGGTGGGGCAAAGCTGGGGGAATTTGGTTTTGCTTGAATGGAGTAAAAGGAGCGCGTTGCTTTGTTTCTCAGAGAAAGTTATTGAGGGCTCATAATGAAGGTTAGGAAACCGGCCTCCGGGAATTGGACACATAAATTTGCTTTATGCTTCTGAAAGTCTCTCTTTCGCAGTGGTTTGCTTTGTTGTTTTTTCTTAAGATGCACAGAAGTGACATGCTGCCGTATGATCCATAGGCGGAATATTTGGACGGCACGATCATTAACAGGAAGGAAAATTGCTCCTCGTGAGGTGCTTTGTAGCTGAAGTGCCTGTCCTCCTGCAAGGACTCAGCCGTCCTTCTCAGTCCCGGTCTTCTCTTATTGGGAAATTTTACTGCCTAATATCTTCTGGCCTTTTAATGTGCTTTATTGTAAGCCCATCGCACAAAAAATAAAGGCATGTATACTTCTTGCTCTTGTAAATGGTGAGAGTTCGGGCCCAGAGGGGGGGCTTTTAGGGTCTGTGTCCTGGGTGCCTTTCAAGCAGACAATCCCCCTTTTGCTTCCCTTCTGAAACCTGGAGTCTCATTCTCCAGATAACCCAAATTTTAATATGACCGTGTTTACGGCTTTTTGTATGTCTTTTATTCCCCCCCCCCCCCAGGCAAGTTTATACGGGTCCTAAGTAGCTTCTTGTAGAAACTGAGGTCATCGTGTAACAGGTGGGCAGTGCGTGGAGGGCAGAGCTGTGACTGAGGGGCAGGACTGCAGCTTCTGGAAAGGAATTAGATCCTTGCACAGGTGGGGGCATGACATTTGTGTGTGCCATGTATACACATCCTGTGCTTGGTTTCTGTGGTGAAGCAGAGATCATTTACCCCCAGAGCAAGGCCATTTGCTGGGATGAAGTCATCAGCGTTGGGTTATTAAACCGATACAGAGGCACATCCACATACAGGACAGCACAAAGGAATTGTGGATTTCATCCTTCTCCCCTCTAATCATACTTTGGCCTCTCGTATAGGCTACGTCCTACCCTCAGATGGAAGCAGTCCTCAGCTATTGATAATACGGGCTGAAATTGAATCTGAAGCCTAGGGCCTTTCTGTATTGCGAAACAAAGCCAGGGTGTGAATTTAAAGTGCAATAGCTATTCCGAGCGCACTTCTCATGTGGGCAGCCTTATTCTGCTCTGAGAGGGCCTTTGTGCAGTTCTGCTTCATCCATTGCCAAAGGCCCTCTCAGAGCAGAGAGAAGAATGCCCACACAGGGAGCGAATAGCTTTTCCAGGCTATTTCCCCATGCTGAGGAGTCCCAGGAGATGCGCATGGTTTCATGTCCCCATGAATGTTGTGGGAGCTTACCCTTCAGCTCTCTCTTCCACCGGAGCTTTCACGTGGGGAGACGTGCTTTGAGGTGGGCGCGTGGTGGAGTTGTGTCTTCTGGACCCTTCTAGGTTTGTTGTGCATCACTCAGTTCCCTCAGGTTATGGGAGTGGACTCGGAGATCCTTGGGGTCCTGGGCTTCTCGAGATGTCGCTGGTGTTGGGGTTTGGCATTGTCCGTCAGTAACATCGTGTCCTGCGGTGTGTCCTGGCTGCTGGAGAGAGCTTGTGTGAGATCGTGTTTGTGCTCACATGTTGTACCTTGTCGTACAAAATCATCAGGCAAACCTGTGCATGGGAAGTGATCGTTATCTGAATATTGGTGAACGGGGAAAAAAAAAAAAGCCCATCTGTTTTACAAAGAGGCAGTGTAAGGAGCAGGCTCTGTGACTAAACAAGTTCACATCTGTTTAGCAGAACCATCAAATGGCGAGCAGAGGGGCCTAATGTGAATCACATGTTAAAACCACAAGTATGAGTGAGATGAGCTGCAAAAGAGAGAGCCTGGAAGTGTTGATCCATGTGAGCAACTGTTGGTTTCTCTCCTTTCCCACTTTCCTGGGCAAAAGATGTAGCATCGGGGGAAAAAAAAAGAGAAGAAGTGATATGCACATGTGTGTGCATGTCTGTGTGCATGCATGTGTGTTCCCTGCAGGATTAAATAACCTTCCTCTATCATCTGGAGCCTTTGGGTCATAGCTTCAACTGGAAATCAGGAGGGCGATGGAATTCAGAGAGGGCACAGCTGGCTGTGCTTGTGCGAGGAGGGCAGGTGAAGCTGGTCCCTGGTGGCTGCTTCATGAAGAGTGGCTCTGAGGCTGCTTGCTTTGAGGAGGGACGTGCCTTGGACGTGATTCCTTGGGGGGATGTCTCCAGCAGTGCCATCTCCAGGAACCTGATGGCAGCAGCCTAGGAACTTCAGAGCACTGGTTATGCCTTCGTATGCTCACGCTAGCTTCAAAACACAGACCGTGTACCCATCCTAACAGACTGCATCTTTCCATGGATCAATTTACTTTGTTGCTTAGGTTTTCCCCGTAGTGTTTTAAGTCCTGCAGAAACAAAGGGCAGCTCAAGTTTCCTTATTGGCTGCATTTGCAGTTGGTTGGTTTTTTTTTCAGTGCCAAGAACATATCAATACAATTTCAAAACATGGTGTTTTTATAACTTGAGGCAGCAGTTTCTAACTCAAAAGCAAGAAAGCATTGGGGATGTGCACACAACTCAGGTGCCTCAGCTACATGATTTGGCTGGTCCCCGTAGCACCTTAGAGAGTCCATCAAGAGGGGAAGGAGTCTTCTCTCCCGTAAGATATCATGAAAAGAAACCTGAAATAATTTTAATCTCAGAGGTGGTTTCTTGTTGCTGTCTTCCTTTTTGTCCTGGATATTTTGCAGTGTAAGAGGCTGGACTCGCAGGCACGACGAGTGGTGATAGATAAGCCATTAGCCCTGATTTGTAGAATCTGGTCTCATGCAGCTCCGTGTGCTTTCCTTAGCTGACAGAGCCTTGCTTGTACGGCTCACCTGGGATGTGAGCTCTGCAGGAGTCTGCTGGAGGTAATGAAGCACTTAAAGGGGCTGGTGGGGTTGAAGGTCCCTGAGGAATGATTAAGGTGTTGGCAACTGCGTTACTTTGAAAGAGAAATATGTGCTTTACACAGCGAAGGCGTGCTGAAATGCTTTGCGACCACTTACTGGTGGGGGAACATGCCTTGCCTGCGAGCTGGCAGGAGCAACTGCTGGAGGACGTTTGATTAACTGAGTTGTGTGCACTTAGCAGCTGTGTGGCCCACCTGCCCCAGCAGCATCCGAAAACAGAACCCAAGGGGCTGCCAGCCGTGGCTGAAATGCGGCAGCATAACGCCAACTCCAGGTTTGGAGTTTGGTTCCTCCTTTCCTCCAAAAATTCCTCAGGAGTGTCAGCTCACTTGCCTCGCTTTGTAATGTTCCTCTTCATCCATTTCCCCCAGTTCCAGAACATCCCCCTTTGAGCAGCCATCTTCTCAAACAGCCGCATCTTGTGCTTACTGTGAATACCCCGGGGGGGCTAACATCACTTCATAACTTCTCCTTCTAGCCAGGTGCCCATGGACAGTCTGGGGCTCCCTTGGCTTAGGCATGATCTCAAAATATACCTGTTATTCTGCCGTGTGCTGTCTTTGATGAAGGGACCTGGAGGATACAGCGAATGCCAGATCAAATACGAGTCCACTGTACACTGTGACTGCAAATAAAGCAAAGTGTGTGCTGGGTTACTTCAGGAGAACCCAGGACAGCAGACTGCAGGAGGGATCTGCAGGTATTTTTGTTCCCCTTTACTCTGTGCCAACGAGGCTGCTGTCCCGTCACGAGTCCTCCAGCTGCAGTGAGGTGTTGCAGAGCTGGAGAGAGCCCAGAGGAGGGCTGCGGGACAGTCAGGGTCCTAGCACACATGGCCTGCAAGAAGGCTGAGGGAGCTGGGTTTGCTTAGCCTGGCGGAGAGGAGGCAATGGTGACCCAACTGCAGCCTGCGACCACTGCTGGGGGCATTACAGCAACGTCAGAACCAAACGCCTCTGTCCCAATGGCAAAATAAAATGCCCTGGATATACGGAGTGGATTGGGAGATTCAGCTGGAGAGCTGGAAAAATGTGTTTGCTGGGAAAATAGTGCACACCTGAACAATTTACCAGCCTCGATTCTCCATTTTGGACATTTTCAATGACAAAGGCACAGCAAGCCTTATCTAGTGTTAGGTCAAGCCTTATCTAAAAGCAGGACGCGATAACCAGCAGAGATCCTCTTTCTTTCCTGAGAGTACCGTGGGCTTTCAGTTTCTTAAAGAAAGCACTTTAATCTCTAATTTTGCTTTGTGTTGCAAAAGGGAGGTAGGAATACATTAGGGTGCTGGTCTCTTGAGAATGTCAAATCACCTGTTGTGAACTTAGAGAGACGTAGTCTTTTTCTGATGGTTTGCACAAAGAGGTGTGTGTTCTTTTTCTACAACTTCCAGGCACTCAAATATCTTGCTTCCATTAGCAATCTCTCTGCAGCATCAGTTCCCAGCCATCTGGCAGCAGTCACTCTTCTGCGTATTAGGATATAGGATTTTCCATAGGAAAAAGCTATTTCCCCCGATTATTTGCAAGGTGCCATGGGCTGAGCTGCCAACAATGAGGCACAGGTTGGTGCAGTGCTCAGGAAGGAGAAGAAAGCATCCAGGGATTTGGTGTACACCAGGCTGTGACTTCCAGGACGGCTTGGGGTCTGGCGAGGAAAAGTTAAGTAGATCAGGTGGGAGGGAAAGAATCAGGGATTAAAGATCTTGATCCTCAGCACAGTTCCTGCCCATTAATTGATTTTTTTGGAGGGCACTATGGTTTCAAATTCTGGTTCATACTGCCAGCCCCTTGAGGTGTCAGAATAAGGGGATAGTGGTGTGTTGGCCCTGTGCTCGCAACCCACTTGAGCGGGGCCCCTGCTGTGCCCGTATTCTGGGCTACAGCTCCTCTGCCATTCACAGAAGTCCTCTCAATGTCTTGGGGTTTAGACTGCAAATTGTAAATGTGTATTATTCCAGGGAATGTGGCAGCTTGGATCTTCCTGTCCTCCCATCTCTTTAGAAGAGGGGCACAGCGCAGGGAACCCACCATAAATAATAGCTGACCTACACCCCCACCAGCCTTGCTGGGTTAGCACCTCAAGCTCTGCTCTGTTTCCATGTTCACTCTCTATCAGTTTCCCTGTCTCTGCTGGGCTCAGGTCCCTGCTGCTCTCCCCGGGCTGAGCCGTGCACACAGCACTCTGCAGAGCTAATACAATTAGCTCCGTGTCAATACGCTGCCACGGTCCTGTTGGGTCCCACCGGGGTCTTGTTGATACCTCACTGCTGAGCTGAATGCCAGTTCCGTATGGTTCCTTCTTGTTCACAGGCATCATCAGCATCCAAACTGCCTGGGTTCGCACTAAAAGCTCTAACCTTGCCATCTTTTGTGTCACCCTGGTTTCTTTGCTCTTCTGTGAGACCTTCTTGGTAGGCCTGATTCCAGTACGTGTACACCGGTTGGATACGCTCTGTTGTGTTTGGCAGCGCCTTGCTGAAGTAGGAACCCGAGTATGGAGCTATCCCATAGGCACGACAATGATCAGGGTCACAGCAAGAATAAAGGCAACTTTTTTTTGGCAAAAGGATCTTGAAAATAAATTGTGTGCATAAGGGAGCTCATGGTCTGAGACTCCTCACGATAACCTCTCTGCATCATTCCGCCTGATCTTTTGCTGTCCCTATCAACGTGTTTCCTTGCTTGTTTTCTACATAAAGTTCTTAAGCATCCATCTCAAACTTTCCTTTGACAGTGCAGCATCCCCCTCACAAACTTGTAGGTCAAGTTAGCAGGAAGAGAAGCTTAAGAACTGGAAGAAATTTGTCTGGCTCAGAGCTACCTCCTGGCTCAGCTCTCAAGGTTCAACCACAAACTTTGCTTGTGTTTGAGTAAGCATTTTGGGCAGGCCACCAGGTCTACCTCCTCCATTGCAATTGCCCTGGGGTTTGTTGTGACCACAAGTAGCTGAGGCCTTGGATTAACGTTTTATCCAATATGATTGTGTTTGGAGTTGCTGAGGATTGTCTCATACCACAGGAGTCAGAAATCAGCCCGCTCTCCGGCAAAATTGTAATGCAGTCATTAGAGTTGTATTAGATTAGATAGATCTATCTATCTCCAGGGAGCCGGCACTATCTCTTTGTTTCAATGCACATGGGCCAGTCAAGTTCAATTTATTAGTTTTTTAAAGCCTAGTTTGTCATCCAACACCAGGATGTGACATGGCTGTAAAAGGAAGATCTTGCTCATCAGTTTTTATGGGTGTGTTTTGCAGCAGCAGTCAAATTCAAATAGCCTGCATCTAATCCCAAAACTACTAATGCAATTATACTGGGGAAAAAAAAAAGGAGTTTTATGTTTAGTTTGCCCTTCTACCTTTCCCACCTTTGAGGCTGATACGAGAACCAAGAGAAACAAACCAAGAAGGAAACTTAGAGAAGGGTAAGGTTTTGGTTGATGCTGTCATTGTCCCAGCAGCAGGATTTTGGTGTAAGATGAAAGTGGTGTCGGGCTGGTATCTGGTGCCATCAGCCTGCAGGAAGCAATGGTAGCAGAGATCTCTAACAGATCTTTACCATCTCTGCTGTGGACTTGCTGTCTTCCTGTTATGCCTGATTGATACTGTAGAATTAGAAAAAGAAGTTATTTCCCAAGTATTTGTTATTTAGTTAGAAGAATGGGCTCAGTCCGTATTTGAGAACTATATTGCTCTGAACCCTTTTGAGGGCAGATAAAGCCATAACTGGAAGTCTCAGGTCTTAAAGTGTTGATAATTGATTTCGGAAGGGATCTCTGGAGGTCATCTGGGCAAACCCCTTGCTCAAAGCAGGGGGAACATTGAATTTAAGTCTGGTCTTCCAAAGGATCTCATGGAAATTTGATTGAAGCTGTTAAAGCCAGAGTGAGATGATACTAGATTATATGAATCGAGGAATAATTCAGCACAGGCAGTGCTCTAACTAGGTTTCTTTCTCCTTTAATTCCTGTGATTACATTAGTGATGTCCCACAGCAGGAAGTTGGTGAATGCTTTCAGCCCGTTTAACTGGAGAAGAGATTTCAATTTTTTAAATTTTTTATTTTTAAGGGGATTGAGCTGAGGATACAAAACCCAGCCCTATCCGAGCAATTGGAAGAAAATCTAGGTCTAGGGGAGAGAGAGATTTAAACTTGCTCCAGCTGAAAGCTGCGGTAAAAGACTAAAGCAAAACATGAACAAATGTCCAGAAACAGCGCAAAATGTGTGCAAGCAAAGAAATTAATCTCAAGGAGAGATCTGCCCCAAGAAATTGGAGTCCATGTGCGTCATTTTTTTGTGTGTAAGGTTTAAAAAGACGGTCACTGGGCTCAGTGACTCCTGCTAGCTCTCTCCTGCTAAGCAGCGATCGGGGTCACGTCATCCCCCCCAGTAATCCCAGTGCTCAGAGCTGTTCTTGTGGCTTTTCGGTTCTCCTGCTTGCTGATGCAATGTTTGAGGACCCAAGTCAATTTGCCGCTGGCGGGGTCTGAGGGAGGAGCTTCTTTGGACTGGTTAATGTTACAGGCCTTAAACTTGGTGAGATGTTGTGCAGATCAACGAGAATTAAGGGGGTTCAAAAGGGATCACAATTTCCCCAAATCGGATAATTTCCCATATGATGTAAAATTGATGAGGATAAATAGTACCATATGGGAAAGACATCCCAAGAGAGCTTGGGCTGAGTTTGTAAGTAGCTATGGTACTTGCTGTGTTTGGTTAAAGTCCTCTAATGAGACCAGAATTTTGACATTATGTCCTCTTTTGGAGACCACAAGAAGCAGGAAAGCTTCATGGCTAGAGATCACTGGCCCTAAATGGAGAAATAAATTAACATTCAGAGTGGAACAATGCCAAGAGAAACAAGCAGCTTTGGGAGTTTATAAAGAGCAAATCTCTCCGGTCAGCCTCAATTACTGCTTTTGGATAATTAGTGGAGTGGAGGTGATAAGGACAAAGCAAAGAACTGTATTTCAGCAGAGCATTTGGGTTCTGCTCTTGGAAATTTCAGGGGAAAAAAAAAAAGAAGACAGAGTAGAAATGTTCAGTTTTGTGGATTGGACCTGTGACTGAAAGGGGCGATGTGTGGCATGGTTTTGCATCAGGAAGGATGTCTCCTTGGTTGAGTGCTAGAACTTGTCTTTAAAACTCAGCTGGAAGATGAGGTAAAGTCAGAATTTTCCTCTTTGCGTCCTGCTGTGTGGATGGAAGAGAAGGGAGAGTGGGGAGACTGCAATCTGCCTGCCTACACGTAGCTCTCATAAGCCCATGGAGGTGAACTTTGTTCATCCAGGGGAGGAGAGGCCTCGATTCTGTTCCTGAATTGCATCCGAGAGAAACCAGTGGAGGGCTTCCAGCTGCATCTTGTGTCAGTGACAAGGTACTGGCCTCCCTGTATCTTGTCATCCCCATGACCTGATGGTTAACTGCGCGTGGGTGATACTAAGAACATTATGGATTTAAGTCAAGCCAGTGGATTTAGGAAGGAGTAGGATGGACGACAGAGCGGACTGTCTGGAAGAACAGACTGCTGTTGCTCGTTTTTTGTTAAACGCCGTGGTTACCCGCTGCGTAGCATTAGCTCAGTTAACTCAGGGACAAATTCTTCTGTCTTGGCAAAGCCCATCAACATCCAAGGAGTATTTGGTCCGTGTTACAAATATGAAAATGAAATGAAGATTTATCTGGGTAACAATCTAATCACAGGAAAGCCAGCCTGCCTCAGAGACAAATGTACTAACAATTTCAGAACAGACAAACTGGTACTCTACCCTTCCATTGTTTATCTGATATGAGGCTAAATTGACTTGGAACCCTCTGTTTTACCTTGCTTCTCAAAGATGAATTACATCCTGTAATTAAAAGCAAAAAAAAACAACAAGCAGTTATGTGCTTTTTTTAAAACACACACAAAAAAGCCTTGTCAGGATTTTATTAGCCTGGCATTATCTTCTGTTGATATTTCTGGTCTAATGTTTTTAGATAGTGTGGTCTCATCTTGGGATTCGTGGATTCCAGTTCCTCTGCTGCCGCGTGTTCTTTCATGGTTAGAATTTTCTGAATTTACAGCATTAAGATTGTCCCAATGATAGAACCAGAGCACACTGTTTTCCTTATTTATGCAGTGTGATTTCATTCTTTGCTCTTAATGTTATTTATCATTGTTAGTCCGGTCTTATCCTCTACCTCCAAAAGTAGATGATGACTAATGCTTCCAAGGAAGGAAGGATAACAGAACCTCAGGCAGCCACAGCTGAATTCAGTATGGTTTTTGTCTTTGATATTATTCATCGTATTACCCTTTCCATTTTAAGTTATCATTCTTGAAAAAATGGTCATATGCTAGCATCCACCATTTCACAAAAGGTTGCTGAAAAATTGAAGAGAGTTCAGAGTAAATACATGAGTAAATCAAGAGAAGTCTGTTCTTAACAGTGCATTTAATTGATACTTAATTTAAATGTTTTAATTTGATTTCACCAAAGACCTGGCTGTGTTGTGAAAGGATCTGCCTAAGGAGAGGCAGGTCAGTGATGCGGATGACAGGAACGTAGCAAAATCCTGTGGTTGGAAGTGGAGGTAGATAAATTTAAGCCAGACATAAAGAAGAAGCTATAATTATGGTGCTTAATTGCTTGCCCAAACAATTTACCTAGTGTTGCGGTGGATTCTCTATTGCTTGCATTCTTTAAGTAGAGCCTGCTTATACTTTCTAACAAATAGTCTTCAGCTCAACAAAGCTTCATGGAAAAATCGTTGGGTGGAGTTCAATGCCCTGCACAGTGCAGGAGGGTCAGACAAGATGGTCAACAGGACTTCAGAAGCAGTGATAGAAGGAAGATTCAGGGGAGTTCTCCATCGGGTGGGTCTGGGAATGTGGTATGAAGAGGTATTACCAAAGTCTAAGGAGTCGCAGGAAAACTTGCCAGACTGGGGAAAGACCTGTTGAGTTACTGCTGAGGGTGGCTATGTGAGAGTCAGGCAGAAATGCAGAAGACTTCAGACAAAACAGAGGAAAATAGGGCACAAACTGGGAAGCAAGAGGTCACTGCTGCTGTGGGAGGATTCCCAGGGACACAGGCTCTGATGACAAAGACCGTTGCAGACAGGCTGTATTTAATGTTGGATGGCCAGATTTGCTGGGAAGGGACTCGTTGAAGCGAAGCCGTGCCTGACTTGATTGCCTCATTTGCTTGGAACAGAAGCGAGAGGCAACCATAGGTTTAGCCTTAACCTCAGCTTTCCAACGAGAGCTCTGTGATCCAGCTGTTGACTTGAGCAGCAGAGGGATCAGGCCCTTAATGCACTGCATTTGGCATACGAGGAGTAACAGTAGCTGGCTTGGACAGCAAAAGGCTGATGAGAGTCGCTTTTCTCCAGTGGGGGAATTGTTTTTTGGAGAACTGGTGATTCATACTGGATTTGATGGTTTTTCATTCCAGCTGCTATTAATGTTGAAGGTGGAGCTTGCTGTTCACCCACAGAAATGGGTAATGCAGCTATTTTAACAGCTCCATCATCCCCTGCCAGTATGCATGCTCCCAGGATCTTTCCTCTGGTCCTGCTTGTTGGGTTCCCCCAGTCCATCCATCCTGATGGTCCCTTCATTGCATTTTTCCTATTACTTACCTCTCACAAGCCTGTGATACACAGTGCAGCTTTGTTCTTTCTATTTTTTGAGTTTCTCAGTGACTTCTGCCTTCTCGCAGTCACTGACTTTTGCAATCTCCTACATCCCACACCCAGCTAGAAACTTCTGAAAACTACACAATTCATTGTAGAGCTGGCAGAAATATATATATATGTATAGATATGTATATTTGGAAGGAAACACTTCTAAGACAAAAGTGAAATGGGCACTTGGTGGTCGTGTTTGCTATCCATGCAGAAGAGCACCGTCTTTACTGTTCGGAGGTTCTCATCCAAGTGCAGGAACCATAACGATGCCGAGGCAGTGACACACGTAAGAGTAAGTTTAGGGTAAGACAGATTTTCCTGTGCTGTTCTGATTACTTGTCTACATCAAAAAATGTTAATCTGTTTTGCTCCAAAGAAGCTTCTGATTGAAGAACAAGCAATATTGTGGGAAATGGCGAGGGAGCACTGAATAAGCCAGAGTGCTCCCCTATGGAGCAGCCTGCAGGGAGATGGGGTGCTGTGCTCCTCGAAAAGCCACAGACCTTTCGATTGCCTTGCCCTTGGCCTTTTACCCTAGGCACACAGTCATGTGCACTGAAACGATTAAAAACGTTGAGGGGAGAACAGAACAAACCCAGAAGTTCAGCTTCAGCTGTTAAAAAGAAGTTAATTCATTTTCCTTTTTCATCATTTTGTAAAGTAGTTTGGCTAAATTTAATTGAGGCTGGGGAGCTGGGGCTGGAACAGACGAGGAAAAGGGAAGTTGCTGAAAACATTGTCAAGGCACAGATAACAAAAAGGAGTGACAGCAAATACATAACAGAAAATGAGAGGGGAAGAAAGAGGAAGAGAAAGGCTAACGGGGAAACAATTAGAATACACCACTGCCACCAAAACAAATGTGTTAAAGGGTAGCCAGGATGAAGCTGCATGCCAGCTTACAGTCAGCAACCGAGTTACAGCAGCGTGCTCTGCACATTCCCAAACTGCCCATCAGAACAGGCTGCTCCTTAAGCTGTTCCCTGGGATGTCACGTTGTCTTCGTTTGTCCCCAGCACTGTGCAGCCCAGCTGCTGAAGCAGATATTCCTTGCATCGCTCAACCTGGCCCTGCCATGAACCTGGCAGACCATAAGAGCTCAGAGGGACCAAGGCATTGCCTGAGAGGTGGGTGAGGAAGAACTGGGGAGCTGCCAGAGCAGGAATGATGATAATCTTGTTAGTGCTGTTTGTTTGCTTTGAATCAGTGGGGAGGTAATGCCAGTGGTCTGAGGGAGCTTTCTACAATGGGGTGATCTTTCATATGAGATGTCAAACCAGGGGCAGAAAACCTGTCAGAATAAAACTCCAGGATGACCTTCGGATGTAGTAAGAGAGCAGAGCTCAGAGCTGTCCTGCTAAGGCTGAGCACCCACATGGCTTTCTGCTCTGAAAACAGAGAGTTGCCTGACTTGTATTGCCATCCTTTACATTTTTGAACAATGCGTGAGGAAGAGGTGGCAGGGTAGGTGGATCTTCATGCTTTAGTGGCAGTCATTTTCTAGGTCCGACAGGGCTGGTGTTGGTAACGGGAAGTACCAGGCGGCGGGAGCGTGGTTCGGCCCACCCGTCACGGCTGGTTTCCTCTGCAGCCCTGCGGGGAGGACCTGCCTTTCACTTCTTGCTTTCAGAATGATGCTCTGCACTGTCATTGTGAGCTTGGCCAGCAACCGTATGTGGGAGGGAATGATGCATCCTTGCAGCTCGGCCTTCGATGGTTCTCTGACTCCAGGGTGCCCCTGCCACACTTCCACTTGCCTCATTTCTAGCCAGTCCCTCCGTGCTGGCACCAGTGGCCTCCTGTCACTGACATTGGATGTCCGGCCCAATGGGCTCTTCCTCCAGCAGCAGGGATTGCAAAACCTGTGACCATGAGCAGTCGAACTGCATGGTGAGGGAGTGTTGGGGCTGATACTTGGCACATGGCGTTTCCTCTCACACACAGAAGAGTGAAGGAGGTGGAAGATGATCACAAATCATCCATTTCCTAGTGCTGGATCAGACACAGGGACTGGCTTTTCTTTGCAGGCTTTAAGGAGAAATGACTCCTCCAGTAAGAAGCTTGTTACCTGGAGGAGACTTAGACTAGAAGAGGCACACAGTTTAACAAGCATTGCTGGCAGCTGGAGGTACTGTCCCTATGTGGAGACCTTGCTCCTTTCCCACTTTTGCCCCTTACTGATTCAGCATTACTGTCTAACAGCAAATTGCTAGGACACAGTTGTCCATATAGGAGCCCATCAGACTACTTTCTCTGGTTCAAATCCAAGAGTCCTTATCTGCTTCTTCAGTAAAGGACTCAACTGATCTTGCTCCCCCATAAAGCTTCTAGGAGGCAGATGCTTTGCCAGCCAGGGTCAGCTGGCAAAATAGCTCTGTACCTAAGCCTCAACTGCTTGGTCTTGACATTTCTAGTGACACCTGAGCCCAAATTAGGAGAAAGGGGAAATGAAGTGTGATTTCTCTTTTTTTTTTTTTTTTTTTTTTTTTTTTTTTTTTTTTTTTTGTTTCCTAGGTAGACTTAAATGCACTGTCAGAAGTGACATCCTCATGCCTAAATGTTCCATATAATCCCAGGGGCTGGTTGCAGAGCTCCAATGTTACATGTTTCTGAGAAGCATGTGTGCATGGACGTGTGCCTGGAAGCGTTTGCTTTGAGGCACCAAGAACATGCCCAGGTAGGCAGGAGGTGGCCCTGCAGCTGCATTGCCCTGTATGTCAATGAGGAGATCCTCAGTCTCCTTGTCTGATGGTTCGTGGCGGAGGTGACAATATCAGTCATGCATTCGCTTTCAGACTTTAAGCACTGACCTTTATAGCTGGCTATATGTGGCTGCACTTCTCAGCTTTGGAAATGCCTCCTCGTGAGACATTCGAATAGATGGCTGCATGCGTGACCACAGAGCTGTGTCAGAACAGCTAGAGAGCTGCAGCGCTGTGGGGCTTGGTAATGATTTCACTCCGAGGGGGTGTACATCTGCCAGAGGCCATCCTTCATCTGTCCCCATTCATCTTCCCCACCCTGACCTCAGAGGACTGCTCACAGCAGCCACTAAAGCCCTTTGCTGCCGCGCTCAGCAGAGCTGGGGCTCCTGAGCATCTCTGCCCTGGCAGCAGCGAGAGACCCCTCTGCAAATCCAGCAGTACCTTTGCTTTGCCCTGCCGTGCCCAGCTGGAAATGCTTTTACGCAACAGCAGTCGGCTAATGTCTTCCCTGGCCCGGTGCTGCCTCTCGCACTGATCCTTTTCCAGCCTTTCTGAACTAAACAAATCTTTCCAGATCAAGTCCCAGCTGTGCCTGGTTTCCAGGGCCCTGGGGAGTCCCGACACCGAAGCAGGGCACGGGCAGAAGTGACGGGCACTCAAAGGCTCCAAAATTAGCAGTGGCTTTTGTCCGTTTGGGGTCTTTATTTCCTCACCGCAGCTCAAAACCAGCTTAGAGGTGTAACGTGCTGGTGCTGTAGGACCATCGCTGCTCCCCAACGGCTGTGGCTTGTGTGCAGTGGAAAGCACTTGTTCATTGCAGGTCAGCCCATTACAAACAGGTTTTTTATGGGCAATATTTTCAGCAGCGTTGAGTCCAGTTCTCAAAAGTGATGTAGGCTTTTAAAGAGACCAAAGCCAAGATTTTCATAAATAAGTAATGATTTGGGCTGCCTCTGTTTTCTGTTACACAAGTTGAGATGTCTAAAAGGAGCCTGGTTGTCAGTGGTTTTGGAATCCTGGCATTTTTTCAAAATTGACGTGCTTTTAAAATATCTTAAGCAGGGCATTCAGAAATGGAGGCATCAAGAAGGATTAGCTGCTTTTGAAATCCTTTTTCTTAAAAGGTTAAATGAACGACAGTGGGATTTGGGGCCATAAATGACATGTTGAAAAGTGCTAAAGGTATATTTGGAAGTGTGTCTGCCTGCCTGTAACGACGCTTGTCCCCAGAGCACCTGCAGTGCTCTACGTTAATGTACTCACAAAAGCCTAACAGGGAAAGGCAAATACATCGTTATCTCGCTGAAAGATGGTGGGAGTGATGGGCTTCTCCAGGGTATTGGCCTGCCTCAACTTTAGTTAGAAGAGGAAAATAACAACACTTCTGCAGACACCAGCAAGGAACTAATCAGTTATTCCAACCAACTGGAGAAAGAAATGCAAGTTTGGATCTGAATTCCTGTGCAGTGGGACCAATATGCTTAAAGAATGACATGCAAAGGTTAAACACATTATATATTTTTTGGATTTAATTTAACAAATTAGCAAAGTTTACAATTGTTAGCTCCCTAGCCTAAATTCCTAATGCATGTGCGATTGATTCTTGTTTGCCTCTCCTCAGATCTGAACCATGTCTCACCCGTCCTGGCTGCCGCCCAAGAGTACCAACGAGCCTGTTGGTCACGTTACGGCGAGGATGGAGACCACGCATGCCTTTGGGACTCCCAGCATCTCGGTGTCCACCCAGCAGACGCCAAAGAAGTTTGCACCCGTTGTTGCCCCCAAGCCAAAGTACAACCCATACAAGCAACCAGGAGGTGATGGTGAGTAATTTTTTTTTAGGAAGGAACCGCAACTGTCTAATTCAAGGGAGTTAACCTTTAACAGAGACTGACTTGACTTTCTCTTGGCTTGTGTGTTTGTGGCAGCCTCCCTTTTTGAAATCATTTAAATCAAGAAGATTGTGAAAGTATCTCCTCTCCTTCCTCTGGCTAGCTACCTTCCTGAGAGGTGCAGGAGGACAGGGGGATAGATCTTTCTTGGTTTTAATTGGAAGCAGATGTCATATCTCCAAGACTGGTGCTTTTCAAGGAGCTTTGCCAGTACGTGTTGTTACAAGGAGCTGGAGCTTGAGCACTCTCCTCAATGTTGTTTCTTTTTGTGTGTCAGCACAATGGGAATCCTCTACAAACATGGGATGGAGTTGGGGGTATGGGTAGGGGTGTTAGGGCATGGATTTGGCAGAATGGTTCTAGGTGTGCTTCCTCTTCAGCCTGCTGGTTTGATGCAGTTTTATTCTTTTTCGTCTACTGTGGCAGGCTCTTGAATGTGAAATAACTTAATGGTATAATTATATGGATATTTACACGACCGTTATAGTAACCTCTGACGATGTTCTGTCAGTAAAACAAAAGCCTAGTGATCACCACG
Organism: Oxyura jamaicensis; assembly: GCF_011077185.1. Lineage (NCBI taxonomy): Eukaryota > Metazoa > Chordata > Aves > Anseriformes > Anatidae > Oxyura > Oxyura jamaicensis. Next base: position 15,359,594 of record NC_048901.1, on the reverse strand, counting down.
TGTCAGCCATGCTCTATCCCTGCTTTAACAGTCCTGCTCTCTTCATGCAGCTGAGCAGCAAGCACAGTTGTTGGGTTCCTGTTCCATGGCCATGTGGAGGCAGGGATAAACACAGGAACAAACTCAGTTGTGTTCAAGAAAATTGCCAAACCAGCTTTTGACTTTCAGTTTTGGATGTTCTACTTAGTTCCATCTCCACTTTTCCTTCTTTTGTACTGAATGCCGTAAGATAAATCTTACCTGTATTTTTTTTCCCTTTTTCTACTCTATTTTTCCATATTGTGTGCATTTCCAGGAGGACTATAGAATAATGGAAAGGAGAAACAAAAACAAAGCAACATATAAAATCTCAAACTTAAGCAATTTTCTAAAGTTAAGGACGTTTAGTAGGAAAGTTGGAATAGTCTGACTAGTGCTTCATTTTTTCCCTCTGACACTAACTTCAGAGAATTCGGAACGAAAAAAGAAAATGTGTTGGAGGGGAGAAGCTAAGTCATATGCACCTGTTCTGTTGCCTTCAGTAACAAAACATTAGCAAGTAAGAGGAAGAGAAAGACATTTGGAATTAAAAAAAAGAAAAAAAAAAGTAAAAATAATCCATTTCTGGAATGCAATGAAAATGTCACTTTCAAGTAAAGTGGAATTCTTAAAAAAAAATAAGATTGTTATTTTTTAAATTCCTCTAAAGCTTAAAATAATAATGAAAAGTGACACTTTTATTTTTCCTCCAGGAAAACTGTTGTTGATCACCCACTATTTTTTGTCAGAAATGTCACTATGCCTTAATTGTTGATGCTTTAATTATTGTAGATCTGATAATAAGTGACTCAGGAACATCACCACCTTCTAAAAAAAAATCTGCTCCTTGGCATTTGGGGAAGGAGACTTCCCATGCGAGCAGAGCAGCACCCTGGTGCTGCAGGCTGAGAAGGGTAGGTGAGCCACACAAGCACTCCTCGTGCAACATGGGCTACCCAGTCCTGAGCATTGCCAGGTCTGTTGGAAATGGGGTGATCTGGGGAACTTGCAGGAAGCCTTTGCAGATTTGTATTTATTTATTTATTTTCCATATCAATCCTCTGCCTTGCATTATTCTGGGCTTTTGGAGATGCTGTCGTCACCTTACAGGCTTGAACGAACTGAGGGATGGCAAAGACCTGGTCAGGGACTGGCTGAGCGACGTGACGGTGTACGGGCAGCTTAAGCTAATCCACTTCCAGAAGGTGACACGCTGCCGGTCGGTGTCAGCAGCTGGTGCAAAGCCATTAGCTCAACCGTATATAACCCTGAGAACACGAGGCTTTGGGGATCTGGCAGGTGAGGAGGGACAGCAAGAAAATATTTAGCCCAGCATGCCTCATTCACTTTTTATGGCTCTGTTCTCTCCTCCGAGCCCCCTAATTGTTTCTTCAACGACCTCTGTTGGTTTTGCAGCAATGATTCAGCCAGGGAGACGTCTCCGTGCCCCGCTGCCCAAAGGGGCGCCACCTAAATTTGTTCGGCTGGGGCTTTCCCATCTGGTTAGCTGCAAGGCTGTAGGCGAAGGTGCTGCAGCTCCCTGTTGTACTCGAGTGCATTTTCATCCCCCCACTGGGAAAACACCAGAATGACAAACCCATGAGCCAGGCGCCTGTGTGCGCGGCAGGGAAGGGCTGGACCCAAATTCCTCCAGCCTTTGGCCTCTCGTGTGGCTCTGGTGCCTCTGCGGCAGCCTTTCCTTGGTCTCACCTTGACTTTTATGTTTTTCCGGATACCTGCACCAAAGCCAGCCAGAAAGGTGCTGATGAAAACAGAACTCTGAAGCAAGTTAGAAATAGTTAAAGGAGTAAAAAGAAAACAGAAATTGCATCAGCCAGCGGTTTATAAAACAGGAGCATTTTAATGTGCTGGAAGCAGTCAAGATGTGCGTGGTTCAGACCAGCTCAGTGAGCAATTTTCTCAGTGGTGCCAGTCCCCCTCCTCGCTGTTTGCCACACTGCCTCGCTGAGGCTTGTTGTGAGCTAGATTTGTCACCTCAGCAGAGCAAAGACCACATCTTGCTGTCACAGGGATCTGTTTGGGGATGTTGGCGTATGACTACAGTAATACTACTACTAATAAATAAGAACAGAGCTCTGATTAACGTTCTGCATGGGTTTCTGCCTAACAGCTAGCCAGAAAGGTGGGGGCTGCTGTGTTTTTATAGACCCTACAAACAGCAGACTGGACTTCCATGTGCTGTGGTCTGGGCTTGCTTTCTGGAGGATTTTGTGCTAGCCTTCCCTGTGGCAGCAGCTTGCGGAGGATTAACCTTGCTCACCTCAAATGCTCCCTCCCTGGTTTGCAGGGTCTGTACCTCCTGCTTTGTTTTAGCCTCTCTCTTTGGGGACAGGGATGAATTTCTGCTCTGGGGTTTTGGGCGGGCGGGTGGCAGCTCTTGCTGGGTTGCAGGAGCCGTGCTGGCACGGCAGTGTGCTGGGGCTCATCTGCTCCCCACCCCATCCATATGGTCCCTAGCTGCTGCTCTTCATCTTCGATCCTTCCTCCCCGGCACATGGGAGAGGGAGATGCTGGCTTTCCTCTCCCTGTCTCTCAGCCCTCTGCAACACCCTGCCAAAATCCCTGCACGCTCTTTCTCTGTGGGAAGAGTCACTGCTGGGGTCTGTTTTCAATAAGTTCAGCCCAAGGGCGCAAACATGGCTGCTCAGCGTGGGCCTGATCCTGAGAGGTGTGAGCACTGCGATCCCACCCCGTGCAGGTGCCTGATGTCCTACACAGCTCCCTGTGTACCCCCCAGAGGAAGGAGAGCTGCTCGAGCTAGGGGAAGATGGTTTTGTACAAGCAAAGCAAGTGTCTGTGGGGAGGAAACGAAGCTGCAAATGAACTAGAGTGAAAATCCAAATTAGGTGTCCAGACGTTCAAGCAGTGGCTCTAAAAGAGCTTGTGAGGCCAAAATCAGGGGTTTCAAAACCACGCAAAACTCCGTTGTCAGCCTCGGGTGCTCAGAAAAGCCCGAGTTGAGGGCTCCTCAGGTTATCGGATGGCTTGAGCGCAGTCACAGCGTTGGGCTTTGTGGTGTGATTTGCCTTTGGTTTGGATCCTTTTGGTTTCAAGCTGGTTTTCATAACCGCAAAAGCTCTTTTCCCCCTTGCCTTCCCCTCCCGTCCAAGTAAAACCCTGCAGACACGAAGCGGTGCAAGCCTGGGAGCAGCACGGTGCAGATGCAAATCGAGCCCAGCCCGCGGGCCCCGGGAGGCTGCTCCCCAGGCAGCGGTGGGCTTTGCAGCCCAGCATTTATCAGCACTGGGATGAGAAGTACCGCCTGGCTAGGAAGCACGGGGAAGGCTTCCATCTCTGGTGCCCTTGCTGTTAAAGCAGCCAAGCTCCTCATGGTCTTGCAATTTATTTCATTCGCAGGGATCTGACTGTGTGTGTGAGACAGATAGCACGGGTCCAGCCCTGGCCACAAAGGGACGTGCAGCTAACAGCCCTCCCAGGACAGTCGTGGAGTTTATAGGGTTGCACAGCACTTGGGCAGGTTTCTCTGTTACCCTTTTGGAGGCTCTGAGGACAGGCTTTGCAAAATCAGCCACTTGAGTTTATGCTGCCGACTCCTTCTGAAGTCAGTGTTTGTTAGTGCTGTTGTCTCTTCCTTGCAGTTGCCATCCCTGGTGAATATAATACCTGCAGAAACGATTAATATGGATTTAATAATGGAAACTAAACGAAGAGATGAGAATGAATGCAAGCTCTTTCGTTCTCCTTTCTTTCCTTGGGGCACTTTCAGGTACAGTGAATGACAGAAGGCTCACGCGCAGGTCTGTGCGGTTTTTCGTCTTCATTTTTATTTTTTAAAATCACCTCCTTCCATCTACCCTAGTTGGAGGAGAGGGCTGCGACTCACGAGGCAAGGCACAGCGGCAGTGCTGGCTCCAGGGCAAGCTTAAGTAGTTGACACCATGTTGTGTATGCTTGAACCAGGCTGATGCAGGTTTCCCAGGTCCTGACCCTCTCTGCCCTCCTCCTCTTCATCTATGTGGAGAATCTCAAGCAGTGGCTAATTATATTCTGCCGTGTCTGTAAGGGACTGGGAGCGTGAACTATCATGCTGTTTGTTTTTTCTTGTAGGCAAATATACCTAGTGGGTTTTGTTTACAGCAGCTGCTATCAGTATCTCTGTCTAATTTTTGAAGCCTGGCTATGGATTTATTGGAATAGACACTCAGTGTTTTAGCTGTGCTGTTCCCTGCTCTGCAATCTTTGACAGTTCATAGAAGCTAAACTGCTCCAGAGTCTATTCATTACTTGGATGAGAGCCCTGAAAGGATAAATTCAGGCTGACTTGGGAGATTCTGCGTTTTTTTCCCCCATTGTTGTTGTTTTTCTGGTTGTCTGTGCTGGGTCTGCACCACAGCATGGCATGAGCAAACCCTGCTGCTGGAAGGGCTGCGTTTGGTTGCGTGGCAGAGGCGTACCTGCTCTCCTTACTGCTTCCCAGGAGCTTTTGGGGCATTTTGTTCAGTTTTGCTCATAGTTGGCAGGAGGCTCACACACAAGCAGGGAGCCCTCTGCCAGCCATGCTCTGGTGGTGTTTTCCATGTGCTCAGCCCCAAACTAACAGGAGATAATGGATTTAGTTCAACCCCCTTTCATCCTGGTAGAAGCAAAGGTTTGCTACCTTGCACGTGGTGTGAGCTGTGCACCTGGGCTGCTGCTGCAGCCCACATGAGGCACGGCAACGTGCAGTTATCCACTCGTTTTGATGTTGGATTGTGTCCTGCAAATAAATCCCAGAGAGTTTCCAGCGGGACCTGCTAGTCTGCTTCCAGCTCTGCCACCAGCTGATAAAAGCATTGAAGCTCCGAGGCAGCATCTCGGTGATGGGACAGGAAAATAGGCTGAGAAATGCTGTAACCCTTTTCCGCTCCCATCACGCTCTCAGGATTGCGCTCGCAGAGATGAAAAATGTTGTGGGAATAAAGAGGACTGCCACTGCTGCAAATCATCCTGACTGCCTAAGCACAGCCCCCACGTCGGTGCTTGTTTTTTAAAGAAAGCTTTTTTGAAACGAGTATTATAAACTTTTAAAGCCCTTCTAAATTCTTGCTCTCATTCTTCCATGTGTTCCTTGTGCTGAATGAAATGGAGCAGATGAAGCAATACTTTATTCATTAGTGTCAGGACTGCATCATCCACAGGCACTTAGAAAATACAGCCAGGGAAAATGAACTTGAATCTGCAGGCCTCTTCGTGGTGGCTTTGCTACCTTCCACAAAATGCTCCTTCCACAAAAGAGCATTTAAAGGGCAGACCAAGACCCTGAACCCCGCGGAACACGTGGGAAGCTGGGGGTCCCTCATTATGGGGAGAACCAGTTTGGAGCGGCCTTTCGGAAGTCCCTGTTGATTTCCCTTTAATGACATCCTCTTCCCCGTTGGTTAAGAACCAAGTGAAACCAGTTGGAAGTTAGTGGTGCTTCTCATTTGTGTAATAGTGGATTGAATAGCCCCGAGCAAGCCGAGCCGCGCTGAAGATGTGTGAGACCAAGCTGGTGCCTTTGTGCCTGGGTAGCAGCCCCTCTGCTCCACGCCTTATAAAACCTTGATGCTGGTTAGACAGACCCCATACCCTTTATGCTGGCAAAGCAGTAGCATCCCCTTCAGCTGGTCCCCCACCTTTTTGCCTTGGTTCCTCTCTTTTCTTGTGTTTAAAGTTAAATGGAGACCGAGGTTTGCCGCGGTGTCTGCGGTGCGGTGACCAGTGTCAGGACTTGGCGTTCTCCCTGGTGGAAATAAACCAGCGCTGGGTGGGCCCTACCGCTTTGATTGCAGTCATCTCACCAGAAGTTACTGCTTGGGCTGGATTATAGTGCCTGAGTCTGTTTTCTTTTTTGCTGGAGACAAATACGGAGGTTTGTGCTCTTGGCTTTGCTTTCAGGATGAACATTTTCTTTTCTGAAATACCACCTCAGATAATGGCACTGGGAAAAATGCAACATAAAACAGGTGCATAAAGACTATTATTGAACCGGTATACTTATCTGTAGTTCACAAAATGTCAAGTCAAGCCACCGGGTTTTATTAACAATTCTGACTGTGTTTTGTTAGAATTACAAATATTAAACTTTCAGAGGCTTTGGAACATATTGCCACTTATTTGGGAACTGCTTGAAGTAATACCTAGCCTTGTTTTTCATTCTGGTGAGTGAGCTTGTATTTTCTGTGTTATTTGGTATCATAAAGCAAACATTACACTCCTCAGCAGGTAGATTTTTAATTTTTCTGCCGTGCATATTTTTTTTCCTTTTCTTTTCCTCCTGTCTGTCTGTTCTTTCGAGATACTATATTTAATTTTTCCACTTCATTATTTCAAACATTGAATAGTGATTCATCTTTGCAGTGGCCTGTTCTGTGAACCACAATAGTTTGGGTAGAATAAAGAAAAAGGGCAAAAAAGGGAAGGAAAAAAAAAAGACGGATCTGACATACACTGGATTGGAAAGAAGCCATCTTTTTATAACTCAAATTGCAAACATCTGTCATTGACTATATCAAACCTACTTTTAAAAAGATAATGTTTGTTCTCTATATAGTTCTAAAGGGCTGTGGTGCCCAATCAAAGCGAGAGAGCAATGTTAATGCTGAAATAGCTTGAATTCAAGCAGGCAGCACTTGTCCCTTTTATTTTAATCTGAAATTTTAACATCCTCCAGATGCTAGTCTGTTAAATAATAACAATTGTTATATGACAGTTAACAGTCAAGTAACATTTTTTATTTTTTTTTGCCCTTGTTCACTCAATGCAGCTTTTTTTATGCCCTGAAAACTAACTGTTATAATAAAGGATTATACGTATATTTTTTTCCTTTTCTCTGCCTAAAGCTTTTTTACTCTGCCAGACGGAGTACTGCTAAGTCAGAGCAACCAATAAATGTCTATTGGATTATATTACAGGTTGGTCTAATAAAAGGTTAGAAGAATGAATGAGCAACTCTTGAAGCCACAGAAGCTGTAGTTGTGGCCAGAGCGAAGGCATTTCTGGCAGCAAACACTACACAATTACAATTTGGAATAAATATACGAGGCCTGAAACGCTCGTCACTTAAGCGAAGCACATGAAGACGGACTGGGTGTAGGAGCTGAAGGTCCAAGGGTGGGACCCAGAGTCCTGCAGCTCTGGCTTTGCAGAGGAGAGAGTTTAAGTTGAAGGGGATGAGCAGGTCTAGTTCCTAATAAACAGACATCACTATCTAAAAAATTCCCCTTCTATTGGCATCTTTAACTAGCATGCACCTTGGAAGGTTGCAGCAACGAAAAAACGTGCAAGCGTGCTCTCAGAGCCTACACGGGGATTGGGGATTTACCTGAACTATTTCAGGAGCTGCAGAGCACTGTGCTGGAGTTACACATCCAGCAATTTCTTGGCACAGCCACGTGCCAAGAAGCACCCAGCTCCCCCCGGCTGCTCTGGGTGCCGAGCAGACTGCAAAGGCTTCTCTCCAGAGAGGAGAATGCTGCCTGGAGTGGGGACAGACAACAGACTCATAGGTCTTTTTCAACTCCAATTCCTGAGATGGCAGTGACTCAGGAAAGGTTTTGGTTTAGTCTAGACATGACCAAACCATAATGGAGAGCCTGGCATAAAGGGCTTGTTCGTAGCATGGTAGAAATCGTGTTGACATAAGAGCTGGAATTTTTTTTTCTGTTGAGCACTGAATTTATGGGAAATGCCATGGAGGTAAGGAACCATTGTAGGAGGAGGGGCCTGGATAGCTGGGCTACCTCTGTTTAAAATCCATTTTGAAAAATTTAGCAGTGCATTTTCTAGATATTCTGCAGTAGCCCGATCCAGCTGCCTGGTGTGGAGGGTCTGCCGCAGGCAAGCTGGTGGGAGAAGAAGGGGCTGGTAAGGGTAGGAGAACTGTGCTAAAACGGTGCTGGTAAACACAGTCTTTTCAAAAATAGGTTTGATATAATCAATGACATTTAAAATATATACTATAAAAAGCTAATCTGATGAGGGTTAAATTCTTGCAAAGTATAGACTGAAGGTCTGTGAGGTCAGTGACCTTATACTGAGCTATACCTGTTGTCAGTGGACCCATTCTTTGGTAGCAACATAACAAGATCATCTCCCTTAAGATTTTTCCCCACGTTCCCCTCAACACTCACTCAGTCTGACCTCCAAGTTTTCCATCTCAGCCTGCTCCCCACCAGCCCTGATGCTCAGGGTCTTCTCCAGAGGGCCCAGTGCCAGGCCATGGCCGTTCCAGCACGTGCTGGGAGCGCTTTGGAGATCCTGATGGCTTCCCTGGGGCCCCGGTGCACCTACAGTGGAAGCATTTTCATCTCGTGCTCATCCAGAACAATACAGCTCCGCTCTTTGCAGGACCAAGTCACCTCTCAACCCCTGAAGTGTCAGCGCCAGCTTTACAACATGCCACCGAACTGTCCGAGGGAATGTGCTAACCCAAAGCGTGTTGTGTATTTGCAAAGTTTTTGCAGGAGGGTGAAAAGGGATAATAATAGTTCCTGAGCCACTTCTCAGGTAGGGGAAGGAAAGGAGCGTTTCTCAATAAGGATCCATTAACACTGCTCCGGCTGACAGGCAGTGAAACACAGGAGGTAAAAGTCCATTCTTCTCCCTTCCCAGTCCTGTGATTTAAAATGTTTGAAGGCGCACTTCAGAAGCCGGGGAAGTAAAAGCCCCCAGTTGTGCCTGGAGACTTGGCAAAGGCCGCGGCGAGCGGAGGGGCTGCGGAGTGTTAATACAGTCCATCATTTTGTAACGAGCCCGATGTCCTTGTATGAGCTGTGTCAGGCTGTTGTCTGCACGCTGTCTTTGCTGATCACAGTAATCGGGTCATAAGAGAGGGAGAAGTAATAGTGCGTCTCTTAGCAACCAACCCCAGGAGAAAGAGAAAATTACTCAAACAGACTATCCAGCCAGGGAAGTAGAAAGATGAAATTTTCTGAAAGTCTGCTGGAAAGTGCTCAGGGACATAATTCTTTTATGTGTGAGATCCTTACAGGCTGAATCCAATGATATCAGACACCTTTTTTTTTATGTGTGTCTTCCTGGTAAACTTTTATTTTTAATTGGCCTCAGAAAAACAGGGGGTGGGGGACACCTTTAAAACAGAGACATTTGGAGAAATAAGTAGCAGATTTTCATACTATCTTTAAAAACGCCAGGGAGAAGAGGATAGGGGGAAGGTCGTCACGTCTCAGGCAAGACATGAGGGGAGCATCTTATCTGCACGAGTTCTTTGCATGCCTGCCGTGTCAGAACCGGCCGAAGCACGCTGCTGTGCCTGCCGGCCCCATGGTGGCATGCGCACAACAAACTCGGTGGGCCTCAGTCGCACCGCACGGGCCTTCGCGTCCCGGGAGTGTCACGGGCTTTGTGCCGGCTGACGGACGGCTTTGAGGAGAGCCGGAGCCAGCATGCCCTCCCTGCCACCGTGCTGGGGCTGAGTGCTCAAACGGGGCAGGTGCTGACCAAGTCCAAGCCTGGTACGGGTCTGAGGGAGCCATGGAGGGGAAGGCCTCAGAGGCCTCCTCTTCCTCTGTGCTCTTTGGCTGACATTGGCCGCATGGCTCGGGGCAGGGGGGGGGTGGACGGCAGTGGTGAGGGCAGTCTGGCAGTCATAATGATAAATTTTGTCATGTTTATTTGGCATACAGGATGGGGAGAAACTCGTAGGCTTGTATCTTATGCTTTTAAAAGCTTTTTTTTTTTTTTTTTCCCAGAAAGTTCCACTTCGGTGGTCAGCTAGCTGACGTCCTTCCCGATGGGGTATGCCACTGCCATGGGAAAGGGGAGTGGGTCTGGCATGGTCTGCCCAGCTTCACGAAGCAAGAGCATAAATCCAAGTGTGTTTAGTGGGAAGGTTAAAAATGGTCGAGCCTCTTTCAGATTTGCAATTGCATCATTTAAGCTATTGAGGAGAGAGAATGTTTCTGAAAGCCTCACTTTCCTCGCTGAAAGCCTGGCTCTGAGGAGACAGAGAAACTCTTGCATTTGTGGAGGAGAACAGATACCTTTAGGTGACTCATTCAGCCACAAATCCATGCCCTCCCTGTGCTTTTGTCTGCTTTTCCATCCCAGCGCAGGTCCAGGTTGTGTGGAGGAATTGGCTCATCCCTCCAAGGGATAGCTTGACTTCCAGAGACAAGTTAACCTGCAGATTTAGGTGGTTTGATGAAGGCTGCAACCATTCCCCCAAATCGGGGTCTAGGACAGTTGGCTAAAGGGTTTGGGCCAACCTCTGGGCTGCCGAACTTGTGCTGTTGTTGGTACCTGACTTTACTCAGGTTCGTGTGTGAGAGATCTCTGGCTCAGCCTATGGATTGTATTGCAGACGTGTTCCAGGAGAGAATTGCTAAAGTTTCCTGAGATGAGGCTGACTTCAGCATCTTATCTGGAAATAATCAGTGGAAGAGAGAGGAGAAAAAAGCAACCTTGCAGCTGTACAGAATTAATAGCTTAGGAGCAACATCTACTACTGTCAGGGAAAAGTGAGATAAGGAACAATATTAATTGTAACTGCTTCCAAACAAATCAGAGAGGCTGCTGCTTTGCTGTCTTGTCACGAAGAAGAAAGACTTTCTTCCTTAAAAGTTTAGTAATTGAAGAGTTTCCTTAGCTATTTTTAGGAGTGCCAGTAAGTGATGTTTCCTGGAAATTTTCCCCCAACTCTATAAATACTGCCCGGGGCCTGTAATGGTGACTCAGTTTGGGAAGTCAACACCATGCACTTCCTCAACACAGCCAAGCAGCCCCCTGGGCAGAGAGCACAACTTCTGCAAAATGGTTCTGTATTGGTTTTTAAAACTGCAGTACAATTAAGCTCCTTCTTGGAAGCTGCCTCCCTGCTGCTCAGGAATGCTCCTGACATGTTAGAGGTGAAGGCACGGGGGCCTGGGGGAGTCTGAAGCGCAGTTTGGGTCTGGAAATGCGGTTGTAAATGGTGTTTTGGTGTTTTGTGGTGCCATGGTGTCCTCTCAGGAACAGGGCTCATCATCTCAGGGCTCATCAAATGGCCCCAGCTGGTGAACAGAAGTGATGTTCCCAAGCACCACCCCTCGCTGTCCTGGGACTGAGGTTTTCTCACAGATCCTGGTGTTGCCATTGGGTCCTTTCCCCTCGTGCTTTTTGACATCACTTTTTGCACAGGTTTTTTGTGCTCCATTTGGGCACAAATCGAGCCGTTTTGTAATTCCTTGTGTGGTACCCAAGGGAAAGGAGGACCTGGCTGACTGAATTCATTCTGCAAGTGTAGAAGGAAAATTGCATTGGGAGCTCAGGTCTGACACAGCTGTCTTACGCAAAAATTAATTTATAAAGACAAGAGGCAACACATGAAAGAAGCGTGACCCGGGTAAAATCACAGCTGGCCTGCATCTCCTCTGATACCAGCCCGGACGTGAGACCACACAGCCATAACAGGTAACGTATGAGGTGTTGCAGTGTATTTGTCTTCTGCTTAGTCCATTCAGAGAGGCTCCATATCCTGATGCCTTAGATTTGGATTAAATTTGTAGATCCTATTTTCCTTGTTAACCCGTTCCTACCAACCGTGGGCCTGTGGCGTTTAAGCCTCTAATCCTGCTCTGCAGCAGGACAGGCAGCTGGGTTTGTAACATGAGAGTACCTGACCGACTTCTCTGTGCACATCAGCACGCAGCCTGTGCAGGTAAGAACAAGATGTGTGCCTTCGAGAGGGAGAAGTGACCTTGTGGCAGCAGAAGGGGGTTGGATGGGTGGATCTCCAGCTGCCAGATCTCTAGGTGTTGTTGAATTGTTCACTTCCCTCGTTAGGGACAAGAGTTGTTTAGAGAGCTGCAGGAATGATTGGTTTGGCTGAGCCTGAAAACTCCAATGTATAAAATATTTCTCCACGCCAGTAAATTGCTCTTGTTGGCCAGACAGAAAATACTTCAAACCTAGCAGCTAATCCAAGGCAGGAGCTGTGATGCATGATTACAGCTGAGCTCTTTTTCCCTGCAATCACAGTTGGACTTTTTAAACAAATAATTGCTGAACCACCGCGTTCCCACTCTGAGTGTATGGTGCTTTCCTGAGGTATTCCTGAGACCAACTAATGGAGGATCCATTGTCCTTATGTTTTCTTCTCACGTGGGAAGACTGTTATCTTCCTGTTTCTCATGTGATACTGTACACTTTGTACTCAGTGCTGCCTGGTTGTGTGTGTCCAAAAGCACTCTTGTTAATTATCCCTTTTGCCCCAGCAGGAATGTGTTGTGTAACTGTGGCAGGGAAACAAATAAGAGAGAAAAAAGTAAGCAGCGTGGTAACTATTTTGAGAGATGAGCTTTCGGCTGTCATGCTGATTTTCCCAAGAGATACAGCATGTCCAGTACCTCCTGTAAGTTGACCATCCAGCATGGCATGGGTCTCCAGAGCGGGAATATTCCATTTTAAGACTCAGTTGGGTAAGACACGGCCTCGTGTTTGGTGGACACCGCCAACTATTTAAACGTTCAAGTGCTATGAATTCCACCTGTGAAACTGGAGGCGGAGGTAACACAAGTTGGAAAATCAGGGCCTAAATGTCAGGGCCTAAAGGTCACATTTCGCTGGCTGAAAGTGCAGTAGTCACCACAAACGTGAGTCTTCAGGAAGGGAATTGTGAGGCTCCGTATTTATTTGATCTGTGTACCTGGCCAAATATTCTTAATTCACACTATGTCCAGAGCCAGTACTTCTAACAAATTTATCCAACAAACGTGGTTCTGATCTTAGGAATCAAAGTCCTCTTTTCTCAGTTGTTTTTGTTTTTTGTTTTTTTTTTTTTCCTTTCTTTCTCGTGCTACAAGAGCAGTGATGGAGGTTCTGGGAATTTGTTCGGTCACTGGGATGGAGCTGAAACCAGAGCTTTCTATTCTAGCGGTTTTGGCTTTGTCATGCCCAGAGCAATGAAAGCTCTTTGAGAGGAGCCGGAAAACTCATGAGGCATCAGAAGCAGCAGAAAGATGCATCTTATTTATATAAGCATTTAATTGCGAAATCTTCTGGCTACTTAGAAAAATGATTAGTCAAGTCTATTGGAAGGCAGAGAATGTCTATTTGTGGGGACAAGGAAGGTTTGATCTTCTCAGATTTCCTACCTTTTTGTTTTTCCTTCTTCTCTATCGCAAATACTAAATGATTAAAAGGGGGGTATGTTTTGAAAGGAAAATTTCTGAAGGGAGCTTGGAGGATTCTGTGCTTCCTGATTATTTCATGCAGAACGATTGCTGTTTGCAAGTGGCTAAGAAATGACAAAGCATTTGTTTGTGGCTCCCAAAATTTCAGCGTGGTAGTTGCAAATGAAGTCTTGTTTGTGTTCTCTTGTGCCTCAGTCAGTGGTCCTGCAGGTGATGTTTCACTCGGACACTTGTGCAGCCCAGTTGCTGCTAAGTTAGGTCAGCAATGGCTCCTCTGAGTGGTTTTACATAAATGCAGCTGTCTGGACCTTGCAAATAAGTTTGTTATTTATGCACAAAGAAGAACTGAAGCCAGATCCTTCTTGTCAGGGCTGGCCCAGTACAGCTGAGAAAAGGCACCGCCTGCAAGGAGAAAACACTTTCAGCTTTAGCCAGTAGCTCCAGTTTGTATTGGGAATAGTCTGCACTGGGACACAGATGTGTTTACTGTGAAAATGCCAATTTTATATCATAATAAATGTCCTTTTCTTCTATTTGTTAGAAAATAAGAGAGAATGAAGCTTTCTGCCTTTGATTAAATATATTCCAGTTAGGATTTGGAAGCTGTATCCCAGCAGGCTTATTCACATACTGTACTTCAGCTGAGGGCTTATTTTAGTGGGGGTAAAGTTTGTTCCACAGTTAGCTGGCAAGTGGGGACTAGTGGCTGGTGAAGTCTCAGTTGAAGCTGTGTATTTTGTAGCTCTTATCTGCATTAGCAAGTGGAGTGGAGCTCAGAGCACTGCATTATTTTTAGGTCCTCCTAGTGATTCAGGTGAGAATCACAGGTCACAATTTTGCCTCCTCCTAGTCGTCATATGCGAGCTACTGGGATGCATCTGTAACACCAGTGAGATCCTTCCTGAGCTGCTCGGGTCTTGTGACCAGTAGTAGTTACGATGCAAGTGGGCTAGCGGATTTCTATCGGTCAGCTGGCACACGGTCCCTGCTGGGGGTTTGGGAAGTTGCTTCGAACCCATGGGTGAAACCTGATCTGTACCTCAGCAGTTGGACACGTTCTTTATCAGCATCGCTACCTGCTAAGCCAAGAACAGCTTCTCAGCCTTCACTGACACGTTGTCTGCTGCCCATCATGGAGCTCTAAGTAAACAGCCCCGTGTGGGATCAACAGATCATCTTTGTGGCATTTCTCGACATCTAAACAATAATTCATTAAAAATTTAATGATTCTTTTGCTGTGTAGAGGAAAGAAAAAGAGAGCTGGCACCTTCCTTTAAAGTTTGTCTTCTGTATTGTTTGGTGATTTTTGTTTTGTTTTAGAGTTTTTTATTTTATTTTGGAGGAAATTAAGTTGATAAACTGAAAGAAAGCCATGTTATTACAAAAGCTTGAGTGCTTCTGAGAACATTTAAAACAAGGATGACTAGAAATGACCTTTCCATCCTGGAGCGAACTTTGAGTGTGTTCTCCCTTTGGCATTTCTAATGATAGACTTTCCATCTGGTCTTTGCTTAAAAGCTAAGATGCAACTTGTGTTTTTTCACATTAAAACTGTGCATACTCTAAAATTAATCCTCTTGATCATTTCACTTCAGGGAGAGGAGTGCAGAAAGACTGGGAGTATTTGCTTATTTTTAGCAACTCCATTCAGGCCTTCTAGAAGCAGATCCCTATTGTCTGGAATCAAGTAGTTTCTGATCTGGGGGAACCCTGGATTTTCCTCTGCTCGGATTTGGGGAGATCGTACCTATTAGAGGAGATTTTTAAAAGAACTTGGAGAAATGTCAGGGCCCCTGGTGGGGTACATGATCTGGATCAGTGGAGGGGATTTGTGGTCACATTAGCCTCCCCTGGCAATACTGTTGTTCCTAGGACACAGATTCCCTGGTCCCAGTTTTCCATACTGATTCCCCTGAGCTGAATGTGCAAGAGTGAAATCCCAGTAAACGGATGCTTTGGGGAAAAACCGGGGGTCTCCTGGGATGTACCAGTGCAACCATTCCGCCCCATTTCAGCAGAGGCACTGGGGAGAGTACGTAAACTCATCCTTTTGCTTAGCAAAGCATTTCACCAAATGCCTAATTTGATACACGCTTTTTGAGGTCCCATGGGACGTCACATTTAAGCATGCACTTGAACTTCTGCGTGTAACTGAGTCTGTGCTGCATGCTACACGTGCATGTGCGAGTGGAACATTTCTCTGAGTCACGTGTAGGAACATCAGACACCAGACTTATTTTTTTTCTCCGTGTGACACAGGTCATTACCGAATATGTTCTCTTTTTCTCCCTCTCTTTCTCTGTTTTCCTTCTTCATCCTTCTATTCAACAAAGTTCCTCAGAAATAAATGGAAGGGGAAGATTACTGGTGAGACATCCATTCCTCAAGTGTTGTTCTGGTGGGAACAGCAGAACATAAGCCTATTAGCAAAGCCGTTTTTCTATCAAAATTATATATGGGGTCTGTGCAGAAAACATATTTTCTGGGCATCAGGAAGGCTCCGCAGAGGAGCAGAGGTTGTCTGGGGTTCTCGGCAGATAGATGCTCTGCTGAGGGATTTGGCGTTCTGCTGCAGGTTCATCTGGTGACCAACTCTATTAAAACAATGGGAGGGAGAAAGGATGTTCAAATAATGGAAGAGAACAATTCTGGCACACGTAGCTTCCTCTTCATAAAGCTGCTTTTCCCTTGAGGCAATATATCTTGTGTGTTATGGGAAGGAAATCTTACAGTATAAAAGGAAGTTTGAACTGTTTACCAATGATTTTAGAAGCCTAGAAGTTGTATTCCTTTTATGAAGAGATAATATGGGTCCTGTTCCAGTATTTCAGGGAAGCTTTTTTAAGATGCATCTCCAGAAATAGAACTATGGGGATAGTTTCTTTGAAATAATATTTGTACGTGGCTTATGTTAATATTTCTGGAACCTTAGGGGATGTGGGCTCAGCAAAATGAAGGTGTTCACAGAACAAAAGCAGCAGAGAGACGGTGTCTTCAGCCTGTGCTGCTCGGCAGACAGGACGCCGGAGGATGGCTCCAAGTTTGGGGGATGTCTGTGACATAGGTTACAGCGGTCTCAGGGCTGTCCTCGCTCTGCTCTCCTGCGAGAGCTCCTGAGGGGCTGCTCTGCCTCCAAGAATAGCTGGCACGCTGCAGTGCTCTAATTACGCCCGTTTCCCCGCCGCATCTCCCGCACGGGAACAGCGAGCCTTCTGCAGGCTTTATCGTGCTAAAGCTCTCTTACAACTCCCTGCACAACAGGGTAAGAAACAGGGTCCGTCCAAAAGTTTGCAACCTTTTATCCCCACTCCGGTGCTCTTCTGTCTTCCCATTCCCCTCAACTAAAATACAGGCATGGGAAGAGAAAGTGGCGTTGATTTTTTCTGATTAGCACAGATGGTGAAGTCCAGATCGCTGCAGTGGGCATGTCCAAGCAGGGATGTTTTGTGCAAACCCGAGCTGAGAAACAACAAACAAAAATATGGGGGAAAAGAGGCTGTACTGATGCAACTGGCTGCATCACCCAGGATCCTTTGGAAGAATTTCTGCGTTTTCTGCAGAGTACGTAATTGAAGGGAATTTTTGATAAAGGCTAAATTGTGTACGGGCATGAAAAATTCAGCAGGGAATTTAAGCCATTTCCAAACCACATGAAACATTAAACATTTGACTCAAGAATAGCTTGAAGATGGCATGCATCATCCCAAGCTTTAAGCAGTCATCTGCTTTTTCACTTGCAAATGTTAGATATATAGTAAAGGGGAGCCAAAGCAGATCTTATCTTCTTTCTCCCGAGGAGTGCAGAGCCATTGCTTTGAAAAATTTTGCTGGCTGACCTGACACACGCCTTTGTTTACCCATCTTGGCCAGGTGATCTTAGCTGCAACATTTTCAAGAGCTAAGGGAGCAGATATCAACTCTGTAATCGCAGCGTGCCATTCTCTGCCTGTGATCAGATCCAACCCTGGGCTCTCATCTGAGTGGCTCTCAAATCAGCCATTTAAATCCACTGGAATTAAAGATTTTAATCAAGCCAGATGCTAATCACCATGGCATGATGTGATATATATGACCTGATAAGGATGTAGAGTAAATCCCACAGTCTCTTGAAAGCAGAGAACATTGTCTCTTCAGTGATCTTCAACAGCCACAAGTTTTGCCTAGATGTGGTACTGGATTTTAAAGCTCGGTTATGTCACTGTTTCTAAATTCAAAATGCTTTCTTTGTGTAGAAAGACAAATATTGGCTAATTTCAGATTGTTCTTAGGTGTGTTTTGATTACTTTGTGTTTTCTTGACAGACCTGGTACTCAAACATTCAATGTTTTCTATTTAAATGGGGTTATTCTTCACTTGGGTGTCTTTCATCAAAGAAACCTGACGATGATTCTTTAAACCCTCTAGGATTGAGCTTCACTTTTGGAATGACTACAAGAAACTGTAAAGCAATCACCTTGGATGACTGTATGCAGCAACTCATGCATTGCAAAACTGCAGTGACATTGTCGAGGGGTGAAATCTGATGGTGTGAGTTTGGAAAACCTTCTGTCGTTCGGTTTTGTTTAGCAAAGCTGGTTAGTGCTCTCCAAAGGAGCATGGTTGTCTCTTCTTCTCTAGGCAGACACTAGGATTAGGGCTCAAGTTTGTCTCCCTGTGCCCAAGATGGTCCTCCAAGAAATCTTTGCACCCTTAAAGTTTTCCACGTGCACTATTACCATGGCACACAGCACGCTTTCTCATTCTTATGCTGCAAACACAGCGTGTTGGCAGGCAGCAGCACAGCCTTTTCGTTATTGCGCTTGGGAAAGGAAAAAGGCAAGTGAGTAGTGACAGCCCTCAGCTCCAGGCACCACAGAGGATGGGGGGAGTCTAGACCGAAGGCTGGGTAGTGTAGGTGCAACCAGTCTGCTACAGAAAGCACTAAGCTTGAGCAGTGCTGAAATGAGGCAGTCCAGAACAGCTGGCCAAGGAGATGCTTTTCTCTTTGTAGTGAATCATGGAGACTAGAGACATTGACTGCAAAGGTCTCTAGCTCAGGGAGGCCAAGCTCATAAACAACTACGAATTACATGGGTTCCATGATTCATCGTGCAACCCCAGCACATCCTGCATCTCCGTCCATTATCGTAATTCCCAAACAAAGCACTTGCTTGGGCTCTCCGTGGCTCCTTGCGCAGGCTGGTGATGTGGAACTGGAAGACGTTCTCCCTCCTGCAGCATCTTCTGTCTGACGGAAGGCAAGGTCCACCCTTGGAGTCTCCCTGATGGAGGGTTTTGTGTTAGTGGGGTGGCCCAGCCGCTCCTCCCCTGCGCTGCTAAGCACTCCCTGTGCTTCCCGTTCACTGCTCCAGGCCAGCACTTCAGGCAGCACAGGGAGATGTGTTCCGGTGAGTAACGTGTATGTCACTGCAGGCATCGGAGGTCTCAAAGTATGATACAAGGAGGGTTTTGTGCTCCTAGAAGATTTATCCTCTTCAGTTGTTCCCTGAGCACACACTCAAACAATATATCTATTTTAATTGTTTTCTGAGAGGTTATTAATATTGAAGTGGGGATTTAGATTGAAGATCAATCATCAGCTGAAAAGAATGGATTTGTGCTTTCCTGCCGCAAGGCTGGGAAAGAAGTTAGGGTGGAAGAAAATCAAGAGAGATTCTCCACTTAATTTAACATAATTCTTTGCCCAAAATTGCCCAAGTAGCATCTGTGAAGGAAAACCAAACCTCAGAGTGAAGATTTCAGGAGTCCAGCCTTGGAGCTGCAGCAGCATGCTACTACAGTTTGTTATCATTTTTTTTTTTCCACAACATTTTTCTACAAGAATAAAAATCTCTGGCATTTCAAAGAAAACCACAGTCTTTGCAGAAGATTTTAATTTTCTTCCACATTTTTCCTTTTAACAATATCCACAAGTATTTCAGTAATTCATTTTCTGTAGCCTTGGTTAAAGATAAAAGTTTTAACTCAATCTGAAAATGATCTCGCCCAGGTTTCTCTACACTAAATAATTGACCCGGCTTTCGGTGTGGTGTGCTTACTGCGAGGGCCCCTTCGCAGTTACTGCCGTTTCCCTGGGCTGGTGCCAGACCCTAGGACTTGTTCTCTGGAAGGGAGGCACCTTATGCTGAGCAGGGTCACAGCAAAGCTGGCTGTGTGAGTGGCTGCTTTCTCAGAAAGGTCAGAAGTTTGAGTAACTGCAATATCGTGGCCATGGTCATAGGGAATGCAAGGCAAGAGACGTGTTTTCCCCCAAACCGGCACAGGAACTACAGTGCTGGCATTTATGCCCTGCTTTTGTTTGCACAATAGGCAGCGTGCTTGGGTCAGTTTAGGGAGAGAATTTTAGTTTAATGGGTTTTAGCAGTGTCATGAGTGCAAATATCACCAGCATCCCGGTGATGTGCCTCTAACGTGCCATTTCTGTGCCCCTGACATTCACCTCTTTTTCTTTGCAGCTTTCAGAAGTGAGTTCTCTTACATCCACTTTCTACACCGAGCAAGTCCTCCCTTGCACGTTTTAGGATCCTCCTGATGGGAGGTGGCACAGAGGTGTGCAATTGCTCTGCTTGCTCTTGTTTTACCTACCATAGTGCTGGCACTGACCAGCAAGGAGAAGGAGGGGGCAAGGGGATACTTGGCAGAGGATTCTGTGGGATGTAGAGAACAGAAATGTAGTTATTTATTTAGAAAGTCAGTTTAGCAGTTTGCTTCCTAACCAGAGGTCCACGAGCTGCCAGGAGGCCAGTATAAGTGAAGCTCAGTTATTTCACTGAATTATGCAAGAAAGTGTAACTTTTAGAGCATTTCTGCTCAAAATACGTTGCTAACTGCACATGTAAATGTGTGTAATATCTTGGGGGTGCTGGACAGTGATCGTTTGACGGTGACGTATGACGTTGCCAGCAGGAACTGGCAAAAAGAACCAAACTCCATCCATGAGCAAAAAACACCACTATATGTAAACATATTTTAATGCACGTTTCTATGTATTTATATATGAATATGGATTTGTATTTATATATGGAGATTTGGGGCATTAGTTACTTACTTTGAAAGAAGAAAATAGAAATGATTTCTGTTTATCCAACATTTGATTTTATCTCGAGTAATCTTCAAGGATTAAGGATGTAATTTATTATTCAACTGTTACACTGGTGAATAAGAAGCAAATTCATTTTATATCATGAAGAAAATCTAGCAACCTTTTTCTGCTCCCCAGTAGCATTGACTAATTGCAGCAGAAGGAAGAAAGCCAGTGCTGTTTGTATTGCTGAAGACAGTGAACTGAACCAAGGCATATCTGATAAAGACACGAGTTCTGCTTTAGTCTTTCACAGTGTGGATGTTTATGAGAGTTACACAGGGAGGGGTGGGAGGGAGGAGGGAAGGAACGGAGGGAGCCAGTTTGAAAATCAGCTTGCATTTTCTTCTTCAGTTCATCTGTGAGAGCTGTACATGCATTTCCCACTTGGTGTTTTGTTCCACTCTACCAAGCCAGTGGCAGCAGACTATGAGAAGAGGATGCCTCGCAGGCAGGTTGACCCCATCACCCAAGGAAGTACTCCAGCTACAGCAGGCTTTTTATTTTCTTTTGGCTCTCTCCTTTGCGTGCTGGGCAAGCAGGATGGATCCAGTGCCTCCAGATGTTCTGCAGCATGGGCCACTGCTGGCTCCAAGGCTGCAACACGTAGGGTTTCCTCGGACTATTCAGATTTCAATTCACCCCCAAAGCAGGAAAACAACACGAAACATACAAACAAACAAAAAGCAATTAGAAGCAAAGATAAGTCCAAGATTGCTTAAAAACTGTTGGCTGCATGCAGCTTCCGAAACTTGAGGAAGTCCCTTGGCAATAAAGAGCTCTGGGAGGTAGCTTTCCTGATCTGCCCAGTGTCTTGTAATTTCATCACCAGGCACAGAGAGGGTTTGACTGGTGATAAGAAAGGATGCATCTGGAGAATGCTGTCCCCAGCTTCCCCTGCTGCCTGCTCGGGGGAGAAAGCTGACCCGTGGTGCTTTGTGCCGAAAAACGAAATTTGTTTTGATCGGGCCACGCAGCTGCAGCCAAGAGAACGAGGTCTTACCCCGTGATATAACTCATTTTTTCAACTCCTTCACAACAGCCTCCTTTGTAAATTAATGCCTATGTCATCTCTTGTCAGGCACTCTTAGCAATGAACAAACGAGTTTACCACCATAATCTAATAAACAAATAGATAACCCGTTTCGGTTTTGTTCTGAGTAAGGCAGCGCTTCCCTTGCTGAGTTGCTTCGTGGACCTCTTGCTCCTCCGAAGAGCGGGATGGTGTGCAGGAACGCGGCGTGTGTCCCCTCTGAGGATAGGGTTTGCTCTTCTGCCTCAGATGCCCCGATTTCCAGCCTATTTCCAGTTGTTTGTGTTGAAATCTTTCCATCTTAGCAGGCTATTTTCTGTCATTTGTAAAATCATTTGGAACTATTTTTGTCCCCATTTATTGGACCTGAGCAGCTGCAGATCCGAGTGGGATCTTGTTGTAGTAGTGGCTGCACAGGCCAAGCAGGACAGGCTTCCCTCTGCTGAGTGTGTCTGTAAGGACAGGAGAAGGACGGCTTTGTGTGCCCATGGACTGAGGCACAGCGGGCTTCAGGGATGTGCCCTGAGCCCTGAAAGAAGTCTGGGGGAAAGAGTGGTACTTGGAGCTTCTTGGTTAATCCTACAGCTCTTCTTCCTCTGTTTTAACAGCTTTTAATTAACATTTTACAGTGCCACGGGCTGTTTCTTGCAGTGCCTCAGTAAGCTTTAGCAAAGGACGGGCTTCTTTTCCTGAGAGTTGAGCTCTGATACTAGCTGACCTCATCTCCGTGCAGATATCGGTGTCACAGAGATACCCGCTAGGTGTGATGGCACGAGTGGGAGCAGCACTGCTTCATTTGCATGGTGTTCAGAAGACGTGTTGTCGAGGTGAGGAAAATCTCTTATCTCCACTGCAGAGAGGTCGGCGTGGGACATTAGCTGGAATGCTTTGTCCCCGTAGTCATACGGAAAAATGACTTGAAGAATCAAAACACAGCCTTGTGTAGATGTCTTTGTACTTGGTGGCGTGTTTTGTAAGCGTACGGTGTGTAGGATGGTGGGCTGACGTGCATGGGGGACACAAAGAAGCCTTTGCTTTCACCTGCCTCCCCATCCACCCGTATACTTGGGGCGCCGAGGCTGCGTGGCTGGAAAGGATGGCACGCCTCGGTGTCTGCAGCCACCAGCCGACTGAAAACGCAGCCTCATCACATAAGTGTTGTTTTCATGATGAGGGGCATCCAGTGCGGTGAAGCAGCTGAGATTTTGCATAATTTGGGGAACTGAGCCCTCGTTTCCTATCCGTGTGCTAATTACTGCCTTTGCGGGTGTTTGAGACGGAGTTCAATGAGTTCTAACGTGAACCAAAGAGGGGGGGGTTTTCCCCACCGGTGGCCAGAGCCGGGATGAAAGATCTGTGTACACAACACCAGAAATAGCAGCTGTTTGTGCTAAATCAAGTTGCCTGATAAAAGCTGAATCATTTGAAGGAGACTTGCTCTGGTGTGCCAGCTCTGCTCCTTTTAGCGGTCACGCCAAGCTGAAACCTTTCAGGTTAGGGGTCCAGCTCCAGTCCCAGTGGCTATGTGGCTGTGCTACATGCTGATAAACCCCAGTTACTTCTAGAAAGGTGGAAAAAGCAGCTTTCGAACTGCCATCTCCGCTCAGACCCAAACGCCAAAGCAGCCAGATTTGGATCTCCCCACTGGCACTCGCCCATGCAGCTCCCGGGTCCCCAGCAGAGCCTCATCTGCTGCTCCTGCGAGCTGTAGTGACTTCTCCTTGCTCTAGTAACGCTGGAAGAAGGCCAGAGCGATTCCAGCAGAGCTATTTTGGATTTGCGCTTGTAGGAGGAATTGTACCTGGAGGTTTTAAGTTAATCGCACGGTCATTTTTCCTCTGTATATTTAAACACAGAAGTTAATTAACATTTGAAAGTTTCACAGGCTGCTTCTTTTCATTATCTCAGCGAGCTGTAGTAAAAGGCTGCGTGCCAGGAGGCTGATAGCCTGGCTGAAGTTGTGCAGGTGGGAGAAATGCTGGGGAATTGTTTCTGTCAGGTCCCAGGGGCTTGGGCAGTTGGGCGATGGGATGGAGGTTGGGGTGGGGAACACAAGCTGCCATGGTACACGTCGCCTATTGACTCGCCGTGTAGTAAACAGAATTACCAAATGATTGTTGGCGTGTGTTTTTGATTTGAAGGGAATATTTTAAGCAGGACTGCGATTCATAGTCCTGAACTGTAGGGGACTAATGTTCCTGTTCTCCAGCTGGGAGAAACTAATTCAACATCTTGTGTTGTAAACACTCACTCATTTTAACTGATTACACCTCCAATGTTCCTCAAATCACTAAAATTACTAATTGCTATTCCTTACACATCGGAGAGTGAATCCTGAATAATTAACCCCAAATAAAATTAGATGAATTGGCCCTTTTAATTAGAATCCCTGCTGCTGTTTGTTCTGAGCTTCCTTTTCTTACTGTTAAGAGACTTTTAGAATGATTAAAACTGTTTAAGACTTAAACAGCCAGTGACCTTTTAATACAATATAAATCCATAAAAGCAATATTTCAGCTAGCAGGTGGTGAAGTAAGTTTTTAGTGCAACTACCTGACAGATTCAGTATTCCTTTTTTAAATGCTAAGAATAAAATTAGCCAGTGTGGTTTTTTTGTTGTTGTTGTGTTTTTTTTTTTTTTTTCCTCCCCCTGCTTATTAATACAGTAGCTGATGAACAAAAGTAGTTCAAATGGTAGAATTAGTAATTGGTAAGAAAATGGTAGTTTGAGCAGTGCTTCGGGTTGGCTTTATTTTATGCCTGGCAGGTGAAGGTGGTGTATTTAGGTGGGTTGTGTAGCTGGTGTGTAATGGTGTGACTGTTCCCTGTACTAACATGGTGTCAACGACCACCTGGGCCATGGGTATGACCAAAGATGCGCCAGCACAAAGCAGGATTTTACTTGTGTGTGCTCCTTGTCCAGTGATGGATGTTAAATGCAGATCTTACAGGAAAATGTAGTAAGTAAACGTATGGCGTGGTGACACCTACGAGTCACCATGCCATATCGAGCTGAAGTTTTCTATAAAAATTGTGCAGTGCTGCTTCTGCAGCATGAAATCTTCCAGAGCACTTAGCAATGCTGCAGGATTCTGCAGGATTTTCCAGTGGCTGTTGTGGAATACAGGTCTATGGGTGTGGAGAGAAACTGACGGTAAGCTTAATCAAAGGGATTTTAGCCCTGATGGATTAAGTTCTAAGTGTACATCTTAATTGTTTCACCATAGATCACCCACAGATTGCTAACTTTGGCTCTCTGCAGTAGAAGCTAAATACTTGACCAGGGAATGGAAGATGACGGTATCTGCTCAGCTGCTGGGAGCAGAAGAGAAACACGTCAGTGGGGGTTTGCTCCATCTCT
The DNA here is from genome assembly GCF_011077185.1 of Oxyura jamaicensis. NCBI lineage: Eukaryota > Metazoa > Chordata > Aves > Anseriformes > Anatidae > Oxyura > Oxyura jamaicensis. The sequence continues at coordinate 15,334,968 of NC_048901.1, read as the reverse complement.
GTACTCTGCTCTCCGGGTCCAGGGGAGAGTCTGTTTTTTCAGGTGATTCAAACCAATTCTGAACCAGCCTCGTAGTCAGAAATGACAATAAAGGGTTATTTTTGTTTGGAGGAAGAAAAATGAAAAACATCTGGGCATATCGTCTTCAGATGTCAGCCAGAGATCTGGGAACACCAGTGTGAATCCTGTTTTGTTGCTTGATAGATTTCATTAAGTTATTGTTTCAGGGAAAAATATGATGTTTTGCTTTTGTGTGTTTCCGAGGGTTTTCCCCCAAACAGTCTCTTCTTACTGAACATGTGAGATCGTCTTCGTGTCTAGAAGTTTCAAAGCTGCAAATCTCGATGTCTAAACAACTGTGTCAGTCAATGGGGGAGGCAATTACTGTGCTGCAATTCATTTGCTGACTGGCAGATGCATCTCCCTGAAAAAACTTCCGTGCACTTAGGAATGTAAAGGTTTGCCTGTGAGTGAGAAAGGTGCTTGGTGCATGAAACAGGATGGTGTTGTGTTGTGTTTTTTTTTTCTCAGCTTGTACTTGTACTCAGGTTTTTTCCTCCTTTTCTCCCCCAAACGAAGACCCGTTCCTTGCATGTCATGTAAAACCGTGTGCTGTTCAGGACCCAGATTTGATGGTCTGCGTGTTTCCCTCTGTGCCTGAGGGAGATGTACAGCAATGCCAGTAACAATACAGGAACAGCTCTGCCTCCTGCATTTGGGAGGATTTGCTCCCGTGAGCTCGCTGGGAGGAGGACGGGGTCCTACGGCCCTGTGTGGGAAAGAGGAAAGTGCAGTGGCAGGATAAATAACTAAAGCTGTGAAGGGGGAAAGTCCATCTGTTCACAGAGGACCAGGAAAAGGCCAAACATCTGCAAGGTCCCCCCAGTTCATCACACATCTGCTTTCTGCTTCCCAGTCCAAAACCTTCCCGGTCGCCAGCAGTTTATCAGCCGCAGAGGAGAGAGGCAGCAGAGCTGGGCTGGGGCGCGGTACAGCAGCTGCCTCTTGCTCCAGAGAACAGTGTTTGCTTCCATACTCTTAAAAAGAGCTCTTCTCATTGTTTCTGTCCTTTCACTCCTTTTCTGAAACATCTTGCCAATGTTTTTTTCTTTGGGGAGCAATGGCTCTTCCGAAGTGGCAAAATGGTATTTGTTTTGAAGTTGTTACAGTGATTGTTATTTTCCCCCGCAGCCTTCTGCTTATGCTAAAACCCCGGCCCTTCCCCTGCACCCCGTTCTGTCCCTAGTTTTTGTTTAGGTGTATTGAAGGTTGTAATAAAAGCAGCACGGCTTGGCAGGGAGGTGAGGCTTTGGAGCTGGGGCTAACTGGAGCAACAGCATCTCAAGTGTATTCTCGGGGAAGCACGCGTCCGCTGGGGTTGAATTTGTTGCAAAACCGCATTGGTTGGTTGAAGGTTCATTTTCAAAGCAAAGGACAAAAGTTTACATAGCACTCAGACATCCCAGCACTTCTAGAATGAAACACTTAACATGTTCGTTTCAAAATATTTCCTCCTTTGTTTCTACTCCATATTGAATTTCATATGATTTGAAATAAAAGGTTGGATTAATTATAGAGCACAGAGGAGATAGTGCAGATGTTACTGTGCGTGTATTTTTTTTTAAATCAGTCTTGAACTCTGCCATACAAGGAGCCAGTAGGTTTCATAGGATTTTGTGTATTGGAGCAGCATGTTTGTTTTAAATTAGTTTTCAGCGTGTTGTTTTCAAGCTGTCTGGGAGCATCTGTATTTGGGACAATACTTGCTTAGGGATTCAGAAGTGGGGGGTTTTGTTTGTTTGTTTGTTGGTTGGTTTTTTGAATTCTAGCCGTGCTCACTTGGGGGAAACTGGGGAGAAATTACTTTCCTGGGAAATACGATCCTTAAAAGTTCCAGGGGGAGTTTGTGCCTTTTGGATAGCTCGTGGCTTTAGCAGATTTGCAGTAGAACAGGAAACCTTCCTGGGGCTGCAGGCCCAGCTTGCTTTGAACGTGCCACACAGGCTGCAGTGCCCAGCTGGGGCCTGTACCCTGCAGCAGTGGCTCAGCCCTGGGCTTCCAGCCTCGGCGTAGGGAGCCCAAGGACTGCAGGTCACTGGGCTTTGGTTCAGCACCTTTGTGAGCGGTTTGGTCACTGGGGATGGTGCTGGGGGACCCGTAGCTGGGAGCTGGTGTAATGCTGGGTCAAGGAGAGAGCTTGTGTTTCCACACAGAAAGGGTTAAAACCCTCCAAAAGCCACAGCTCTGAGATATGTGAAATACAACACTTTATTCGCTTATCTTAAACTTCCATCACAGATGCACAGAGGAGAACCAACAGTAAACAGCTCTGCTTGCAGCATAAAGCTTTATGAGAGGAAATAAAAATATACCAAAGTGGTCCAAATTACAGGTAGCTGTCTCCCCAGGAGCCAAATCCAGTGCTAATGGCAAGCTCCTTTTTTTTTTTTTTTCCATCTTTAGGAGGTGCTTTCAGAGCCTGGTGTCGTGCTGCCTGCGCTGCTCTGCCCGTGTTTTCTCCTTCGTGCTCCCACCTCCTCTGATGTTCTGTAGGAGAGGTCTCCCATCTCTGTGCAAAGCTGGATGGCTTTGCAGTGTGCTGCTTCGTATTAGCATTTACCTCTGTGTTGTCAGAACTTTAAGACAAAGCAGATTTAAAGTGGAGATATTTTATACATCAGGCCCGCATACAAAGCCTCCTCGGTGTTGAAGGAATTGGGTGCTTCTGAGTTTGCAGCAGGCCCATTGCTTACTTGGTTGTTGTCACTGAGGAGAGCCTCTGATTGTCCCAGCAGCTCCCTGCGTGAAGCCATGAGGTCCCCATAGGAAAGGGAAACGCAAAGAGCGTGGCTGCCTGCCAGCAGCAGGGAGGCAGGAGGCGGGCTGGTCTAGAGAACATCATTTTTGAGCTGGTAAAACACAAAGGTATGTTGGGCTCCATGAGCGATGAGAGATGAGAGGATGTTGGCTCTCCTGGTTCCAGCTTCTGTGAGCCTGAAGAAGCTTGTAGGAGGTTGGAATTGGGCTTGGTGTTGACCAGGAGGTTAAACAGCCTCAGCACTAGCCCCAAAGATTTTGGGCTCCAGCCCTCCGAGTGTCCTCTCCAGCAGGCAGGAGTCCTGACGCGTAGTCAGCACCTGATACAGTCTTTAGAATGACCAAAAAGAGCTGGCATAATTTGGCACAGGAAGGGAATGAACAGTTTGGGATCTGTTGCAAGGTTGGATGTGGGGCATTCGGTAGTGCAAGTTCTGCAGCCTCCTGCAGCACATTTAAAGGAGATGTGAGTTGCGGTCTGAGGAGCTGGGGGCTGCTGCCTTCAGGCTGTGGCAAGTCTCCTGCTGCTGTAGGTCCCGAGGACCTCTAAGCAATCTGCAAGTATTCCTGAGCTGTCACAGCCATCTCCTGGAGCAGCGAGGGATGCAGTTGAGTATTCAATGGTTAAATGATGTGTTGGCTGCCATAAAAGCAGTGGCAGAGCTGTGAGCATCACACGAATCATCCCAGGACCCAGTCTCCAGATACTCGGTCCACCCCCCATCTCTGTCTACCTACCTGCTTTCTCTCTGGGCAGCAGAGAGACGTTCTGAAATGATTCAGGAAAATGCTGGGTGCTCTGTGATGAGTCTTAAGTTCTCTTGCTCTTTTTCTCCTAGGAGACTTCCTTCCTCCACCCCCACCTCCTGTCGATGACCTCGGGAGTATCACATCACAAGGTGCCTTTCCGCCACCGCCCCCTCTGGATGACGTTACTTTCAACGTGCAGGTAAGAAACAAGAATTTTATTGTGAGTACAGAACTGAGCCAAAGGGGCTGTGGAAATAAGTGGACACTAATAAAACAAGGTGGCAGAGTGCTGGGGTTTGAGATCATGTGTCAGGAACAACCAAGTCAGCTTTAGCAAGCTCTGTTTCCCAAGCAGGGAATATTTCCATTCAAAACTTGCTGGGCTATTAAAGGATTTTTCCCATCCGGCTTGAATTAGAAAACTAATTGCGTTACGTCCTTGTGATAGTGGATGGGAGTGAAACCTTCCCAGAATGAATTGTTTTCTGGAAGGGCCACCTCCTTCTGTGGAGAGACCTTAGGGCAGTAATCTGATCCTGAAAGTGCTTTGTTTAGATGCCTAAAATTAAATGAAGCAAATAAGCCCTGGCTCGGGCTCCAGTGTTGTCACTGGGACCCTTTCCACCTCATTTTTGCTAGGTTGAATCCTCCAGATTTGCCATCTGGGGGAAAGCACAACTTCTAAGCTGCATGAGGCGGCAGCATGGCCTGTGTGATCAGGAGGTATGACCACCTTTGTGCAGACATCGCCGTCCCACCTGAGTGCCAGGTACTGCTGTGCTAGGTCAGGCAGGAGCAGAAGGCACTGAGCTTGCCCAGAGTACCTCCGTGCTGGTGCTCAGCAAGTTTTTAAGCACCGGGGCTGCAAAGGTCTGAAAGAGCCTTGTGGGAGCAGTGGTGAGGGCAAAGGCAGCATGATCTGGGTTTGAGACTGGTCAGTTGTGTATCCAGGTGTCTGTGGCCTTTGGAGCTGCCCTTGATGACGCAGGAAGGTGGTGGTAGTGCTGTGTCCCTCGACGGAGCTGAGCCTGGCAGCAGCCAGGTGGGCAAGCATTAAACAGGATTCAAGAGGTCTGACTTTGTTCCTCACCCCGCCACAAACTCCAGAGTCAATTCATCCACCTTGTGCCTTTATAAAAAGAGAATGTTTCCCTCCTTCATGGGCTTCTTGTGATCTCTTGCCTGTACCAAGATGTTCGGATGCTATCAAAAAGTCTAAGCATGTTCCCGTGATGGTTTCAGCACCCTTGGAGAGGGAAGGGGTTAATGACAATTATGTTTCCCACTGCCAGGAAAGGCTGCAACCATCGGAGACATTAGCCAAGTGAGGAGCATGGCTTTTCCCAGCCTTGGGGGAATGAAGTAATTCCCCAGCAAGTGTTGTTCTGCCTCTTATCTCTCCAAGAAGTGTGGTCCTCCTGGGAGCCGGGGTGCTGGGAAACAGCAGCTCAGCAGGCGCCTGCCACGGGGCAGAGCTCGGCTCCCCGTGCAATGGGAGGAGGCTGTGGTGGTGCCTCTGGGCTTCTCCAGATCCAGCCATGGCCTGGGAAGGGCTTTTGCAAGGAGGAAACCTCACCACATGTTTTGGAAGGGGTTTGTGTCTTGTGATCCTCGCGCCTCAATCCTCCGACTGTCCGAAGATGTGCCACAGCAGCACGGGGCTCTCACTGAAACTCGCCTGTTGGTACAACCACCAGACGGTCTGGCTCTTCCCCACTGAGCTCATGAAATTGTTATTTGTCACACCATTTCCCTCTGCCTTTGGAAAGCCAGGGCTGGGGCTGCGTTAACAGCCTCGATTTTGGCAGGGATCTGGTTAGATCAGGATTCCTTCGCATGGCAGCCTGTCGGGAGGAAAGCAAGCCTGGGGCTGCATCCCTGCAGTCCTGTGTGTCACCAAGGCCAGGTGCACCCAGCAGACACAGATCCCCGCCTTTAGTCTGCTCTTAGCTCCTTTTCCCCTTTCCTTTCCCTTTCATCCTCAGTTAAATACGTTGGGAACAGGCCTAAGCCAGTGCAAAATCAGGATCTGGCAGGATCTTGTGTTGCAAGGTGAGCAGGAGTAGCAGTCCTTATCTTGCAGGAATAGCAAAATCCACAGCGATGTGAGAAGTAAGGCCTGGGAGATGAGGAGGGAAAAGGGCAAGTGGCACCAGAGAAAACTGTTCGATGCCTTTGGGTATTGAATGTGACCGCAGGCAGAGCTTCCCCTGCTGAAGGGACAGATGGAGTGGTGGCTGTCCTCACCCTTCTCCATACCCTGACGGTGTTTGCACGTCCCTTGGGACATCACAGCACAAAGGCAACACTCTCTGGGGTGTGTGTTAGACCGGGCTCCAAGCTAAACCTGGCTCTGCTCTGACACCAGGCCACTTCAGTTCTGCTCCCCCTCCCTTAAATGCATAGGCCAGAGCAGACAACCCCATTGCTGAGTGTGGGGCAGGTCTAAGGATCTGCTCCTGGGGCTCGCTGCAAGCCCTCCAGGTCTGCTCCGCTGCTGGAAGCTGATCTCCAGCAAAGCAGCCCCTTTACAGCAGAAATTGTATGGCAGAGGGTTTCGTGCCGCTGACAGCTCGTGAAAAATGTGCACTGGGGCTCCAGGTAAAGTTTTTATACTAGGTGTTAAGTTGATGAGGGCAGCAGCAGATAGATATATGTTTAGTTTATTATCATTTCATGCATTACTGTTAGCAGACAGCTACAAGCTGCACAGATTATTACAGTTTAAGTTGGAGTTTATGGAGTAGCAGTTAAAATAATAATGCCCGGTTTTCATAGGCCTATTTATCTCTGGATCTCTGTTTGGACAGTGGAGCTGACCACTTAGGATCAGATCCAAAAAGGTACTTTAGTATCTAACTTCCCTCTAGATGCCTACACTGGCTGAAATCAAAGGAGGAGTGGGCCATGAAACAACTTGGCATTTTCCTGTAATTTCTGTTTCTCATCTAGCTCACGTTCAGATTCACAGCAGGGCAAGAGAAAAGGGGAAGGAAATTTTGACTCTTTTCTTATTAACTGTAACACTTTGAAAAAAAATGATAATAAAAGAAAAGGAAATGTTTATTTTAAAAAAGCAGCGTGTTGGAGCTGGGGGCCAGTTGTGTTGGGAAGTTCCCCTTCGGCTGAAGTCAGGCAGCGGAGGCAAGGGCTTGTTCCCAGAATGGTGGTGAGGGTGCGGCGGTGGCGTGTTTGACAAATAAGGACATAAGCAAAGAGCTTTTTGCCACGTTGGCTTGTGCTCAGTTTAAAAGAAAAAAAAAAAAAGGAGAAAAAAAAATCCTGGACGGGAAGAAAAATGAAATCACTGTTTGTCAAAGGGAAATAGATAGATCTGGGAGGGAGGGAGTTGTTTTTTTCTTTTTTTCTTTTTGCCTTCTCGTCTCAAAAAGGCATTCTGAAGGAAAGCAAATGTGAGCAAGCCTTACAGGAAACCTCTCCAAGTGCCCGGTGTTGCTCCCAGCAGGACCCTTGCTGACGGCACCCGCCGTTGGTTCCTTCCTGGCCAAGCAGGGCTGCTTGGGATGAGACCGCACGGCGTGATGTGAACAGCCAGTCCCCACCCTGCAGTCCGATCCCGAGGGAGGCCGGACCCTGCAGGGGGCATCCTGAAGATTCCTCGGGGCATTTGGGGTGGCGGAGGGCTGGGGCTGTCCCGCAGAGGCTCACACGGTGCCCTGCAGCTTTCCAGCACCCACGGGAGCTGTTGGGGCAGGAGCTGGGTGGCTGCGAGCAGCTGTGACCCCAAGCTGCAGACCCGCCAAGGGCTACCTCGGTAAAACACGCGTCTCCGAATCTCTGCTAATTGCCCCCAGGTGCTGTGTCTGCGGCCCGGGTCTGATTTTAATTTGGGACCCAAGCTGTTACCGTAGCACGGACGGTGCTCAGCCGGGAGATCACCTCTTTCCCAACAGCCCCGGGCCGTTATCAGCATGTTTTATTGACAGGCCGCAGAGCACTTCACAAAAGAAATACCAGTCTCTGTCTGATAAGGAAGCTGAAGCAGGGAAAGTGATTTGCCTGGGTCACCAGGCTGGCCAGCAGCAGGCTAAAAATAGTGCCCACATCTCCTGCATCCCAGAGCAATTGTTGGCTGCATCACACCGCCTCGGCTCTGTGAAAACCACGACTTAATGAATAAACACCATCCTCTGCTGAGGCCAGACGGAACTTGGGATATGGCAAAGGGGACGTGCAGAAGGGCTTGAGGATGGGGTTTGGAGTGAAGAAGCGATCAGACGTGCTGCCTGCGTGGGGTGCAGTGTCAAGCAAAAGCCAAGGCGCCAGCTCTCGGCACGTTCGGGTCGCAGAGCAGCCTGCCACCTGCCCTGGTATGAGCTGTAGGGATACACGGGAAATTCACTGGGGGAGTTTGGGGAGGAGAAGTAACAGAACGTGGTCTGAAGACATGCATGCCATCCTCCGCCAGGCTGTTCAGAGGAGAGCCCTTCTCCAGGAGCCAGCCTTGGGAGCTGGTGGCAACGTGTGCCGGGCGTGAGCAGCCAGCCCCATCCTTGTGGCTCGGCATTTCGCCTCCTGCCGGCCCCTGGGCGAGTGCTGCTGCTGCTTCTGCCTCTTCCTGGGCTCCAACTCGCCCACTACAGAGGAATTTGTGTATTTGTCGGTTTTGGGTGCATGCGTTGAGGAACCACTGGGGAAAGAAGGGCGCGGGTTTTGCCAACAGGGGGTGCTGCCTTTAATAGAGCATCTCTGCGGCTGGGCTCTGCCGGCATGCTGGCCTGGCTTGAAATCGCCTTCCTTTGAATGGCTGGAGAAGCCAAAAAGGCCAAAGAGAGCAGAAAGTGTGTTCAGCCTCCCTCTAGTGCTAGATTTTGTTAATCATCGGGATTATTGGCCCGGGTTTAGGTGCTCGCTGGCGAGGAGCATCCGTAGCGCCGCGCAGCTCTAGCTGCCTGCCTCGCGGGCTCTGGCGAGGAGCGGTCGCTCCCGGTAGCTCTGTAAATAAAACCGTGGTCTGTGTGTACGGCTTTCCGTTTGAGAGCCCGCTTTTGCAGATTTCTGGGACTCTTAATGTGATTTATTAAAATCCGGGTGATAAGTAACAGCCTTTTATCTAAATTGAAGCCGTGTCCAACAGTATAAATAAATTACCTGGTAATGTTAACCCTCTTACTCAAACCTTGGCTTTGCAGGAATGCTTTTGATCTGTCTCCCTCCTTCTGCCGTCCTTGTGTGTTTGAGAAACGGGAACGGGCTGTGTTCTGAATTAGACTTGAACAAATAACATGTATGCTCTCTGCATGTGTAAATGCTCACCGGCTCCCTACAGGTCGATGTGTGTTTGCTCTGTTATAGAGGTCTCTGGGCACTGAGGTAAGAAAAATCAGTAATTCTAAGCCTTTCTGCTGATGAATATTTGAATGCATGGTATATGAAATTGCATGTGTTTTTGTCATATACCTACACGTATATATATGCACACACACGCTATGAGAAATGCATAATGAGCAGGGATATAGAGCAAACCTCCATGTTCTTGGGGAACAAGCAAGCACATTTTATCCCTGCTGCTTTTTTATCCTTTCTGTGGGTAGCATGACCAGTAAATCCAGGATCACAAGAGAAAAGGAACACTGAGCATGTCTTTCAGTCAGCTCTTGATGTAACCCATCTTATACGCATGTTTGTTTTACAATGCCAAACCACATTCTATTTTAAATCTTTAATGAACCTCTGTTCCCATCTATGTAACTTTCCAATCCTTACTCTCTTCAGAATAGACAAAGATGCTTATTATAAACCACAAATTTTACTGAAAGGGTGAACTGGAAAAGTTTTAATTGTACAGCGTAAGGCTGCCATTCATCTCTCTCCCTGGCTATTAATATCTTGGCAATGCTATAATGCAATACAGCCCTTAATAGCTAAACCTCTCGGCAAGGACTACAAAGGAAGCAAGGATCCAAACAGTTAACTGTTCTCATTATTTTCATCATGGTTATTACTGCGTTATTTAATGTATTTGTTATGTTATTGTTTAATATAGTAACAGAGCAGGCAGGATGTGCCAGGACCTGTGCTGGTGCACACTCGTGCGTTCCCTGGGAGGAGGAGGGTTGCGACGGGGCTGTGAAACGCTCTCAGAGAAGGAACAGAAGCAGCTTTTGGTAATCTGCCATGCGACGGGTAATGAGGTGAGGGAGCAGAAGAAAGCAGAAGCTAATACAGATCACATGTAAATAAGGGCATGGGCCCATCTAAAAGGTTGTAATGGGAAACAGAAAGGTCAGAAAGACTGCCGATTGTGATGTTCAGAGATCGACAGGCTAAAACCATCCCAGGTTAAGACTCGAGGCGGTGTTACGCAAGTGGTCCAAGCAGTGTGGCTGTGGGACCCCTGGGACTGTGCCCGAGGCTACAAGCCCTGGTGGGCTCGTCCTGGCTCGTGAGGGTACATCTCTTTGTGGGACACTGTCACCCTGCTGGCAACAGTCAGGTCCAGTGCCTGCACCTGCAGAGAGGTTAATCCATGACCTGGGTTATCCTCCTGTGGGTAATGGGGACCTGAATGGGGTAAGTAATACGGGAGACAGGGAGAGCATGCAGAGAAAGGAGACAATTTGGTCCTGTCAGACTGAGCTAGTGCCTGGCTGTGACAGACAAAGGGAAGCAAAAACATCATTGTATCCAAGGTAGAATTATTTAAACACAGGGAAAATAGGTAACGAAGACGTGGGAATTCTTCCATTGTAGCCGATGAGCTAAGTGGTGGAAGAGCGTGAGATAACATGATCAGTATTGAAGACATTCCCATTCTTCTCATTTCTGAGTGCTATTCACATTTTCTATTGGATTAGGAAGTCCTAGGAAAGATCTTTTGCAGGATTGGTTGCTCTGATGTCAAATCCTGGGTAGGCTGTGTTGCGTTAGGGAACTGTCATGCAGCGGCGAGACTAAGACAAACAAACTGTCAGTAGCAAGAAGGAATTCTAAAAATTGCAGCGGAGACAAATTATTTTGCCTTTTCTGTGAAGCTGGCTGGGGTTGGAAGATGTGGTTTAAAAAGACAAAGTCTTTCCATGAAGCTTGGTCATGGTGGTAGGCTGGGACGTGACACAGCAGGCAGAAGTCAGATTCCCACCTTGGTTTTGATGCTTTAAGTAGTACAGTATTTTGGGTTAGTGAAGTAAGCTTTGGTCAAACAAGTTGAAAGGAAATGCATATATACTTCTTGTCTGGCTAAATTCAGTTTTGCAGCCCTAGAGTAGTTCAAAGTGTAGGGCAAACTTCATCCTATTTTAGGAGTAAATTTTGCCCGGCAGTAGAGAGACGTGGATATGGTGATGATGCGAGTGCATCTAGTCACCAAGAATGGAAGTGGCTCAAATGCAGGCTCCTGTCCATTTTTTAGTTTCTATCACTGGTGAAAAACAAGGCTTCGGTTGCGATGCCAGGTGATTTTGTTGTCTCTGCGAGGAGTGTGTGGCACAGTGACTGAGCAAGCTGAGAGGTGGTAGAAATAACAATGAGAAATGTTGCCGCCAGAGCTGGAGGGATTTGTTCCAGAACAGAAAGGCAGGGATGATTTTACATGTTTACTGCCATTAAATTCTATCTTTGAGGACCATTCCCCACAACTATATTCTTCCGTCATGATCTGCTGATGAAAATGCAGGATATTGATTAGCTCTAATGCACAGGTAAGAAAGAGCATCTGGAAAACATCACAGAATGCTTGTAGGGCTTTGTTTTTAGTTGTGTGAGAAGTAAAAGTAGAAATGTTTGGGAAGGCTGCAGCAGCTCCAAGTGTTGCTCAAGCAAGCGAGCAAGGACTCAGTCGGAGGTGCTGCACAGGCTTCTCTCATTCAGCAGCCCCGACCTACAGCTCCTTCCTTCCCTCTCCATCTCGTCGTTTCCGCATCTCTGTTTTGCCATGGAAACAGCCTCATGTCTTGTCGCATCCCAGGTCTAGCTTTCATCTTCAGCTCAGTTATTCCCCTTGCTCGTGACCTGCTGTCCCCATACCGGGCTCTGCAAATTCACCGTGCTCAGCCCGGCAATACAGCTCCGTGTTTTCCCCAAAGATGTCACTGCTGGGGTCTGTGCAGGTGTTTGGGTGTCAGCACTTCCCGTGGCTGATGGCAGGGCTGCCCACTGGGAGCAGCATGCAGCAGGTGCTAAAATTGCATCTAGAAATCTAGACAGAAGATGTCTAGAAATCTAGAAAATTAGACAGAGGATGTGTTTTCTGCGCTGAGGTAAATGCCATTTGGCTTCTATGGCTGTATTGGCTCCAAGCAGAAACAGAGTTAAGAGATACTTTCCTGTGGCCTAATGTATACTGTAGAAATCATGATTTCTGATGCATATCTGTTTCCAGGCATGAATTCTTAATGAAAAAACAAAAACCAACTTTAATTCATTTATCTGCATGTTGGCAGTACCAGAACAAACCTCGGAGCTCATGTGTAGGAAAGAGCTGCATACTGAGAGTTCTCTTTGCAAGGTTTTATGGTCTCTGGGCAGTTCATGTTTTTTTATAATTCAGGTACTTTTTCTTCTCCCGAGGTTCTTCGGAAAAGTCTGGAAGGTAAGGTGTGTGAACAGGACTTTGTGGTTAAAAAAGAAAGAAAACCTGTGGTCATTTAGCCAAATCAAGTACTAGACACACATCTTGCAGCCTTCAAGGGAATGGAAATGCAGGCCTAGTGGTTTAGAAAAGGAGACAGCCAACTTCTTGAAGGTGAGGACCTTCCGCAGTGTATAAGCCCTGAAGGGTGTGCCCGGCTGAGGCTTACCTGAGGCTGCTGGTGGACTGCAACAGGCTGTCCTCCGAGCCAGCACCCATCCTCTGCCCTAAGCATGTGTACTGAGGCAGAGTCCAGGCTTTCCCATTCTCAGCTTTGAGAGACATATAGTAAATTTTTTAACTTGACTCAGTTCTGAGAAAGCCAAACCCGAGCCATCCACTTTCATGTAGTTTTATACATCCATTTTCCTGACATCTTGCCAGGTTCTCTGGGAGATTCTTGAATCCTTGCAAACCTTTTGGCATGTACCCCTTCCTATTCCAGCAAAACAAGCAAACAAACTCAGAAATGTTATATGTTTAACTTCTGCACTTGGAGTTTATTCAGGCTGTGAAAATTAAATGGCCATTTTTTAATTTTTTTTTGTTTTTTTTTGGTGGTGATTTCATAACAGCTTCACAGCCCGTGTTCAGGAATGCTTTCTCAAATTCAGAGAAGCTCAACTGTGTGCTGAAACTTCATTGAAGTTGATAGAACTTCAGCACACGTGTAAAATTAAGCATAAGCTTATGTTGTATACAGTCTTTTTGCAGGTGACACAAGCAGCTGCATATGGGTTTCCAACATGTGATTAAATTCCAAAAGGAGTTTTTAAAAACAGTTTTAGTCAACCTTAATTTTCTGAAATTGGTAGCTTTAACAAAACCTATCTTTTTTGATTAAAATTGCCTGAGACGTGTCCCTTTTTAAAAGCTCTTCATTTAACTGTCACAATATACAGTCTTGTGTGGGATAGAGTTTGTTCATGTAAATTTAATTTCCAGTTAAAGTGGTACAAATACAAAGTGATTTCAGCAGATCTTTGCAAGCACAGCAGCGCCTTCACTTTCTCACCTCCGCGGATCTGGGGGCCAGGCAGAGCCATTAAATTGCCAGCTGTGTCCCTCTGCCTGTTGCACATCACAGCCTCACCCGGTCACCTGGAGAGACCAAAGGTGCCCAGGCTCCATCAGCAGACACCAAGAGATGAAGAAATCTTGGAAGTTGGTTCTAGTATTTAATTACCTGCACTATTAGGCATAAAGTGAATATCTCTTTTATTTTAGCCAGAATCGGTCTGGCTTCAGCCTCCTGGCTGCTGCACGTTGTTCTGTTTTGCTAGATGGGGCAGTCGTGTGGGATCCGGCATTCTCATTCTGCAAAGCTGGTTAGGTATAGCTATCGAGCTACTTGGTCTCCTTTATAAGTGAAACCAAGTGAGCTCTGTACGTGTCTCATTGTCAGCTGTTTCTGCTTTTCTGGGGAGTCTCTCAAGTTTTCAAAACACTGCCTTCCAACCTGGACACGGTATTTCAGCGTCAGACTTGCCAGAAGTGTTGAAAGAAGAGGAATCACTAATCTTCAGCCTCCCTTGCCACACGATTGCACAACACCAGGAAGGAGCTGGCGTTTGGTGTTTCTCCCTCTGGACCATGAGTCCTGGGATGGGGGCTGGCTGGCATGGCTTGCCCACCGCCCCCGAGGTGAGCTCCCTGGCTGTTGCATCTTTGGGTGCCGTACTCCAGCGGTGGGGCTTCCAACGCTGGCTCTAGGAGGTGAATTTCCAACATGTGGCTTCCATTCGGAAAGCCTTGCGTGGAAAACCATCCAAGATAAATCTTGTCAAAAACGCTTTTTTTTTTCTTGCCCCTCACGGTTTTCAGCCTGCTCATGTTTGATGGCGTAGTTCACTTAACAGTTTAAAAGAGCTTCAGGAGCTGTCATAGTCTTCATGAGGAGGAGACAAAATGGAGTGCAAAAGCCACTCTGCTCCAGGGGAACATGGCAAGAGAGTGTCCTCACCTCCTCTTGTGGCTGCTGGGTTTGCTCAGGCAGTGCCTTGGACAACAGATGTGTGCATGTAGGCGTGTGTAATTCGTGGCTTGTCAGACACGTCCTGTGCAGTTGGAGGCATCCTCCTCTTCCCTCTTCTCTTACGCCAGAAAAGGAAAGAGGAAGATTACGACTTGGCCAGGATGTGGAGGTTAAGGGAGTCTCTGCTCTTGGACATGGCCCTGGGATCTTATATAAACGTAACTTCCATGTAACGTGAGTCAGTGGAAAGGCCGTCCTTTGCTGCAGCAGACACCTCATGAGCTATTTGGTTTCTGTTATTGATTGAACTTTGGAACTGCATTGGGGTAATTGGTAACTCTTCGGTTATGGTTCCCATTGGAGGCAGATGATGAAATATCCAATATCTCCTCTTAGTTCTCAGTTTTTCTGCAAGCAGCCATATTCTGTGGGGAACATCAATTCTGCTAGATGGCTAATTAAACATTAATTTGTGACAATATTGGAGCAGATCTTAAGTTGGCGGGGGAGTGAGCAAAGAAAGGGGAAACTTTTAGCAACCACCATAATTATCAATAACGAGTCCTAATACAATTACATTAATTAAAGGAAAAAGTATACATTCCCTGCTGCCGTAAAGTTAGTTACGGGCACTGAAAGTCACGCTGGGTCAAAAGGATTTCATGGCCAACTCTTCTTGCCCTGTGAACAGAGAAGTAGCTTCATCCTGCAGAAGACATAAGTAAATAATTGATATATTCCACTTTATATTGTATATTCTGCTGATGAACAAGAACATTTTGCTAATTCAATTTAATTCCCAAGGACGAGTGATTGTAACTCCACCCGGAGAATATTAAATTGCCTTAATGGAAAAATAAACTGGTTTTATTCTCCCCCTTCCCTCCCCATCTTTCCCATTCAGCTTTCAAATAACTTTATGTGCCTCCTTAGTTTATTAATACACTTCTCATCTTGCTGCTGATTTTGCATCTGGTAGCACTTAACACAGACAAGACTTCCAAAGCTTTTGATCAGACATGGTAAGCAAACTATCAGGACTGTCGGCTCTGCTGCTCTGGCAGATGTCAGCTGGTGGGACTCCTCTCCCTTCATCCCTGGACTGTTCCTTATCAAATCCATCCTGTGGCTTTCATGTGCTTGAGGATCATGGTGTCTGTTCCTTGTGTGCTAGCTGGCTCACAGTGTGAAGATCCTCCTCTTGACTAAATGGCATGTGCCATTTCGCTGTTTCTTTTTAGTGGTGCTGCAACCTTGAAAGCATTACTTAGCCAATGTTGAAATCTCCAGGACTTCCTTCCATGAGCAAAAGCAAGTGGTTAGAAACCCAAAAAGGCCTGCTGCAGGTTTGAATGCCCTAAGTAAAGGTGTCTGTGATGCTGGGAGCAGGGGGCTGGATAACGTCGTCCTGGAGCAGAGCAGGTGGGGCCCGGGGGTGGCAGGCAGCACAGCACCTCTGAGTTGGCATCTCCAGCCTGGGGACACCGACAGGTGGTATTCCGCCCCTGAGCAGAGCCAAGGTGCAGGGTTTGGGATCGGATCCCCTCTCAGGATGCACAGAGGGCAGTGGCTTGTTAAATGGTGGTGGAAGGGCCTCTGGCCCACAAGTCAGCACTCGACATGGTGGCAGCTCAGATCCAGCTCAGATCAAGTGAAGTCAGGATGATCCTGCAGTGAAATTGCAGGCGATTTGATGGCTTGGATTGTGGTTTGTCATCATCTGGCTTGTTTTGTCAGGACTGGGACAGCAAATGCAGAGAATGAGATGCCCATTAAGGATTTGTTTTGGCCCAGTGGATTAGTCTTCATCAGGTGGCCAGAAGGAGCTTGTTTGAGTTTCTTGCTGCCCAGCTAGGTGCATCTTCAGCTCCTCGCTTCCAGCCCTCTGCCTGTATTCCCTTTCCAGGGCTGGTATCTGATAAGGTCCTTGGGACAGGGATGTTTCTAACTATGATATGTGAGCAGAGCCTATCAGACAGGTCTCTAGGGAAATATAAAAACTTCAGTGTAATACAGATTCATAATGGCAATGAAGTCTTTGCTCTCCTTCATATATGGGTCCCAGGAGGCTGAGTGCAATTGACTGCATTTTCTGTCATCTCAGCTACAAGGAGGGAAGAAGTGGGTTTCCAGGTGTTGGTCAAAGCCCTGGCACTGAGGCAATAATCAGTTATTAACCTGCAGAGACTGACGTGTTCCCACCAGCAGACGGAGTGACTCCAGGGTGGTGACAGCTGGCAGATAGAAAGCATGAGTGGAGGCTTGATGGACGTGTGAATGTCTATGAAGAGCCAAATCGGATCAGCGAGGGTCGATAGTGCGTGGCCAGACAGAAATGTAATAGGCAAGGAAGCACAGAGTATTCTTTATATTTTTTCTGAGGTATCATGGTAGAGTTTTGGTCCACGTGTTTCTTGAGCTGCTTTTGAAATCCACATAAACTCATAGCAACCACGGTGTCGTGCAGCAAAAGTAGCTCTGCAGCTTAGCAGCTCGCTGTGTGACGAGATACCTCATTTGTGTTGCTTTGAGACCAATACCTTCTAGTTTCTTGCTTTCTTCTTCTCTTTTTTTTTTTTTTTATTATTTGTCCTTCTTGTAAGCCTCCTACACAACAGCAAGGTTATAAATTGTTTTTTTTTGTTTGTTTGTTTTTTTTTTTGTTTGTTTGTTTTAAGATTTTGCAAGATGTCTCCTAGCAATGCTAACAAATAACTCCTTTTCTCTCCTTGTTCCTTTACCCCCGCTATAAACTGTGTAGTTCTTTACAACACCGTGTTGCTTCGGAGAGAAAATAAACCCTGAAGGTACCCAGAGCTATTTACATTTTACATGCGTGGAGAAACTGCAAGTGGGACCGTGGCTGCCCCAGACCCGTGCCATCAGAGTGGGATGGAGCTGTGCCTGGATCGTACGAGGGCAGCCCCCTTTACCCTGCAGCATCTCCTGTCGTTTGCTACTGACATGATCTTTGCTGATGGGAGGCATTTGACACGTAGGTTGAACGCTGCTGGGGCAGCAAGGGGACTGGTGCTGCGTGGTCAATGGCACCCGAACCCCCCTTTTTAGGTGGGGTGCAGGCAGACCCACCTGCCTCCGTATCTTCAGAAGTGTCTGGAGTCCTAGAAACGTCACTCCGTTAAATGACAGCTGTGTCAGAGAGACACAAAGCGATACCTTTGAACAGCCCACTTCAAACTTTTGAAGTGTTTTTCTTTGGTCCGGCTAATATTCAGAAACATAAACCAGGTAAAACTATTCTGTGACTTAAAATAGAAAGAGCAGGGGAAAAAATAAATCAAAACCTAACTTCCCTTTGGCTTTTATCCTTGATGTCATCAAAAGACTAAAAAGGATATTTCAGGCCTGGCTTCAGCCTGATGGAACAGCAGGGAAGTTCTTTTCTATTAGATCCGTGATACAATCACGTCTGGTGAAATCACTGCGGTCACATCTGCTGAAATCTTCCATCATTTCAGATTTGTTTCAAAAGACTCAATCTGTCTGTTTTTAAAGGGCAAGACTACTTTTCCAGCCCCTCCTTGGTGCCTGGAACAGCAATTTTGCATCAATCAAGCATCCGAGACCCTCCTCGTCCCAAATGCTGTAGTCAGCTCTTGTCAGCATGTGCGTGCTTGGTGGGGCAGCCTCTTCGAGCTGTTTTAATTTACATTGGAGAATTTGAAACAAAATGTTTGCACTTGTCTTTGGGCTCAGGGGAGAACAGTCACAGCAGCTCAGCTTCTGGGTGCTTCATTTTCCTGATATATGCCCTCGAGGACGCATCTTTTTGCCACTGCAGTGGCTTTTTGTGCTTTAGATGGCTTCTGCAACCTTGGAAAAAATAAATTCTGGGAAATCGTACAGTGAGGGAGATGGGGTAGCAAGGGTGTGTTTCTGAAAAGGATTTTGCCTCTGGCAGTGGTATTGTTGGAGAAAGTGCAAAGCGAGAAAAAAACAAACCCAAATAGCAGTCTGAAGTGTATCAAGACTGAATCACTTCTTCCTGGTTAAAATTTCTCACAGTCTCTTCTCGTAGGTAGAGTGGATGCCATCAAAACCAAACATCTTTCCCCTCCTCTCCCCCGCCTGCCCCTGGCTAAAAGAGGGAATGAGAGCCCCATCCGTCCTTCTTTCCCTGTCTGCAGCTGCGTCTGAGCCCAGTGCCTGGGGCCGTGGAGTAGAAAGAGATGCTAGCTCCTTGTGTGGAGAGCCGTTTCGTTTGCTCTGCATTCCACCGAGGATTCCCCCTGCCAGCAGAGCGGGGCAGGCAGCAGCAGCGGGCACAAGCTGGAGGAAGCAGGCAGCCATCAAAGAGCTGTGAGGGACGGAAAGTGGAAGAAAGTTTGGCCAGTGTCAAGCGCCGTGGTGTGTCATTGCCTGTCTGGTTCCTTCCCATCGCCCAAAGGTACCTGAGCCCGCAGGCAGCTGCCCTGTGCGGCCTTGTGTCTCTGAGCCCCTTGCGAGGAGCTGGCTTGGGCCAACAGCAGGGTTCTGGCATCTCCACCCTAATTTAGGATGTGTGATAAGAGCAGGTGTTGTAGGAAAAGGTGCCCGTAGGGAAGTCATTGTGCTTTTCGTATCTCCCAGCTTGGCGAATGGTCTTAGGGCCTTTTTTTAGCACAGTGAGCAGAACTGTGAGGCCCCGCGTCGCCCTCTGCACCGCGTGTTCTGCACCGCACGTCCCGTGAGGCGGTGAGGGGGACCTGTGGCACGGGCTGGTGTTGGGTGGTAGGATTAGCAAAATTAAAGCCAGTTTTCATTGGAACAGCGTGGGTTGACAGGGCGCAGGAGTGGATTACTGTCACAGCTGCTCTGAGCTGCACACCAGGAATTCAGGGGCGGCCAAACGGGCCCGGCAGTGAGGCTCTGCTGTTTTTCTCTCTCCTGCCTCGCAGCAGGGACTGAGCCAGGGGATCGGAGTGTAGGCGTTGCAGAAATTCACGTGAGTGGATAGGCTCTGGCATGAGTAATTTGTTGGATTGGGTTGGTTTATGTTTGCTTTTTGTTGAACTCAGGTTGGTCAGGCCAAAGAAAGCATCCTTTTCCATTTTTAAACCCGTTTTTCCATATACTGCTAGCTGAAGCGGAGGGCGCACAAGTGACTTGTCTGCAACAATGCAGTAAATCCCGACAGAAATAGCAGGAGCAGCTCTTTCTGGTTCCGGTGTTCGTATTTGCAATGTCCTGGACTTAACCAGCCTGGGTTCCTCACAGCAAAGCCCTGTCTGCGCTAACCTGTTGTGCCTTGGGAGCTGGTGCTTGCGTTTTGTTCCAGAGCAATATCATAAAACTTTTATAGCAGCGTCATGACGAAGAGCATGAGAGCAGAAATAACTTAACCCTCTCTTACTAAAGTTGTAGAGCTGCAAATTCTTCTCCTGTTTCCACATGCGACAAATCCCTCGATGGAAACTGGAGCACTATGGGGAGAAAAACGCAGGATTCATGGAGATGGGGAAGACAGAGCAAGCAGAAACCTGTCTTTGTGAGAATTAGCATCGCTCTGGTGTTCTCAAAGTCCAGTCCTTTCCCAATAGGCCCTTCCACACATCGGCAGCATTATTCGTTGGCACTGTCACACTGCATTGTGCTTTAGCATTTGTAGAATTGGGCTCTTAATCTATGTTGATTATATTTTAATTGAATAAATAAATCTTTTGCAGAGCCCAAAATCAATTGAGATGTTTCCATGCTTTAATTTTTATTTTATTTTTGTAGGTTTCCTAAGGACATTTAACTTTTACAACCTTACAACTTGTTCTGCAGCATTTGCTAGTCAGCTATTGCATAATTGTTCTGGGGAATGAGAACCTGGGAATAATATGGCACAGAAATGCTAAGAAGCAGAAATAAACTCAGCTGATCTTCTAATCCACTGCCATCCCTCCTCTCCATGGTCAGCACAGTCACACAGCCAGGGTACCAAGCAGCCCCTTTGCGGGCCCCAGTTTTATTCCTGGTTCTGCCATTGACCTGCTGCACGATTTACCACTTCAAGTAGTTGGGGACTTGGGTGCCCTCCTCATCTGCCCCCCCTTCCAGGCTGGCTTTTGGCCACTGAGCTCAAACATGCTCTGGAGTGGAGCAATCTCAGGTTGTGAGGCTGGGAAGCCTGTGGCTGCCCTGCAGTTATTGTAGGCTGGCAACTGGAGGATGGAGAAAGCCCAAGCAAGAGCCATGAAGTGTACTAGTAATGGAAGAGAAAGTGGACTTTTTCAGATTTAAAAATCCGGATGCCTACAGCTGGCTAGGAGTAACGATCTGGGGTAATTCCTGTCCAAGGTATTTCTTTTTTGAACAATAGTTTGGATGGAAAAACTTTGACTGCCTCTGTAATAAAAAGAAGCAAGAAAAATGGAGTTTGAAAGTAGTTTCTAACCTGACTTTCAGTCTTTTAAATGATGTGTTCTTGCATAAAGCACCTTGGAGATTCCATTTTCTTGTTAGTCAAGCCAAATTTATTGTAATCCAATAAAATTTAATAATCGTTAGGAACTAATGAATGCCTTCGCACGTATAAGCTTGGCAGATCAGAGCCTCCCTGCTTTGCATAGGCTGTCTCTCTTTGACCAACTTGCCATTTATGTGTCGGATTGATGACCGGGGAGTTCTGTAAAACAGGTAATGATCTAGTGCTCCTGAAATGAAATTTAAATAAAACCTATCTGGAGCAGTCAGCGAGCCAAAGGGAAAGGAAAATTTTTGGCTTGGAAAATTGAAGTAACTTGGTGAGAATGAAGGCAAACAGAGCTGGACTGTCTGTGGGGAAGTGCTGGTATGGTCTGGACAGGCATTACAGTTGAAATTAGGTGAGTTGTTGTATAATTCTTTTATATTTTTATAATAGTCAAGCTGTGAGTGTGCTCTTCTGCGCTGAGCTCTGTCGTTGCACATACATGGAGAGACTCTGCCTGGGGAATTTGCAGATAAGTCAGACATGGAAGGACAGAAGACAAATACTGACTATGACTCAGGTTCAGAAAAGACTTTAAATGTGTAAGACTTCACTTGACTCAAGAACTTCTGCCTCTGTGCATGCCCTGAATGTGGACTGGCTAGGTGTGTAAGCTACTAGCACCTCTGCCACACCTGATGGGGATCTTTTGCAGGCTTTCTTGAACTCATATTCCTGCTAGATCGAGTGTCCCGACCAGCCTGGTACAAGCAGGGCCAGGCCATTTTGAAAGCAGAGATATGAGGTGTACTGGATCCAAAAGTGTCCTGGCTGTAGGTTGTTGTCTGCTCTGGGCATGGGCTTCCCTGAGCAATAGCTCTTCTCCCAAGGACCTTCTTTATGTTACTCTGTGACTGCTTACTGCAAATCATGCCCTTCACCTTGAGTCAGCTAGAAATGAATTGAACTTTTTCACTCCTCCTCAAAGGAGCTTATTTTTTCGATGGAAATTATAAAGAAGTCTTGAATTGTCCAGCTACAGCTACCACAGATTGATTTAAAATAATAACAGGTGTGCAGGTGGCCGGTTGCTGGCCTCAGTGGCTTGCAGCTATGCTCTGTGTGAGCTTTATCTGGGTGGGGATGTTGCAGAAGAGATGCTCTCAGTACCCAGGTGCTCCAATCCTGCACCCAGCTTTGGCTGCCCAGCTGGGCATCCGGTTAAAATACAGCTTCTCCCTCTGTGGGGCTTGTCCTGCCTCACCTCGGCGGCAGATTGCGCTCTGAGTTGCATAATCCTCCAAGTCAACTTAACACAATGGGACCATTGTGGGAAACGCAGGAAGAAAACCCCCAGAGCAGCCTAAATCCTTGTGAGATGGAGGCCTTCTGCTCGGCCCTGCTTCTGGGAGAGAGCTATAGCATTTCAACATGTTTGTCCCTGCAACCCGAGAGTTATTGCCGGGGCATGGTAGTAGCTCCACTTGAGGACAGTAAGAAACCATGAGCTGGGCCAAGTGGTTTGAATAACCGGAACTCTTCTTCTTTCTCCTTTAAGGTGAATCCTGGTGGCAAGACACTAGAGGAGAGGCGGTCCAGCTTAGATGCAGAAATCGACTCCCTGACCAGCATCCTGGCCGACCTAGAGAGCAGCTCTCCTTACAAGCCTCGGACTCAACAGGTTAGTGGCGCATTGCGTAAACCGAGCGGGAAGGTGGCCAGAATCGACTGCTGGAGTCAATTTGCTAACCGCTTGGTATTTGTTGCGAGCAGGCATGCCAGCTTGCCCTGATAGCATCCAGATGTGGCTGTCAATGGGAAGAAGGGCGCAGCTGCTCTAAAGGGGGCACCAGTTCAAAAGCTGCAGTACCTCTGAGAGAAGGGCCTCTGATCCCAATTGTTAGATTTGCCGTGGAGATTGTTAGAAAAAAGACTTGTAAAAAAATGGCATTTCATTTGCCCCAACTTTCCGTCAACAAGAGCTTGTGAATTAAAACCTGATCAATTCACAAGCACTTTTCACTTTTATTTATTCCCTCCCCCCCCCCCCTTCCCCCCCCCCCCGTTTTGTTAACGCTGCCAGAATGATCCAGGTATCTGCATCTCAAGTTGTTTTCTTTTGTTTTTTGTCATCTTATCAGTGGTGACAGAGTGTCTTGGATAATAGCTTAGTGTTCAGGGTGGCTGTAGCCCAGCAAGACAGATAGAAATTCCCACTTACTCAACTGTGTCGAGGTGAGGACTATTGGGGCATTAGCAGCTCAGCTAATTTTTGTCACTAATATAGGTGGTGCTTGAATGGAGCTCTTTCAGTTCTGGAAAGATGTCATCTCCTTATCGGAGGAAAAGGTGAAACCCCAGTGGCGCTTTATAAGGGCAATTCATGAGATCTCTAAAATCATCCCGGATGTGTCTGTGCCCATTTGTGCAGCTCCTTCATGACTGGTCTCATTTCTTACATGTAGGCATGTTTGCAGCTATGTTTGCCTTACCAGTGTCAGCTGTGGCTAAAACCCCAGAAGTCCACAGAATCAAAGGGCAAATGGAGTGACGTGGTGCACACCCATTATCCATACAGACCATCTCTTTAGTTTGTGGCTCTTCTGGTTCTTTTCATTGTTGCCTTTGTTTCAAGTAATACAGGAACAGTACTTCTGAAAAGAACACAATCAGTGATAGGGATTTGTTTAGGTTTAAGCTCCCGTTTAAGTATATGAACTTAGCAAAAGCAACATTAAATCAGAACTGGCACTTCTGTCCAGCCCAGGTGTCCACCTGCCAGCAGAGCTCTGGTGTCGTGGCCAGTGCCATTTCTGTCTTTTCTGCATGGACCTCCCGATAACCTCTTCTTTCATTCTAGCTGCATCTATGTGGTGGCTGCATAAAGTAAGAGCTTTACCCTTGTAAACAGCCTGATTTGGGTCAGTCAGTCAAAAACAGCAATGACACAAACCAGATACAATTTGGTCATTTTCCCAGTGGAATTTTTGTTTTTGCGATAAACGAGACAAGTTTTAACAGTGCTTGTGCTCAGGCACTGTGTTGAATAATCTGTGTTCATTTTGTGTGTGTGGACCTACCACATACGAAGGCACAATGCTATGGGGAGATGCCTTAGAGTGTCAGAACCCTGTGAGAGAGTTAATTGGAAGAGATTTGTACTTACCCATTTTCCTTGGCAGTGCCTGCAGTCAGCTACAGTGTCTTAGCAGAGACATGCAACTCGTGTAACCACTTCTCTGAGCGTTTGCAGTTTTCTGACAGTACTGCTGAGTACTGCTGACTGCCTCCTGATATTTTTTCTTGGGGATCTGGCACTGTGCGAACAGATTGGTGTTTTTTTAATTTATTTTATTTTATTTTATTTTATTTTGTACCCATACTATTAAAAAAACCTCAGAGAGTTCAAATGCAAATTTCTGCAGGTTTATTCGGGTTTCTGTAGTTTGGAAGCCCGACTTTTGGACTTGATCTGACTTTTTAAGCTCATCAGCCCCCAGGATGACACGTGCTGCAAGCTGCACGCGCTCCTTCATGGGGATTTGTGCCCACGGTTCTGGTGGGGGCTCTGCAGATTTGTCCCCCCCTTCTCAAAATGATGGGATGCTGCTCCCAGTGTGGTGCGGTCACTGCCTGATACAGGGGGAAGAAAAGCTGAATTTCATTTCTGGGACCAAAAGCCAACTTTCTGAGTTCAGTGTCTCAGACTTGTCAGTATTCATTGGTTAACGTAACCAAGTCCCGTGAAAAGTACAGCTGCAGCAACTTTACCTATAGCTGTTACAAAAAGAAACTGCCAGAGTTGAATGTGTCATCTACTGTAATTAAAAAGTACTCAAACAAGTCCTTGAAGGGTGGAACTAGAAGGTAAAGCTTTGATATTTTTCTTTGTTTGATCTGTACTAAGTATTAAAACTGGTGAGTCACTTGATGGTCTTATAGTAGGATAATAGATTAGGCTGCAAATTGTGAGGTACTTACTCAGAACATCAGCGCATTTATTGGATTACACCTTAGCTGACCTTCCCAAATTCACCAGAATAATGGCTGCAGATAGGAGAATAGAGTTACGACTTGTTTTCAGGGAAGACGTTTCTAGTTGTGCTTGTGCGGTGAAAGCATTATAATAATTTTATAGGTATATCTTGCCCTTGGGGGTACTCCTATTCAGGAATAAGAGAGATTTTATTGTTGGGTTTCTTTATTTTCTTTTATCTTCAAAATAGTTTTAAAGCAACATAAACTAACCTGTAAAATAGGCTTCTCATACTGGACTAGGAGTGCTGCCAGGGTAGTGGCAAGCGGTTTACTCAACATACCCTACCTTCGTTGGCGTACATTCACAGAGAAGCTGATCTCTTCTGATCCTCAGTATGACTTCAGGACTGCAGTGAGACACGGTGCAATGGGAGGTGCCTCTGGAGCAGAGGGATTTGTACCCTCCTCAGTAGGTTTGGAAAGTCCAAAATACTTTACAAATCGAGGGGGGCTACCATCATCCTCAGGCGTTTCTCCTTGGTGTTGAGGCCGCTGTTGAGAGCATCCTCTATAGCAGAGGCTCTCTAAGCACCAACAATTACTTCATATTGGCCATCAACAACACGTGGGTGAGAAGCAGCTTTCGGTCACCATCACCTCAGCCCCAAGCTGAGCCCATGACTTGTGAGAGTCTCGCTGACTGAGTCACAGGAGCAGCCAGAATTGATTAAAATGCTGTTCTTTTATTCCTTTTGAAATTGCACGTACCTAAACCAACAGAAAATTACAACTCTGGGTCATTATCTTTAGCTGCAACACAGCAGTGTCTAAGGATGCTTTCTGTCACCGGAGCTGGTAGGAGAGGCCATATTTCACAAAGTCAGTTGGAATTAGGGTTTTAGAAGGGATCAAACAGCACCTGAGCTTGAGAGGTTTCTGCGTGATCTTCACCAGCGCTGCTGCTTCCAGTGTCGTGGGTGAATTGGAGGAGACTAGCCTGATCTGGAGACTGCTGTGTCTGCAATGGCATGTTAGTAAATCAGCTTGCCATAGGTATTGTCTGAAGAACTGCAGATGCATTATGACAAAATGTATTCATATTTTCCTCCTCTTTGGTAAAGTTCAGAAATACTAGTGTGATGTATAAAGTACAGAGGTCCTCTTGTGTAGCTGCGATGTGTTTTCTGTTTACATATCACACCTCTAAATTACAGTAACCCATTGGAAAGTTCAGAGGCAGAGAACCCACTATGCCTTTTAATAGTAAAAGGCAGTTGTATAGGCAAGGCATTTAGGTGGGTGAGTTCCATGGATGGGAGTAGGGGCAATTCCTAAATTGGGTGAAGGCAGGGGATTTGGTGGATGCTGTGGTCATCTTACTCTTCTGTTAAAGGGTATTTTCCCCAACTTAGAGGGATTTTTTAAACTGTTCTCTTTAAATCCTTGCATAGGAGATGAGAGCAGCAAGGCCTTAAGCTAAAGAGAAAAAAAAAAAAAAAGGCCAAATTTCACCCCATAAAATAAATGTTTACATTTTTTTAAAAGAACAAGAAAACTTTGTGACTCTGGAGAGGAAGCTTCCAGCAGAGGCTCTGAAAATGAAATATTGGAAATAGCAGCATATGAAAGCTCAGGATTTTTTGTCCCTGCTGTGAATTATGTATTGAATGCTGATTGCTTTGTTTGGAATCAGACACCTACCTTCTGAAACTCTTGGGTTTTATCCTGAATTTCGTATATATTGTCTGTTTGGCAAAATAGGACTTTGTGGGAGGTGTACCAGGTAATAAAATGTACCTGGTCCAATGGTAATTAGGCTTTTTTTAAAAAAAGCAAATACTGGGTGGCCAAAATTTATAGAGTATTCAAATAGAAAAAAGATTGCTTTGATGGTCAAGATCAAATCTACTTGTGTTCAGCACTCAGAGGCAGCTTGATCCAGAGGGGTCTGGGCTGGCACTTAGGAGACCCGTTTCATTCCCAGCTACCACCACTGTGCAAAATGACCACAAACGTAGCATTTCTGCTTTGCTTCCTCCCAAAATCTCTTCTGGCTGTGTAGCTTGGCAACTACTTCAACGTGATCTGCCTCCTACCCATGTGTATGGCATCTAGCAAAATGAAACCTTGGTCTGCGTTGAAGGCCTTTAGGTGATGCGGTTGCACAAATAATGAAAAAGAGAAATAAATTCTTTTTTTCATCTAACAGATGAGGAGAAGAAGGCAGAGTTAGGTGAGGTATCTTAAAGATTCACGCCTGTATCTCTGCCTGTGTATCATTGCTCCAGTACTAGATACCTGCTACTATCCAACGCTGTCAGCCAAGGCAAGTAATATTTTGAAGAAAAAGAAGCTCATTCTCAGTGTGAGCTCCAGAATAATAAAAAAGTAAATAAAATTAAATTAAAAATCAGTGATACATTTTCATTAAGTTCCAAACATACTGGGAAATAATGTCTTCTAATGACTGGAATTTAAAAGGGATTTAAATGTTTGACAGCATTGGTTGTTATTCCATCAGTTCTTTTGACAGCCAGTTGGGGATTACAAAAGCAGTGAAAAAGCAATGGATGTATTTTCTTGCAGAGTGATGGAAGAGGATTGAACAGCTATAGGATTGGAAACCACGAAACAAGGCAAAACGCTTGGCACAGAAGACTCCTAGGAGCACTCTTTCATGTGCATTTCTAATTTTAGTGTCCCGTTTATATCTGGGCCGGGAATGTGCAGCTAAGGGTTCGGGTGTTTTATCTTTGTTTACGCGGAGCTGGATCTCCAGCCATGAATGAAGCTTCCCAGGCAGCAAAGAGCAGAGCATTCCCCGGCATCGGGAAAAAAGCCCTATGATTGCTCTTGGTGTGGGCTGTGGGATTGGCATATGGGCTCTGTAAATAACAGACTGCCAAAGCTCTCTTCAAAAACAGTCCATGCAAATTCCCTAGTCCAGACTCAGAGTCTGATTTCCTTGTTCCTGTTAGTTGACTGAGCCCGGATTGTTAAGGGTTTTGCAAGCACAGTCCGTGGAATATTTGCTACTATTTCAGTTGTCAGGAACGTTCTTCTTTCTTTTAAGAATGAAAATTCAGGGGTTCAAGTAAATTAAGATTAATTGGACAGGTTCTGAATTAATTGCCCCCTCCTGTAGCATTTACGTGACAGAGTTCGTGGTTCCTGATTTACAGGGCTCGGTGGGATTTGGCTATTTTAGGTGTTCGGAAAGTTGCTGCGTCTTTTCAGTGTTATTTGGGCTGAAATTTATGGCTTATCTGCTGTATGCAAAAGTCATATTTGGGGTAAATAAAAGGGCCAGGCTGCTTTCTGCCGGTCTGAGCACATCTAGTCTGTGGGCAGCTGTGCCAAGGAGGCTTCTGGTTCCAGCTGCACGGGCTGGTACCACACAGTGAGGCCTTTCCAGCGGCACATTGCTCTGTATTTGTTCACTTGAGGTAGGTGCAGTTTGTTTGTTGTGGGCTCTCTAATCTCTTTGGTTGTGGGATGGAAAGCCTCATTTGGAATAAGCCCATCTGAAGCATCCTCTTCCCATCCTAAAACGTCGATGACACTTTACCTGTGTGTACCTTTTAGTAGGACCATGTGCTGTGCAAGATTTTCCATGAAGGCTGTGAGTTGCCTGCGATTCCCCACCAACTTGGATGGCCCCTGAGTGGACACAGAGGGACAAAAGTGGCTCGTAGAGGTGTGTCCAAGCCAGTGAGCCCGGAGCAGTGTGGCATGGGTACTGCAGGGCTCGTGCAGGCTGACCACGAGGCCGTGTTCAGCAGGCTGTGACACTTCTGCAGCGGTGACAGGGACTGGGAATTGCACAGGCTGTTTTAACAACGGGGTCACCTCAGAGAGCTGCACTCCTGGCTGCAGCACGCCAGCTTTGTACTCTTTGTAAAACCCGTGTAGATTACAGAAGTAGAAAAGGAAGTGTCCCATCTGGAGCCATTTCAGTGGGTTCCTCCCAGCAGGCGAGAAGCAAAGCCTTTACATCCAGGAAACTCTCTTCCTCCCGCGGTTCCCGTCCCCAAAGGCGCTGACAATCCCGCCTCGCGTGGGTGGCGGTGGAGATGGTCCCAAGGTTAAAGCTTTCTAGGAGCGCTGCGGCGGGCGTGCTGGCTGCTCTCGGGGCACGTCTGTCACGCTGTCCCTGCTACGCCTGCAGGCAGAGGAGCGTGCACAAGGCAGGGACGTTCGGCCGCGTACGTGTGAGTTGAGAGGCGTAGCCAACAGATGAGCTCATGGGTGTTTGGATTTGGCCTACGTGTACAAGCAGGGGAACCTTCCTGCGCTCATCAGCTCCAGCCAGCGCGTGCAGCGAGCCGACGCTGTTCTGATTAGCAGATGCTTGAATCGGTTGCATCTGCTGGTATGTATTAAAGCATAATCCTTTTGATAAGAGCATGTCCGTGAAGATTTTTAAAGGAAATTTTCTAAGATCCAAGATTATCAGCTCATCACAGATGAACAGGGTAAGAGTGACCTTTGCAGGGTATTATTTCTTTCTGTTGTGCTATCATCAGAGTGAAAATAAAACACCACTGCTCCTGCTTTTCTTTTTTTTGGATAACCAAGTTCACGGAAATCTTGGGAAGGTTTGTTTTTCCCTTTCTCTTTTTTTTTTTTTTTTTAATTTTTGCATCTATTTGGGTTTTCTGCCTACGTGCTTGGCTCCAGCACCTAGATGACGACTGGTGTTGGATATATTGGACTTGTGTCCAATCTGCGCAGGCATCTCCAATTTGTGTGTGGATAAAGACAAACATTTACTTTGGGAACAGTGATAAAAAAACAAATAGTACCTCATAATTTGGTCTTTTTTCCTTCTGCATTCGTGATTGTTTTGTTGTGAGTGCTTGAGAGCTGAGCTCTTGCTTTCTAAAGCTGTTCAAGGCCTACCTATTGTTATGTTTTGTTTTCTATCTTTTCCCCCACAATGGGACCAGGCTGCTGTATACCATCAGCTCAGGAAGCCTGTCATCATTTCCCCATCCTCAGTGTTTGGCACTCGCAGTGTTTGGCACTCATCTCAAAGGGACCCAGCGCACTTCACAAGCTGTCCACGTGTCCAGCCAGCAAAGTGCAGCCGCCGCTGGGGCAGAGACCTGCGCTTCGCTGGGCCGCTGGCTCTGCTCGCATCCTTACACGGGTCGATGCATCTGAGTGCTTCGGCGGCATTAGATTTACCACTGCAACAGCCCCATGAAATACAGAAGTATTCTTGCACTTTCCCAGGTGAGGGAGGGACCGAGGCACTGGGAGATGAGATGACTTGGTTTGTGCAGGGTCACCAGAGGAGCTGAGGGCAGACCGTGGGCTCCCCGCCACTGTGTCACTGGTTTATCCTCCTCTTGTAGCACGTGGGGATTGATGGACAGACAGTACATGGGAACATCTCCTCTCAAGAGGCACACAGAGGGGTCTCAGGTGTGGGGTGATATATCAGTGTCTGTCCCAGAGTGTGTGAACCAGGCAGAGGTAATAAAAACCCTTAGCTTTTTTACTGTTGGGAGGGTGTTGCTTGGTACACAGCTACAGTTTTGTGATCTTGCTGCTTGCAAGTAAATCCTGAAGGTTTCAAACCCTAAGGTCCAGAAAGCTGTAGTGCCCTGGACCTGTGGCATCACTGATGTCACCAGCACTTGAGAAGTAGGAAGATTTTTCCCCACTTGTGTAAGGCTGAAGGAATTTTATGAAGTTGCACTTAGTGCTATGGCACAAATCAGTGATTTCTTGGCCCTCTGCAAAGAAATAGCTGGCACATTTGGAAATGAAAGCACATGGATTATTTCTTTCCACCCATCGATGTCTGTCAGGTGGCTCCTCCAAATGTACAGATTGAGTCCAGCATCTGCTTTTAAGGGTCTGAGAAGGGGTACATGCATGTAAAAATCAGTGGCTGGGGAGGACGGAGCAGTCGTGTGTCCCTCGGGGAGCTGCAGTGTGGAGCTGATTGTTCTCACCTCCCCGTGGCCCATGGGCTGGCCCCACACACACGCAGTGAGCTCCAAGCTCCAAGCCCCTGCGTGTCAACCTGAACTTTTACTCTTCCAATCTGTGCTGTAACCAGGATCCCTGACCTGAAAGGCAGCTTGTTTGGCTGATACACACAGATGAGTGCCAAGGCTAATTCTAGGAGAAGGGAAGCAGGAGGGGCGGTCAGGAGAGGTAAGAAAGGAGAACAGGAAGGGTCAGTCTGCTCAAGATGCAAGACACAAGTCCATAGGAAATGAGGCTTCCTTTGCTCTGCTCTTGATGGTTGCTGTTCCTTTTGTGTTGGCTGTTTCTCCTCTGCACACCCTAGGAACCAGCTGCGTTTCCCTCCCAGTCAGGGAAAGGAAATAGTTCAGAGCCAAGGGAACAGCACAGCAACTTAGAGAAACACCTGCGTGGCAATGCATCACTTGGGACTTTGCTCCCACTGTGCCTGCCCCAGGCCATTTCCACCACAGTGGGAGTGATGACTTTGTGGTTTGTGTGTTACACTCGCAGCAAGGAGAGCGTTGCCTCGATAGTTGCCTTTCAGCTTAACTCTATCCAGAGACCTCCAAAGGGCTGGCACTGATGCTGCTGATGTGAGTTCCTGTTGAGTTGTGCTCTTGAAAAGAGGAGGGCAATTAATTTCTGTGGCTGCAGTTTCTAAATACATCTGAAAGGTGAAGGCTCAAATGTGCTAGGGAGCCCTAGCATTTATAGTATGGCCTTTACAAGTTTATCTTGGTTGCTTCCTGGTGCCAGGTTGCGTAAGCTGTTGCAGATTTCGCACATTTATCTTTGTAATGCCTTAAGGAAGGAGAGCTTTGATTCTTCTACAAACAAAAAGCTGAAGCAGAGCTGATGCACAGAAGCGCAGCTCACTGTAAAGCAGGGCTTTGGACGTACATCTGTGATGTTCTGGGATAGTTCTGTCATTTGCTGGTCTGTCCTGTCCATACAACAGTCTGTCCTACTGGCGAGAGAGGACCTCTCCCTGGAGCCCCTGCTGGACAGCCCAAAGGCAGAGCAGAGCTGCTCCCAGCCTCCTTTCAGGCAGGGGGAAAAGAGGGCTGCCTGGAAGCAACTAGTGCCCTACAAAAAAAGTAAGAGCCGGCAATGCATTTTCTACATTAGACCCTGCTACCAGTGCATAAATAAACATGATACGTTTATGGCCTGAACATATCTCAGGATTGTTGCAAGATGTTCCCAGTTCAAAACCGTTAACCATTAGGGGAAGAGACAGATGTATCTGCGGATAGTTTAAGGGGCTGTGTCTATATTTTCTCTTATTGATCGCCTTTTGCCTTCCTGTCTGGAACCTTTTGAGAGATGGCTGTGGTGCTGAGATGCACTGTCTCTGTACATTAAAACTGCCTAGGCTAAGAAAAAAAATACACAAAAAACACAACCCAAACCCAGCCCATATCTGAAAGCTATGAATTGATAGATTCTTCCGATAGCTCTTCAAATAACTGTAAATTACTCCAGGCTGTTAGAGTTTCATTGTAAGGAGGTTCCTTCCTTGAGTCAGACTTCTTTGCATCACAGTAAAATGCAATTAGATGACGTGCATACTGTGGCTTGGAAGCACTTACAATTTTCTTAGCCTTATGTTGTCAACTTTTGTTCAATAACAGGCTTGTGGACTGTGTCACTGTGCCTGTGTTAGCATATATTATCACCATATGGTGTTTCAATAGTGAATAGGAGACTTCTATGAGTATGTAAAAGGATGGAATGGAAAAAAATATTACAGCAAGACAAGCCCAACATGCTGCTTCACAGCTGACAGTGAGTACTCTAGCTGCTGTGTCTATGGGAAATCAATAACGTGTTGCTCCAGTGAGTATTACTGTCTTCTTCTGCAGGTTCAAAAACAAAACAACAACAAAAAAACACCAAGATACCAAAAAAATAAAAAAATAAAAAAAAACACAGAAGCGGACCTAGCCAGAAAAGATGAGATTTTGATGCAGGTGTTAGAAATATTTTTGCCAATGTTTGCAGTCTGAGACTGCCCAAGCAAAACATTTTGTCTTAGCATGAATTCTTTGCTCAGAAAGCAGTAGTTTTTTGTGGTTAAGAATGGCAAGAACAAGGGCAGTTTGTGCAGTTTTTTATGGCATTATACATGTAAAGACAGATCGGATTGTTGCAGTCATCTTAGCTGGTTGTTACCATAGCCCAGGTCAGTGACCCTGCTATCTTGTCATAAATAGCACCGGTGTTTATCTTTGGGTTGATGTCAGACTGGGTATCTTGTCCCCTTTGGAATGATTTATAAGAAGTTGATGCGAGGCTGCCACTGCCCCAAGAAGGCAGCCCTGAAGAAGTGCCATCTTACAGACCAGCAAGCACTCCAGTCTTCCTAGGGGCTCAAGCAATTTTGATTCCCTTTTCCAAAGCCATTAGCTTGTGATCCAAGAAGGATTCAGGAAAGATGGGAGGAACGGCTCTATGTCCATGTGGCAGAAAGCCAGGATATGCACGCACTTTCAAATTACATTTATCAAGAGAGGAAGAGAAGGTGCTGGGGTTGATTACTGGGCTGGTTTGCAGAAAGACCAACTGTGTGTACCATGACATAGCTGTACATTTAACACTGCGGTCTTGAAAAGTGATGGATAAGCCACTGTTTTTCAGCTGGGTTTCTTTGAGCAGGGGATATAGTAAAATGTTATGTTGAACTCTCTTTAATCTCTTCTGGAAACATTTTGACTGGAGTCCACATCGGAGGCTAATGTCCAAAGTGCAAGAAAGGGGGACCTGGCTGTGGAACAAGGTGGCCATGAAGGTCACAGTGTTTTATGAGGCCCCGGTGACAGAGAGCTGCTACTGTGCTCGAGACAGCACTCTGCTTAGTATGAAAAGCTGCAGAGCTATCTCAGGGAGGATGCAATCGTTCAGTGCTTCTTCAGGCTAAGTGTAGATCGCTGTCTGGTCCTGGAGGTGTCTGGAAGAATCAGTACCCCAAAGCAGGGCTGTATAACACAACAGCCATTTTCAGCTTTTTGGCAAGACTTGCTTTTGACAAGACGTGGCTTTGACACTGTTGAGTAATGTGGTCATTTCTAACAGCAATCAAACGTTAGAGAACACCTGCTGTTTCTATATTGAACATATGTGTGTGTGCTCATGTAATACCACAGATGCATGCAGGTCTAGAGAATACAATTCATATTTGGCATCTTTCCTACAAATTGTATTTCAGAACACTTTAAAGTCTTCCTGTAAATAAAGTAATTTCAGAATTGAACTCATTAATGAAGAAAAGGAGGTGAAGTAAGATACAAAAGCAAAGGATGAAAAAGGGTTGCTTTGTTTCTTTTTCTTTTTCTTTTTTTTTTTTAAGGCAAAACGGGCATTTGGTGAGGCGATCATTTGCTGAGTGTACTCAGTGATACCTCCAGAGGACATACGGACAGTCTCAGGAGACTGTCTGCATGGTGGGAACTGCACAGGGCCAAAACCAAAGTAATGGACTGATCACTTACAAAGTATAAGTGGAGGGAACATCTGAGGAGCCCTGGCTCTTTTGCTTATGAGCCAGTGCCGGATTATCCCCTATAATCAGTGCTTTCCCCAGTCCAGTTTCAAATAAATTAAATGTAAATATCTCACTGCTTTCTTTGGGTGATTATTCCAGACTGAAATGCATGCAGCTGCTAAGAGCTATTTGACTCGAGTATTTCTTTGCTTAATTTAATCTCCTTGTTCAGAGTGACACTTCCTATATGTGTCCGTGCATGTGTGCCTGTGCCATGTGGATGCATTCACTTTCCATACCTCATATATACATCCAGAGTAGAAGGGTACTTAAATTCCCCAGTACAAAGCTGTAATAAAAGAACTGACAGACTGGATCTGTAATACGCCTGACCTGACAATTAAGCAAACTTATTACCATGTCAGCCTGCCAGATGGATCATCTACTCGTGATGTAACGTGTATTGCTTCTGAATGTATTGGAGTGCAGTTTCCTATTTTATGTTTGTTGAGCTGAGAAAGGGAGAGGGAAGAGACAGTTTTATTTGAACTAAACCCACTCGTTTTGAGTGTGTTTAATGATAGCAATATGTGACAGATAAAATAAAATCCTAGGCCCTGGTCCATGTTTATTTTAATTTTAAGCAATGGGGAAGGATGGAAGAGATAAAATTGTAGACTAAAAATGTCTCCTGTTGTAAAACAGCGGCTTGAGCACTGAAAGGGCTTTTCTTGTTGTACTCTGCAGGGCTCTTAGATAGGCAGCATTGCCAGGTAGGAATTTGGGGTTTTGTCCCTGAGAAACGTCAGGCTGGACTGTTTGGCATCGGCTTTTCTAGTTGTTTCCTCCAAGCTTACTAAAGATAGTAAGGCTATACTGAAAGAGAGGAGGCAAGAAATAGCCTGAAGCATCTGTCATTAACCTCTACTTCCTTTTAATGTAGTCCCACCCTGACCCCAAGGAGAAGGCGAGTTCTCAGGCCTGCCTTGTAGATGTGTCCCTGAGACTCCCACATCTGTCACTTGCTTTTGTCTAACCTTGGCTGAGCCATCTTTTGTCTCAGGGCTGCACGCCTCCTTCTGTTAAAGAGGGATTAATCCGTGTCTTTGCCTGTCTGCTTAGTGTTGGGTGTTTGGGTGAGCGTTCAGTACCTGGTGCAGTGAGGACGTGTAGGTAATGTTGTACTTTGTCATCTGTCGTATTTGCATCTGGACCTTCCTGATCTTCTGTGACTCTGCAGGTGGATCAGGATAAATTCTCTTTTCTCTCAAAGGCTTATGTCAAGC
Source organism: Oxyura jamaicensis (assembly GCF_011077185.1). Classification (NCBI taxonomy): domain Eukaryota; kingdom Metazoa; phylum Chordata; class Aves; order Anseriformes; family Anatidae; genus Oxyura; species Oxyura jamaicensis. Next base: position 15,299,706 of record NC_048901.1, on the reverse strand, counting down.
ACAACCTTGAAAATTTGTGCAGCTAGTCCGCTTTTCTGTGTGGCTAAGCTGGCACTGCTGGCAGCAAAGCAGGTATCTATTTGTCTTTAAAATACTTACCAGGGTGCTGTTCTCCATTTTCAAGCTGTTCTCTGCCTGAAATTCCCTGTATGTCCAAACAAGGTCCCTCACTCTGCTAACACAGCTCTGAGGAGCTCTATGCTCATGTCTCAAGGGAATGTGAACACGATCTTTTTGTTCTGTGAAGATGCTTGAACTGGCTTCCCAGGTGGGATGTTGTGCCCAACAGCAGGGAAATATTCCTACAGAGAAGTGCATTACGGTATATGGGAGCTTTATGCTCTGGACTGCCATCTCTTTTGAAGTTGCATTGTCTTGTGTGGACGTACCATGTCTGGCTCCATCACGTGCTGTTGACTGGTCCTCCATTGATTGGATTTCTCATGTGCTGAAGAGATTAGTTTTCACTCTGTTGGAAGACTCTCTCATGGGGAATTTTTAATACCTAATTTTCCTGCCAAATTTTCTTCGGCATTCAACATCTGAAGTGATGTCTGTTGTGAGGAACCAGCTTCAGCTCTGGCTTAGCTCAATTGATAAAAGCATAAGCATTCTGCTTCCTGGATTCAGTTAAATGCTTTTGTAATGTTGTAGGACCTTACAGTGTGCAGCTGAGCTTGGAGGGAAGTCCTATCTTGAGTGCAGTCAATTGCGTTCTTTTGTCTCAACCCCTGTCATTATAATGTTGGTTTATTGCTGTTTTTGTTGTTGGTGGTTTGTTTTGTTTTCAGAGACAGAAATACAAGTCTGGGTTCTGGGCTCTAGAAAAACACCATGCCTGGACCGAAGCTGAAATTTAGGCGTTGTCTTTTCATTGGCTTTCTGTCAAGTGTCAGTGTTTGTAGACCTGAAATTAAGAACCTAAGATTCTCCATTCTGTCTCAGGTGAACGGTCACTCCAGCTCAGTGTCCTTCCTAGTAAATACTAAAGGAAGAAGACAAGTAGGGCAAATTAATAGCAATATTGCCCCAGGGTATTTCCCTTTATCCAACAACTTGCTGTTCAAAGAGGATGACTTCATCACAAATGTTCTCCAGTAATACTCAGTTGGACTTTTTTCCTCTCTCAGGTCATCTGATTGCTTCATGAACTCAGGTAAATTTGTGGAAATGAACACAACCCATGGCAAAGGAGACTCAGTCCCTTGTGTATGTTCTCCATTTCCCTCCCATTAGGGTTGTTCCATGTTGCTTCTTTCTAGCACTGGAAGAGACAGGACAATCATTCCCCCTTTTTGTACCCCTCATAGTTTTACCTGTCTCTTTTCAAGGCTCAAGAGTCCTGGTATACTTAGTTGTTTCAGAGTAATTTGAAAAACTAAGTGTAATACCCATATGTTTCTGATCAGGAATTGCTGTTCAAGTGCAAACTGAAGAGTTTGAAGGCTATAACAATGGAACTGGCTCCTGGACCTGTATTATTTCCTTTGGTATTTGCTGTTAACCTATTGTGAAGCACCGGATTAACTGTGCATTTTGTTTGTTACAGGTAAAGCCTGTGATGCCACTGTTTTACTTTCTTTTCAGAGTAACTTCCCTAGTGTCCTGTTCTGTTTTGTTTTTCAAATATGTTTGCAGTCATTGCAGAATTAAATTATTTGACCAGATTTTAACCTCATTGCCAAAGTTTTTGCATGATGGTTTCTGAAGATAGTATCTACAGACAATGTGATATTTCCAAATAGAAAGTGATAGGAGAGAGACCTGGTGACCATATGGCTCACTGGGAGAGGTCTGAAGTAGGCAGAGTACTTTGGAACCAAATGGGATCTGTTGTTTTCCCCTTCCTTCCAGATCTCTGACATGCCCCCTGTATTTTCAGTGAGATTTTGAGCTGTTCTAGCATTAAGTTTCCCATCTGTAAAACAGAGATGGTAATAATAACGTATTCCACCTGGCTGTCTGACTTCAGAAAGCATTTTCAGATCTTCAGCTCAAAATTCTTTCTGCAAGTACAAAATATCATGATTTTGCCAGCTTCTATAAAAACTGCCTCTTGCAGTGAAAAATCAGTATATCAAATAGTTTTATTTTCTATAAGGGAATTCAACGTCAGACTGTTCCAAATGAGTTAATGTTTCGCATTATAGATTGTGAGATTGTGAGATGTTAATTTAATTTCAAGTTCTGTGTAACGAAGAAAATGTTGGGTGTACTTTTGTGATTTATACTTTGATTTGATCAGTGTGTTAGTAGGCTGGAGGATCTTAACTTCCAGAAACATCTAAGAGTTCAATACATTAGAGATGAATAAGATACGTGCATGAACACGTGTGCTTTTATTGCAAAAGCTAAATTAAAACTGGAGCCCTTTTGGGCTGAAATAGCTAGCTCTTCTCAAGCTCTTTTTCTGTCTTCCAATACTCCTCTGCACAAGCCAGTGTGAATCTAATGCGTTCCGCATTATTTTGCAGCTTTAACATGGGGACCTGTAGAGACGGTGAAAGCTCTGTATAGAAAGTATTGTATAGTGCGGGAGGAAGCCCAACAAAGCTAATTATACAGACACTCCCACTCTATTACCCTTCAGAGAAATTGAGCCTAACATTCTGCTCTTAAGCTTGTTAAACTATTCTTTTTGGGTGCAAGGATCTTATTTAGGGAATGAAATAGCTACACTGTGTAATCAGAATGGGAATTGGAGCAGATCATTATATTTACTCATTTGATTAGCCATAAAATAGCTACTGAAGTCCCCATTTTAAATCTGCTTAGCAATTGTGCAGCAGGGCAAACTGGGTGTTTTAATTAGAAAAGAGAAAAGATTGCGGTATTTTCTTATAAGTAATAAATGCATAAACACACGCACATTGTGATCCTGTTTATGTAAATAACCTTTTCCCTGTGGGCGTACTCGCCTCTTAATTGTTCAGGGTCTGTTCTGCTTCCAACTGCAAAGAAAAGGAGAATAAAAGGTTCTGCGTCTGGTTGGGAACGCACAAAGTCTGCGACTTCAAATCCAGTAAAGAGGTTTAGGTTAGCCATTTGGGATTAACTGTGGTAGGAGGAATAGGTAACCCTGGAAAATGACAGCAGAGAGAAACGGTGGGTCCCCGATCACTGGAGGGGATTTAGGTCAGGTTGTGCAAACATCTCTTATGAGCAAGTCAGATAGGGTCAGCCCTACCTGAAGAGAGAGGACTGGAGTGCATGCTGTCCTCAGGACCCTTTCAGCCTCTCTTCACGGTTTTTCAGGGAAGCCTGGGGCAAGAGTTACTGATGAAAGGTAAGGCCTTACAAAATCACCAGTGGGTTTGGTGGCCTTTGACCTGTTCCCTTTACCCAAAGGGGCTGGGGCTGGGGTGTGCTCAGGCACAGGCAGCACCAGGCCTCCCCACACGTCTTGAGACCCGCACGTCCCTCAGGGCTGCCTTGCAGCCACCGACAGCCCTGGTGGGTGAGGATGCTGCTGAGGATGCCCTGCTTTCTCTCAAAGAATAATTCCTTGCCCTGCCACTGATCCGCCCTTAAAGGCTTGGACATGAGCCATTCCTGAAGGTTTCATTTTCTGGCTTCCTTTGCAATCCGAGGGACTTGAAAAGCAGAGCAGATGTTCCAAAGACAGCAAGCTCTGTAGCTGCTGGTTTCTCTGATCAAAATGGTCACTGTCTTAATGTTCCTTAAGTATGTAATATCCCTTTAGGAAACTAAACAGCAGCAAAAATATTTCAGCTTATTTATTTTGAGCCAACCTGAGAGAGTGAAATGAGCTTTGTTACAGAGAAGAGACCTGGGTTTTTTTGAAGGCATTAGAGTATATGTGGAGCAAAGACAGTTGGCAAGTGTGTGTTGTGCAGCTTACCTTTGTGGGTCACTGAAAGAGACATGCTAATAATGGCAATAACAAAATCATTCTTGTGATGTTGCCTGTGCGTGACAAGGCCTTTGGGCAGCAGGAAAGGGCAGAGTAAGACTTGAGCTTCCCAGTTGTAAGCGGTGAAATAAGTATTTGACCCAGTGACTCTCTTTCACAGACAGACTCTCCAGTATCTCCTTCCTGGTCATTGATTTCACCAGTGCCCAGGGTTAGGACCCACTTGTAAATGGCCAGAGCTCCTGCTGTGTTGAGAATTATCTCCAGAGGGGCTAAGAGCAACCCCTCCCAGACGTGCTGTGGTGTCCTAAAGGAAGAAAAGAAATGCCAGCCCTGGTTGTTCTGCATCTGTGAAATTAAGATATCGGTGCCTGGGTTGTTCCCTGGCATCATTCCACAGCATGAAATTGTATAAGCAAGGCAAGGGGCAGGGAAAAAACAAACAGACAAAACCACCACCATTATTAGGCCTAGCATACCTAATGTAACCTTATGGCCAAGTGAACAAGCCCCTAACTATACAGAGGTTAGAAACATACCGTAAATTTTAATGAACACCTCATTCTCTTTTTAATGTGGCTGGGACACCTGCAGCTGGATGGGGCTGTTGTGCACTGCACTGCATCGCTGTAACCACCCCAGGGCCCACCTGGCTGGCAGCAGGAGCGAGGTGTAAGGGGAAAAAGGAGGCTGCTGCTTGGATTTTTGTTTGATTGTGGTGGCAAAGATATTTAAGTGCTTTCTCTGAAGTGTTGAACACCTGTAGTTCCCATTGAAATTAATGGAAACACTCAACATCATTGCCAGTTCCTGCCTTTTTCTTAGAAATGCCTGTTGTTTTGTGCTGTAATTTTCAGACTTCCTAAAAACCATAGCCTAAAAAAGCTCCTAGACACAGAAGTTCTGTCGTCAGTGCTAGAAATTAATCAATTAATCACATGCTTGAAATTTAAGTGTGCTCCTAGGTGCTCTCCTGGGCGTACCCATGCATGTAGATGTGGAGCCGCTGCCCATCCCTCTCTCAGTCTGACATGGCTCGGTGCCTCCAGAGATCAGTACTCCGCATGTGTGCTCCTTGCCTGCATCCTCAGCCTCCAGGCCCACCCGTCAGTCTTTGTTCAGATCCCTTCTGTGCCACGGGAGGATGGAGGGAGCCCCAGCCCAGTCCGACCAGCGCAGTATATGCAGAATAACTGGTTGTGACTGTCTTGGAGGAGCGTTTCTAACATTACATCCCTTTGGTATGTTCCTTTCCGAAGTAACCAGCTGCTTTGCACCCTGTAAGATTTTGTGCTTAGAGCATGTCTGTGCATTGGGGTTGTAAGGTTGGACCCCCTGGCTTTAGACTGACCTAGTCAGCCAGGGGCAAAGTCGTGACCTCCCTTTTTTTGTCCTTCACCCCTTTGTAAAATGAAGTGCAATTGCCCCAGGTATAAGGGGTACAACCACCAGCATCCAACTTAGCTATGTGCATCTCAGTGATCTAAAACACCACGTGAGGAGAGTTTCAAATGTCCAATATTTGTACCCCCAGCTCAGAGCCCTGCTCCACATTGAAACAACCTCCACGCTTTCCTGAGGCTTTGCCTTCAGCCCTAGGAACGCAAGGTATATGCTGACATGACCGTGTACTCCTCCTGATTTCATCTCTGTTATTGATTAAGCTCACATCAAACCGTCTGAAGCGATAAAGGCACCCCGGGATGCCGCGTTTCCGGACCCCCTCTGCTCCCCCAGCCACACGCAGGGAGCGCTACGAAGCATTGAGCCTGCCGCTCTGTCACTGAAAGGTTACAGTCCCTCGAGCTGTCACGGTGACTTTTAAGTTTAAGCAAAGGTGACGGTTTCCTTTTCACATTGACAATGGCACCGTTTTTAGAGCTGTGGGTTTAGAGCCCTGCCGTCCACCTTTTGCTTCGAGGGTTTGTGCCCCCTGGCCGCCTCTCCTGGGGTTGTTCCCAGCTCCCGGCCTGGCGCCTGGTGAGACGTGGTCCTTCAGCCAGACTGATTTTTCCAGCCTGGAGTTTAACTTTTCATACTAATTTGGTGTCATTTGCATAGGATTCTCTCCCTTCCAGGGAAAAGTGTGCTCCTGTAATCTGATCTAAAACGGCTCCTAAAGGAACCATTTAACTATTTCTCTAGAAGCATGTAATAAATTTCCCGGGAGGACTGGTGCTCTTCTGCTTAGTGGAGGAGTGAGAAAGTATTTAGCGAGATTTCCCAAGAGATGAGCCTGGATGTTTCTATTCTATAGACAAATCTGCTATTATTGCTCATTGCAGGGACATGCAACAGTGCACGGAGGCTGCTTTGGCTATGCTGATGTTCTGCTGCTTCAGAAAGGGTTTCCTCTTCTGGAAGAGCTGATGCCACTAACCCTTGTTTGGTCCTAAGCCCTTGGGTACCTCTGCTCTGTGAAAAAGGGCTGGATTGGCTTGGTGAGACCGTCTGTGGGTGGAATGGACTTCCCTCACACGATCCCACCAACTACACACACCCAGCTAATAGGGCACAGGATTGGGAAAAAAAGGGGATGCGTTTTTATTAGTGTCTGGAAAATAGTTTCCAATATTGGTGGTCTTAAGGCCGGTTCTGGGAGTGGGTCTTGGGATGCTGTCTCCTGTCCACTGCTTGCTGATACGAAATGCAGCAGTTCTCAGGTCCTTCTCATATTGGGAATTGGCGGGATGAGCTTTTCCAGAAGAAATCTGCACAATGAAGGCAAGGCCAAAGCCATTTCTGTACATGCCGTTATAAACATTGGGAAAACTCCAGATTTTTTTCCATAGGCTGCATTTGGGGATTTACAGAGCATCGAGATTGATACATGTGTTTATGTGACAGGCAGCTGAAAATTCATTGCAATCCTGGTGAAGCCACCGAAAGTTACCGGTCTTGTGTTAATGCCTCAGGATCCTGCCTGGACTGGAGCAATACCCAGCAGGAGCCCGATGAGCTGAGGTTGTTGGATGCACTCCTGTCCTGCTCTTGATGCAGCTGCAGTGTTTGGTGCTTTCAGCTGAGGCGTTAGTAGGGCAGCTGCCGCCAGGGCAGGTGAAATGCCTGAGTACTGGGCACTTAGGTGCTGCTGTTGGAGCTCAGAGTTGCTGAGATGCTGGGAAAAAAGAAAAGAGAATCAAATCCTGAAAGCTATGGGAAATGTGCTCCTTGGCAGATGAGTAAGAAAACGTGTGGTTTTCAGCATCCACAGGGAGCTTTGGGCTCATTTGGGTGAAGAGCTCACGGAGCCATTTTGGGGCGGTGACACCGTTGCCTTTCAGCCCTCCGAGGCTTCGCAGGGGACATCCCTTCCTAGGCTAAGCCAGGAGGTGCTGGCCCTGCAGAAAAGCCCAGGAGCCTCTTCCAGCCCTCCCCACGAAGGACAACTCCCCTCCGCAACTGCGGCAGGGGCACTGTGGCTGGGTTTGTCCCCCGCCTTCTGCCCGCCTGCACTCGCGTGACCTCCAGCCGTGGCCGAGCAGGACATGGTGCGGGCACATCCCCCTCCTGGCAGTGACAAAACTCGCCGCTGCACTCGGCTCTTGGCCCGAGCGCTTAATTGGGATAATTAATGCTGCATGGGGGCGAGCAACTATTTCTCTGAAGTCCTTTGCAGGCTCTTTGCAGTCTGCCCGTGCGGCATTTCTATCTCTGCGCGTCCCTCTCCCATTCAGGGCTTGTGGAATGACTAAGTAGTGCTGACGGCATTAGTTGTTGGCCTGTATTAATTATTTCCGCGGGTTCTATTTACTTGCGTGTTCCCTATGGGAATGCTGTGCATACAGATCACAGCAGCACTTAATTTTATTGCAGTAAGCGGCCGAGGTTGAGGAAGGGTGGGGGGGAAGAGGAGAGAAAGGGTCGTGTATGCGTCAGCCCTGTCAGGCTTTTCCTTCTGTTTCATTTGTGCTGAGGTTTTTATTATCATTAAGCCGATTGTATCCGTGGCACAAAGGGCTGAGTTACCTCGGTAACCACACTAGCTGGGATGGTAATCCATTTATAGCATCACTGCTCAGGTCTGATTAAATTAGCATGCTGATGACGTAAATGCTTGGCTGGGTGATGCTGACGAGGCTGCTCCTAATAGGAACTCTCGCCCTTACATTTATTCTCATTTATTTCATGAGACCCCTGCAGGAAATGTACAGAAATAAGGCTACAGATGATTGACTCTTGTTTTCAGAACAACTTGTGCTGCTAGCAACAGACAGCGATTTATATGAATGCAGACGGCAGCCTGCACATTGCGCCTTGTTGCCTCCCGCTGCAGAATTCCCCACGCAGCCCCGCCGAGGCAGAGCCCCCGTCTCGAGCCGTGCTTGCCATCTGCCACAGCAGCACCAGGAGCAGCTCCCCTGTCTGATGGTTTATTTCCAGACATCGCCGAGAAAGAAATAAAAAAAGGGGTAATAATAAAAGGAAAGGAACACCCTGGTTCTTTACTCCCTCTTGTGAGTTTCCTGCAAACACAGACATCCTTTTTACTCGTTTGAAACAAGCCAGTTATTTATGTCTGAATTTTCATCGTTGAACAATAATGTTCAGTGCTAGCATTTAATACCATGTGGATCAAATGCTTTCAGCATCTTCTGACCAGCCCCTTGAGGGAAAACACTGACAACTGTATGATCACATAGCTGCGCCTGTTGTTTGATGAAGTGGTGAGAACAAGAGGACTGAGAGTTGCTGAAACTCCTGGTTTCCCTTCCCAGCCCTGCCTGTGATTTACTAGATAAGCAGTCTTTGGGGCAGGCTGCTTCCTAGCAGGGTATTTGGGGCTCCCAGTACTTCAGTTTTTTATCTGCAAAAAGAGAATTTAAAAGTATGCTTTTTTTTATTTTATTCTTTATTTTTCCTCTTTGCAAGAGGCATGGGAGTGATTAAATGCATTTAAGTTCCAAAAGTGGTTGGAGATCCTCAGATGGAAGGTGTGCGGTGCTGACCAATTTACCATTTTAATTGTCAGGTTTGATTTACCCTGTCAGCATAGAAGGATTTAAAAGGAATTTTTGAACAAAAGCCGTTTTGGGATGGAGGACTAAAAATGCAATAAATTTTAAGTAGCAATAAATAGTTTGGCATTTGCCCTGGAGTGTAAGCAGAAACCACTGGAGCTACACCTGCTTTGAGTCGGATTTGGGCTTGGAAATCTGTCATTCGTGAAATAAAACGCATGTTTTCGAGACACAGATGCCAATGGGCCAGTGCTGGGTTTTTGGGGCCTGCAGATTTCCATCTAGAACTTACAGGGCTTATCCTTGGGAGCGCAGCTGCTGGGGGAAAACGTGGATAGGGTGGGGGTGATGTTGGGGTGCCCAGGACCCTGCTCCCCACACCTCTCCCAACCCTGGTCTCTCTCCATGGGAAGCATTCAGCGCTTGGGGGACCCAGCCCCAAATTTCCAGGCACCCCAATGTATAGAAGAGGGGCTTTATTAATGAACGTCTGCCGAAGGGTTAGGTTCTGCCTCTGGCTCAGCCCCAGGCATCCCTCCGACGAGATGTCCCGCACCGGTGGCCCGGGATGGTGTTGCACGAGCAGGCTGCGTGTGTGTGTGCCGTGTACAGGACATTCATTCTCACAGCACAGAGATTAGGGACCTAACGGGGTTGCTGCCTTGCAGGAGCCTGACCCTGGGGCTTTCCTTTAAATTTAAACTTTAATGGCTAACGCCATTGATTTCCAATTTCCAGAATAAAATATTTAAGAGCCATCAGCAGCACAATGACCTGATGGCAGTGCTCCTTGGCGTGGCTCTCCTGGATGGGGCTTCCTCTGAAGGTGACAGGCATGAGCGCTCTTTTTGCTGCTTTATTTAATAATTTAACTAATTGTGTGACTTTCAGGTCCTGGAGGAGGGAGCTGCCTCCAAGGGATGTGGGCTCTTGGTGTCCCCATCATCACGAGATGGTCGAAGCTCATAGCAGAAATGTTCATCGCTGGGCAAGGGGGACTCCGGGCTGTATGGGGGCTTGGGAAGTCCCCCTTTTATTAAGAGTATCTGCTTAATAAACAGTCAACCCTCTTGATCAGCACCCTGTGTGCTGGGGCTGACAGAGCGTGTGTGGAGGAGGTGGCTGTCCCTGTGCCAGCAGCATTTGCAAACCGCCTGCTGGTGTTACTGCATCGAGATCAGGGTTTATATCAGAGGTGCCATCAGAGCCTAGCTGAGGTCGTCTTCTTTTTGAAGACTGGTCCAAAATAAGAGTTACACGTTGGTCTGAAGGGTCTGCCACTGCCTTGGTGTGCTGCAGGAGAAACAACTGAGCTCCTGATGGCTCCTCGAACAACTCAGACGACGACCACAGGGCTGGAGGGAAAGTCCCACTGAAATTCCCCTCCCTTCCCCACAGGTTTCTGTGATTTTTGGCATGATTGCGCTGCCTTAGAGTGCCTGGAAATTTTCATTATAGGTGAGCAAAATTTCAACTCATTTGTCTACCAAATTAGAACGAGGCAGGGGATGAACAGTAATAAAATTCCTCTTTGTTGAAACAGACCCATTATTGCTCATTTGGAGAAAAAGAAAAGCCTCTCGTGTTTGCATGTGTTTTGATTTTGATGCTGTTCGAGCCTGGTCCCTTTCCTCTCTGAAGTCGGGATATTTGTACTTGATTCCAGTGACTCCAGTGGGAGGGGAATCTGTTGGCAGAATTTGGCTTAACACCGTGGGGGTTTCTGTTTATTTGGCGGGGACAGGGGGAGAACAAGACTTGTTTTTTTAACCATTTTTATTATTGTTCTAAAGGAAAATTCACTGCTTATTATCTCACATACTTTTATCTGGTGCTGAGTCATGGAAGTGAGAGAATGTGTAGGCGTCTTAGCATAAGAGAGAGTAATTCTGTCATTTACATTTACAGACAGTTATGCTTTCCAGAAAACTTTTTTTTTTTTTTTTTTTTTTTTTGTGGGTTGCAAAAGTGATTAATCTGCTGCTGAAACTGTCAAAAGAGGTTTTCTGTTTAAGAATTTTTTGAAAGAGAGAAAAATCTGTTTCTACTTATAGGAAATAATAAGGTAGAAATTGAAATAAAAAAATCATACTGAAAGAGCAGACAAGAAAATGTACCCTTTCTTAATGATATTTTTCCTTTTTTCTTTTTATGTATCTATCTGTGTATCACCCTATATATCTGTCTGTCTCACGGAAAAGTCGTGTGGACTTTGATAGATACAAAACTAAATATAGTTCAACGATGGCTGAGTTCAGCATTATCAATTCCAGCTGTTAAAAGTATCATGGGATCAGTTTAAAATCATTTATATTTTCTCCTGAAAAAAAAAATAAAAATCAACAACCCACAACTAATTTCAGTTTCTTCTTAGTTTTCCATCTGTTTTTTTTGAGTTCTTACCATGCTTTAAGCTCTTTCTGCAATCTTGAAAGGTACTTTTTTAATTTAACAAAGTCCAAAATCCTCAATTAATTTTTTCTCTTCTGTATTAGTCATGGAAACTACTATTTTTCTTCTCCTCCATCCTTTTTTGTCTTTTTTTTTTCTTTCCTTTTTCCTTTTCCATCTTTTCTATTCTCAGAGGAATTGCTGGTAGGCTTTTCTTTTATTATTAAGGAAAGAATTAGTTACAGCTGAGGGAACACCTTTCCTCCTTGTGATATATCCTCAGTGGTGAAAATTGTCGTTCTGTTGGAAGGTTATGGAGGCTTTACCGGTTCCTACCAAATTGGTGTAAGCCATTGAAATCAACACAATGATCTTCTGTGACTAATTGTTGTTGTTGTTGTTGTTGTACCCATTCCTAAGGACAAACAGGACAACATGAAATATTTGGCATGGAAATTTAAGTTTTTTTTTCTAACAAACTACAAAGTGGTGTTTTGAAATGATCTTCCAGCAGTGGGGGAGAGGGTACAAAAACTTGAGCAATTTTCAGGGTAGTTTATTCCTTTATGCAGAGTATGATGCAGCACAGAGGGGGACAGAGACACGTCTGTAAAGACTAGCAAACTGTGCACAAATATATATGTATATAATAATGTCTGGTAAATTCTACTGGACCCTGTGTGCATGAGACACGTGAAATCTCATGTGAAGATGCTCACATGCTGGAGCCCTGCTTTGCCTCCATGTTAAAGCAGACAATAGGTGAGGCCTCATCAGACAGAGACTGGTCAGAGATGGCTCCACATGCACGCTGGAGAGTTTGGAGGCAGGGACATGTAGCTGGGGCTTAGCTGCTGGCAGGCTGCCCCTGTCCAGCAAAAGCCTTGGTTTTGGGTGTCCGGAATAGCTGATACTCCATGGTCAGTTAGAGCAAGGTAGCGAAAGCCAAGCAGGATGCTGTGCTGTGAGCTGCAGTTGTCACACGTAGCCTTGGGCAGAGGGAAGGAGTCCAACCATCACGTCACCTTCCACCAAAAACAGCCTCGGGGCGGAGGGGGTGTCCTCACAGTGTCCCACCTAGCTGAAGCCCTCGCTTCCTCTGGTGAAAGTGCTTGGGTTCGGCCTCTCCCATGTCCCTGCTGTGTTAGAGTCTGCTCCCCCCGTCCCCCCTTTCTTACAGCTGCCCCTTCCCAACCGTAACAGCTTCAGCTGTGAACCTTTGGCCTTCAGCAGAAAATGCTTTGAGCTGTGGAAGTAGGATATTGATTTTTACATCACGTGCCCCACAAGGCTTTGAAAATCACATTTTTTCCCTTCAGTGTGGCTTATATCTAGTTTTTAGGAAAAGACGAGCTTTAGGCCCCGTGAGATTTCCTGTTCGGGGTGAACGAGCTCTGTGTTTAGGTCTTTTCACTGGAAAGCCACACGCTGCAGCTGGACTGCTAAATTAAAGGGGGGAGGGAATTAACCTGGCTTAACTTAAGTTTTGACAATTCCGTTGAGAGGCCAGTGACTCATTTAGAGAATTCAGAGAGTCCACAAGGGCTAGAATGATGCTTCTGAAAGCTTATAGAGTGTCATGGCTTTGTGTTTTAACAATTGGGTCCTGCAGTGAATTCTTGTGGGTTGTTATGGAAAAGAGATTTATTGATGACTTGTGATGCCAGGACGCTTGCTCTGTGCATAGTTTATTTTTTCTTAAAATACAAATATGTCATGAACCTCAAAAAAGAAGCAACGCGAGCTAGTAGTGCAGTTCATCTTGCTGTAAATTCAGACCCAGACCTGAGTTCTCCCTGCTCCCCTCGAGTTCAGGTCTGGAGCTTCGTTTGCCCTGTGACAAACAAGAACCCAAGCCACAAAACTCCACTTTGGATCCAAAATTCCTTGCAGTTTTTGGGCGTCCACTGCTGAATTTTGGATAGCATTGAGCCCTTGTTAGAACATTGTTGAAGCCAAGCTGCTCAGAAGGACTAAATTAATACTCCCTAGTCCCAAAGTTTTTAGCATTTAACACTCCTGCCCCAGGGCTAGAAAGTCACTGTTTCAAATTCTGAAGTTAAAAATGTCAGAATCGGTTAGGCTATAAGTCCCAGGAGCCATCAGTATACATTTATACATCCACCACGAGGGAAGAAGTGAGGAGAGCGGGAGGATATATGTGCTTGTTTTGAATTAGCCAGCGGGTTTTCAGTTCCCGGTACCGAAGCGTGCCGCGGGTCGGCTCGCCAGGCCGGGGCTCGCAGGGGCTGCAGCCGGAGGCCGGCCCAGGCCTCTGCTTAGCCTGTGCTCAGCCTAGGTCAGAAATCTCATTTGCTTTAATTCAGGTATGACTTGCCAAGATCTCCTTACATGTTCATTTTTAAGATCTGTTAAATTTGCATAGAAACCCCCGATGTGCGGAGAAGAACCCTCCAAATTCATTGGCAGTAGCAGGCCGAATCCTGATCGGCCACAGCCAGCGTTGAAGTAAATCTCCTGGAGTCAACTGACTTGCTTAAGCTGGCACCAGTGTCACTGAGATCAGAATCTGGCTTCTTACAATGCACTTTTTAAAAATGTAACTCGGGCAGAACGAGGTTTTAAAGAATATTCTGCTTCTTAGCTGTGCCTGTGATAACCTTAACCCGCTCAGCAGCTATGGAGCAAATGTCTCAAGATGTTATTTTGATCCAAGAACAGTGTAAGTGAGGAAAATTATAAATCATAACTTAATAGGGCTCATTAGATCATCACTGATGAAGTTTAATGACTTTTTTTTTTTTTTTTTTCCTAAAACTGCTGAGCTGAGAGGAGCATGGCATACAAGAAAGCCTGGTATTAAAGTAGTATGTGGCACTAAGTTGCTTGAAAAAATAGTTGTCGGTTTTGGAATAAGCATATAACCTATTCAGCAATACGAGTTGTTGAAAAACACAGCTCTTGCGTTCTGCTTAAGAATGAAGAAGATATTTTTTTTTTGCTTCTTTTTTTCTGTGTGTGTTTTTATATTAAAAATTACAATGGCTATTTGTGACTTTGTTTCCTCAAGGCATATTTAGGAAAAGCGGATTGATTTATAATGCCATTTGCAACAGAACCAAGCCCGCAGAGGCAATGGATTTGACACTGCTGTACATGGGCTTTTTAGAGTAATATTGTTTTGGTATTAAGTACGGAAAATGCCAGTCCTAAATTTTTATTCTAAATTTTTATCAACGTGGTTTTTAAGTAAATACTTTATTATCCATATGTTTAATGTAATTTTATGTTTTCTATTGAGAGAGGAAAATAGTGGGGAAAGTGATTATTCTGAGTTAGCACCTTAATTTCTAAATATTCTCTCCAACTGCCTGCATTGCTTTTTACTTGAGTATTGCTGTGTTACAGACGGTATTTTTCTGTGCTACAAATTAATACTCTCACTTTCCTGGCTTGTTACAGTATTGCCCTGGTGTTTTGAATAGACTAGTCGTAGTGGGTAAATTCCATGCATCTTGATGTATGTATTTATATACGTACAGAATAATTTTAAGAGCTACAGCGGGTGAAAGAAAACCTTTCCAATCATATATGTTTCTCAGCATCGTAATTTGGAGTCTGTGATATTGTGAAAAGACGAAGGTATTTCGGGCAGTGGTGATAACCCAAGCAGACGGATAAACGAGGGAACGTTCCACTCCAATTCCCAGAAGGAGCCATCTGGGAAAACAGTTAAAGCTGACCTGTTGTTGGAGCTCGTCAGCGTTTTGGAAAGGTGTACATTGGACCTAACAGGAAAAATAACCTCTCTGTCGTATCTGCTTGCCTTTTATGGTATTGTGTTTTCTTTTTGTTTGTTTTTTTTTGTTTGTTTGTTTTTTGTTTTTTGTTTTTCTTGAAGTGTTACTTTTTGGTGAGGCTGTATGGTTTTTCTCTGCTGCTAACCACTCAAGTTACTAACTTGAATCATTTTTGTATCCCACTAAAAATATTGGCGGATGATGGTGGGTTCTGGACCTCAAATGAACCATAAGAAAGCAGATGTTGTACGAACACGGAATTGTTCAGTGATGCTTCTGCTCTGCTGTACTACTATTCGCGCAGGCTTTAAAATGTGGGGAAGAAAAGAATAAAAACACATGGTTTTCACAGGAAATAGAGACAATACTAACATTTGAAAATGTTTATGCCCTGTGGTAGGATAATTTTTTTAATCTGGTTTAATAGACTTTTGGAATTTGAAAAGATAAATAGGTCATAAATGCAAGCAATGCAACAACTAAATGGAATCGTAAACAAATAACAAGTAAAGCAAAGTAAACCAAGTAGAGTCTGAGTGCATATGTATTTCATATTATTTTATGTGTGCATATGCACACTTTTAATATCCTCTAGAATTAATAAAGGAAGAAAGCTTGCATACTCTATAAACACTCTAAAAATCCTTTGCAATTTAGTAGGAAATGAGAACCTTTTACAGAGTTTTTGGACTATTTTTTAAATCTGTTGTTCAACACACAATGGAAAATGCTAACTTTTCCATCTAAGCTGTAGAAGACTTCTCCAGAAGATACCGTGAATACGTTTCATTGTGTCACTCACAGCTGCACAACCCTTCCCCTCACTCATGCATCTTCCATTATACCGTTTTAATCCATTTATGTTAATCATGACACACATCCATGGATAGCTGCATAATCTGTACTCTCCAACCTGCCCATATTTATCATGCACATGAGCTTCTTTTCCATTACAAATAGTGAGTTATAAAAGGAAGAAAAAACGTTTTTAAGTTTGTGGATGTTGTAATTATGATACTTTAAGCTTCACTAGCTTAGTAATAGCAAAAGTCATAAAAATACCTTGCTCACCCAAAGTTCTTATTTATAGGGGAGTGGGGGCTTTCCCCATTGTCAGGCAGTGCAACGTCTTACCTAAGTTTAGCAAGGAGACTCGTTCAACTCATTAAAGTGCCCAGTTTGCTTAATGGAAATGCTTTGGATGTGTCTGCCTTACTAAGCCTTAGAGAAGGTGCTCCTTAAGGAGCTTGGCTTCTCTGTACCATACACTTGTGTTCCCAGCGTACCGCTCTACCCTTTTTGTGGTCTTCTGTTCCGGGATTGTATTCAGTAGTTCTGTATTTTGATGTAACCAAAGGGCTGTGGTGCGCAGCTCTTTACATAATTTATTGCTGAGTCGATGTGCCACAGATTCAGCCCGCGTGGGGGGCTGCCGTTGTGTGTTCCTGAGGTCTAGACTGGCGCAAATTTGTCGTTCTAGTCATGAGAGTGGGAAATTACAGAAATATCCCAAGATTAATTCAGAAAACATCTAACTTCTCACAACTGACATCTTCTGTAGCTTTCTGACAATTATATTTCTCATACTGATGTCAGATGACCTTGTAGATGAAGTGGCTACTGCAGTTGAACTGGTCAAGAGGAATAGCTTAAATAGGGGAGTTTTAATTCTAGCTATCCTTTTCAATGAATTAAACTCAAATTATGGCCCTTGACTGTCTACCATAGCTGGAAGTATTTAGGTCAATTGTTTGCACATCTTTAGAGATGGTCTTTCACGTAGTCCTTCTCATAAATACCAGATGATCACTCATCAGAAAGGGAAAAACAAATAAAAAGTCTCACGGTACAGTTGTTGTAGTGATAGTGTTGGGGTAAACAGAAAAGTAAATATGAAACCGAGAAGGACAAGCAAAATTCCTCCCTGGCATTACATTTGTGTTTTGGAGACCAAATTTTTCAGATGTGCTCAGCCTCTGTGGAATTAATGGAGTGTTGGAAAATGGAAACCCAGCTTGCCTCGAAAACTTGACACCCATACTGAAAGCTGAACCAAGGTGTTTGTCTGTAACTGCACACATCTGTTGTGAAAGGCTTTTTTCCATGATAAAATACTGGAGGTCAGCTTGCTATCACCTTTTCTTTTGTGCACCCTCTTCTCCCTTGTGTTTCAAGTTGGGCCGTCACAAGGAGTGCAAAAGAGGTTGTGAACAGAAACATTAACAACTATGTTGACTCCTTTTCCACCCTTGGTAGCAGCTGAAAAACAGATCAAAGCTCAGAAGCAGTTGTGTTCTTGTAACACTTTATGGCATCTGTAAGGTATTCTCTTCATTGGAGAACCAGAGATGAACACTTTATTAAATTTCTCCTCTTTTTCTTTTGGTGTAATGCCTAGGAGCAATCTGTTCAAGTACCTTGATAGCTTCTGGTAGTCAAGCCAACAAGCTGAATCCCATATAAACACTGCTGGGAAGTATGAGTGTGGCTGCTGATCACGCACAGCCCATGCCTCCGTGATGCTCACATGGCAGCTGTGAACTGGAAATGAGAGAATGATGAAACTGAAAAGAAAAGCTTAATCCGATTATAACCGTGTTTTGGCTGAGGTTTTTATGGTTTTGGACCAGACTTCAAAATTTTGGATGAGATTCTAAGGACGTTTTGACACCTCAAGACACCTGTGCTATCAACTGAGCCATGTGTACCACATAGCATCAGTGCACAGGGGACCAACGTGTCCTCAGTGTGTTTGGTCTCCTATATGGACATTATAAGGAAGGCCAGAAAATCCTTGATACTGAAAATGCATCGGATATGCTGCATGGGAGCAGTGCATCTGCCCATGATCTCTGGACATTCAGCAACCCAGCTAGAGCTCTACCAGAATGCTAAGTATCTGCAAGTCCCAACTGAAAGGCCAGATTTCTCTTTTTCACCCAGATGGTATTTCAGACAGAAAAAGAGGATATGCTGAGGGGAACCTGAGCACGCATTATTACTAGTAAAGCCGCTTGTTCAAATACAGAATTTGAAGTCAGCAGGTGTTAGATGTGTCTGAACATCAGGAAACCCCATAAAATGCCTGTTCACGTTTTCAGGTACCTAAAGGTCCGGGTTTCGAAGCATGGTATTTAATGTTTCCCTGGGGCTCTCCTTCCCAAATTGAGAGGGAGCTGGGCTATACTGCCTCAGGCAGGAAGGAGTCAGAGCCCAAATGCTTCTCGTGGCAAGGCAGCAGCTCCAGTTCCAGTGGGAGCCACTGTTCAGCATGTAGGTGGGAAAGTGCAGCCCACCCACATCACCCCCTTCATGTGCTGGAAATGCCTTTGCTGCCCAGCCTCTTGGTCCTGCAGGCATGGCAGGGCCCTGGCTCGTCGGCTGAGCTGCTGGCACTCCGCAATCCCCCTGATGCAAAGCAGTAGCTGAGCGTGAGTGGCAGCGCGCTTAATGCAGGGGAAAGGTATCTCTGCTCCTACCAGTCACGTCAAAATTACCTGCTTATTGTGGGATTCGTCTCTAACTTGTGCTGTCTAAATATTCAGTGACTTGTCTCGGCTGTTTTTGTGCTTCTTTTACAGTCAGTGGAGAGAAGTAGATTTCCCCAGTGGATGATTCATCTCCCTTTTAAAGCTTCAATATTAGAATGGGATAAATGACCCCGTGGAGATGCATTTCTTCACCGATCTCACAGCTTTAAGCACGTCATCTAGCTGAGGTGAATGCCAATCCATGGTGTCAGGAGGAGCCAAGTTAATTTTCCACCCTTCGCTGGCTTTGCCACACAGGCCTCCAACCGCTGCTGCCACCAAGCCCCACTGTGAAGATTGCAGCTGGTCCTGGTGCGTGCCTGAGCTGGCCCTGCGTTTCGGTCCCGCTTGCGCTCGTGGACCATGCAGAAGAGCAGCTGGGTTAGGAAGAGAGGTGCTGCACAGGCACTGGCAGCCGGTAGCCTCCTGGGAACGCTGCGTCTTGCGTTCAGCCCACCGGTAGTTGCCAGGTTTTTGCCTTTCGAGGGTTGTTTCATTCCTCTCCTGGAGTAAATGTGACTCAAATACTCATAAAAGACAGCCCCAGCTAGAGCAGTGGTTCGCAACCTGTGCTCTGGAAACCCTGGGAGTCCTTGGATCACTCCTAAGGTAACTAAGAAGAATTCTGTGAAAGGTAACTTAAAAGAAAACATGTTTATTGTCAGTCGATTAACTCTCTCCGTGAAGGAACTTGTCTCTCCTGAAAAACATTTGGGGGCTGCAGAGCATAAAGGTTGAAAACCACTGAGCTGGAGTAATGTATCTTTCTATGCGATAATTTGACAGCTAAAGGGCTAGAACTATTCAACTGTACCTTTATGAAAAATGTCTGGAGAATTGAATAGAACGTGATAAACTTTGTGTAGGCATTTTTGATCCAGTCTCTGAAACTGAATAACTGGAGGGATTCTATAGAAAATACTCTACAAATACACAAAATAAAAGGAGAATCGAGTCCTTTTCATAAGGCTTCCAGCTGATCATATAGAACCATGCTCCTGCTGTACACTACAGTTACTTTGTACTCCTCTTAGGATTTAACCCTGACACGTGGTGTAGAATTATAGGCTGTTTCTTGTAGAACAGATTTCATCTCTAGTACCTATTTAATGACTTTGTTGTAGGTGTACGCTGAATTTAATGTAAGATCTATGTAAACAATTTCTACAGAATGAAGAATCGCACAGCTATTCCGAACTCTGGGTTTCCCCACTGGGGTAGCTTTGAATCCAGATCTCCAGCTTTGACAGTCAGACCTGTAGAAACGCATGGATTTGTGATAACGGCACAGACTTCTCACGTGGTGGTTGGTGCAAGAAACTCCTGCAAATGTTTATAAACTTTCACTGCATTTAAGTAGACATGAGAGGAGTTACCAAACAAAATGATTCCCCTCACAGCTGCTCATGGTAGCTTTATTTAGGAGAAGTGTTTTGGGGTTTTTTTCCTCCCACATTCATTGAGTTCTGTTTGATTTTGTCAGTATTAGTTCACCTTTATTTGAACTGCTGGATAATTCATTTGTAGAAGAGGCAGTACATTTAGGTACTTCCATCTGTGTTTAAACAAGGCTCTTGTGCTTTCCCCCATTAAAAAAAAGATTTTGTATTATAATGTTTGTGGTAGTTGAGGTTCTGAATTTAACTCCTTCCTACTCTAGTTTCTCTTAACAACTCTGCGTTATCAGCACCTGGGGTTTCTAGTTTACTCTCTCTTTGCAAATATGAATTTGCAAGAAGGGGTTGATGGTAAGTAGCGTGGTTCTAATTTGCACTTGCGAAGTGTGTCAGACAGTTTCATCTAGTGCATGGCGAGCAGAGGAAAGCCTGTCTTCCTTTGAAAACAGCCTTTAGAGGATGTCAGAGAGCGTGTTTGGCTGCAGTAGTCACTTGCAAATGCAGTACAGTTTTGAAATGAGCTGTCCAGGAGCTGCTGGAGGAAGGGATGCCTGAAATCCTATGAAGCCACTCTTTTTCTTTGTCTTCGTCCTTTTTCTAACTCCTATTCCTACTTGTTTTCGTGCTTCTGGGCTGTCATTTCGGTGTGCTTTTGGATGAGTCTACTTCGTTGCGCTACTAGATGTTCCGTGGACTCGTTTGGATGCAACATTTGTGACAGTCATCTGTTTTGCTGGGACTGTACCCAGTGATATAGGTAGTCCTTTCCAGCTTTCTGTTCGTTACTCCCTCTTCATCTACCCGACATCTTTATAGCCTCATCCATCTCTCCTATCCTCCTAGTGCCTAACAGACATCTGTTGAAATCACTCTTCTCCATGAAGTGTCGTTTTCTCGTTCTTCTGCACATGCCTGTCCTCAGAGCAGGAATCTTGTCCATAGTTCATGTGCATGTATAGCGTCTTTTCTTAATCCACTGATGATCTAGAGGTTTATGCCAGGGGTGATATTTGAGTCCGTGGCTGGGTATGCAGAAGCCTGGACTGTAGCCACCCTTCTCTCCCAAGCAAAAGGGCAGAGGATTTATGGTGCTACCTCACCTGTGCCCTTGCTCAGGATCTACAGCCAAAGTTCCTCTTTGTGTCCCCATAAATCGTTAATGCTCCAGTAGTGTTAAATTCCCTCCAACTTGTCCCATATCTCTACTACACCATGTTAACTAGTGTTACACCCTCCTCCTCCCACTCAAGCCCAGCTTTCATCACACACTTGCCCAGCACCCTCAGAGGAATTCAGAATGAGTCACGCAGGGTGCCTCTGGGGACTCCTACTGATGCAAACTTCCTCCTCCTCAAGGCAGGCTGTGGTTTGAATGCCACAATGCAGCCAGCACTTGTTAGCTCGACCCTTTGCTCTGAGGCTGATGGCAGAGCTGGGTCTCTGGCCCAGGCGCCCTGGTTTGCCACCTTTCCTTCGTTTGGGTCTTGGTGCAGGAGGGGAGACTGAGCGCATCCCTTTGGTGGTGTCAAATGTGGGAGCTGCTCAGAGCCTTTCAGAGTGCCAGTCAGCGGGCAGCAAGGGTTATCTTGGAGGAAGAGGTTATCATTAGTTTCTAAGGTGTATTCCAGTCCTGGCAGGAGACTGGCACCAATACACGACATGTGTTATGTGGATGCTTATACGGGAGATTAAAATCCCTCGGTTCTTGGGGTGGGACAGGCTTCCATCGCAAGAGCTTTACTGCCAGTCTGTCATCATTTGCTTCCAAAGTCCGCATTCAGAAACATAAAATGTGATGAATAAGGGCTCGTTTATGTTGTGTTGTTTTGAGCTTTCCCCCTCCCCACTGATGTGCCATTGTCATTAAAACATTATCTACCTTCTGCCTGTTCACATGGGAAAAAAATGCGTTTCTGGTGGTAATTACACAGTGCCGCATTGTGGACCTTTCATCCCATTACAGTAAGTGGACAAACTACTGTCATTTACAAGAATGAAATAGGTGAGGAAATGGGAAAGTTTCTAGTACTCCTGGACATAAATACCAAGCTGACATGGCAGAATAATTCCAACAGGAAGCAAATTTTCATGCTAGCACTGAGCACAGTTGTTCTCTGAAGGCAGGGATAGAGGAACGCCTGCTCCTCATCGGGTGTTTCAGAAATAGAAGGCTCAGGCAATATTAGTGGAGGGCTACAAACCCTGAACTTGTCTCTCTCTGTCTTTGCATTTCAGCAAAATCTCTTTGTTCTTCTCAGTTTCAAAATCTCTTCAGTCTGTCTACGCTTTGTCGTGGATCTTTTTGTAAGGTCAGGGTTTGAATACATTGAGATGTTTTTTTCCAGCAGAAGTTTGCTGCATTGTTTTTCCCCACCTCTGCATATACACCTTTTACACCTCTAAAACTAGATTGATGCTCTTACTTTCCTGTTGTTTTGCTCTTTTATAGTGAATCCTTGTGGGAGGTTTGCCCTGAAGGTGTGATTGCAGAAGTTCTTTTCCAGTGCCTCAGCCAGAATGTCTTTGCACCTGTCCCCAGGGAAGAGCTACCAGTTGTGTAGTTGAGCTTCCTTATCCCTTTGGTAGACGTGGCTGTGGGCTGTGAATGAGAAGTTGGGTGGCTTGCTCTTACCTCCCTTCGTGTGTGGTTGCCACATGGTGCTGGTGGGCCTGCCTCTCTCCCACCTTAGCATGGATGGTGAGTTTGGTACCCTTGGAGGCTCAGGGAAATAAATGGGTGGTTGAAGTTCCTCTCCAGCCCCTGGCCTGGGTTGGTTTGGCAGCAATTTATTGCCGCCACCTGCTGACCAGGCAGAGGATTTCTCTGGCCCGGGGTGCTGCTGCTGAGCCCCCACTGCCCTCTCCCCGGCCCAGCAGCGCCAGCGAGAGCGTGAGGAGGCAGCACAGGCAGGCAGGGAGCCTGCACAGAGCAGCAGTGCCTGGGGACAAGCACAGGACTGAGCATTTACGGAAAAGAGGTGGATGTCATAGCTTGAACACAGCCTGTGGTGAGAGCTCAGCTTGTCTGACTTTGGAATGCTGAGAACTTGGAGGTTATTGAGGGGATCGAGGTGAGATCAAGCCCCGTGCAGGAAGGTTGGATGAGATGAACCATCTTGCTAAGTGCAACAGCAAAGAAATTCTGTCAAACTGTACGTGTTCCCTTCTATACAGAAGGCATGAAATTCAAGTGTCCTTTTTGAATAAAGGAAAATAAAGAGAGGCAAGAAATTTTACCTAATCCTGAACTCCAGAGATAGAAGTTGGCTCTTCACTGATTTAGTGAAAAGGCTTAATGGTGACCTTCGGTATTCTTCAGAAACCATTTCATATTGTGAGCACTTTAACAAAGCTGTCGTTTTGCATGGCTGTATTTGGACATGAGAGTTAAACAAGAATTTAAAGAAAGAGAGACAAACAAGTACATTAGACAAAAAGATGTAAGATACCCGTTGGGACAGTGTCACTGCTTCACTAAATCTTCATTCGGTCGCCAAATCCCAGGAAGTGGCGGTGCCTGCTGTGAACCAAATCCCTGGCTGCCCGAGCGCCGCTGTGCCCAGGTGCCGGTGCAGGGTTACAGGGTTGCCATTGCAGGAGCTGACTTCTGAAGCTCTTGGGAATCTTGGCTTGCTTTCTGCCCTTTTATGTGCCGTGTGTAGCATTTGCCTTCGCTGGGGTCACTCCAGACTTGCAGAGCTTAGGAGCAGAGCCAGGAGCAGGGGCACTTCTGTATCTCGCTTTGCTCCAAGCTTATTCTTACGGCTTGGGAGCTGCTTTCGTGCCATCCCATTTTGCTGCCTCCTGTGTTGTGAAAGGTGTTCTCATATCGGGGGCAGTACCCTCCAAGCATTGTGGGAACCCAAGGAATTTAATGTCTCCGTAGATGCTCTACTTGCATCTATTACCTTCTATTCTACTACCTTCTTTTTCTTAGTGCTCTCATTTTCAGAGGAACACAAGTCTCCCCCCTAATTATTCTCCAGTGAGTCCCCTTTTTTTCCTCACATTTATCGCTTTTGAGTTTGTTTGCTTGTTTTGAGGCACAGGAAAAAAACCCAAGGAGAGACGAAACACCGTGCGTGGCAGTTCTGCTTGGTTGCAGCAGCACTGTCCCTGTTCTGTCAGAGCTGGAAAAGGTTGCTATTACCATTTTATAATGTGTGGTCTCAGGTACATTCCTGCTTTCCTAAGCAGTTTGAGTTGCTGTGCAGATGTTACTGTAAAACCCTGTTCCCTCTTAACCCTTCCGCACACAATCTGATGCCCGAGCAGCCCCTCCTGCTGACGCCGCCGCTCTCTCTGTTCGCTCCTAGGGCTCCGGGACCTCCAGCAGCTCTGCTGCCACCGCCCCGTCCGTGTCCACCCCTGTCACTGGCCACAAGCGGATGATCATTCCCAACCAGCCTCCCCTCACCGCCACCAAGAAGTCCACCGCCAAGGGCCCGGGCCAGCCGGCTCCCATCCCGGTCACTCCTATCGGCACCCTGAAGCCACAGCCGGTACCGGCCTCCTACGCCACGGCCTCCACGCCCAGCCGCCCGACCTTCAACGTCCAGGTGAGGACGGCGCAGCCCAGCCCTCACTACCAGCCGCCCGGCCCGCAGCCCACTCACTACGGCAGCATGGGGCCTGGGCAGCCCTACGCGGCCCCGCCGTCCCGCCCGCCTGGCGCCCCGCAGTACGGCTCACCACAGCCCCGCGGGCCCGACTACGGCTACGCCCCGCCGCCCGCCCGGCCCTCGGAGCCCAGCTATGGCTACGCGCCGCAGCAGGGCCGGTACCAAGACCCGTACTATGGCGGGTACGGGGGGAGGAATGGCTCCGAAGCGCCCTACATGCCGCAGAGCACATGGAAGGTCGAACCGGCGTATCCAGCCAGTAACACCGTGGGCCAGGCTCCTCCCGGGCTGTACCAACCGCCTGGTACAAAGAAGACCTATATCACCGACCCAGTGATGGCCCCGCAGCCGCTGCAGCAAAAGGTAAGAGACACCAGCGCTCACAGGCTTCCGTGGGGGAGTGCAGAGGGCCCTGGGACCCTTCCACAAAGGCAGCGTGTAGGTTTAAATGGCTCTGCCTGCACCCATGTGTCCCAAGCAGCAGAGGAGCCACAGCTCAGGCTCCTCTTCCCTTGAGGTCAGGGCTGCAGGCACGTTAGCTCAGTAAGCAGGAGCTCAGCTTCTTGCCTCTTCTGCCCCCTTGTCTCCATGCCCCACATCAATGGGAGGAAAATAAGGAGGAATACAGAAGGGAGTTTCCCTCCACGGGGCTTCCAAAAAGCTGGAAACAGGGAACTCTCATCTGAATAGGCTGCCCGGGGAAGTGGTTGAGTCACCATCCCTGGAGGTCTTTAAAAGACGTTTAGATGTAGAGCTTAGGGATATGGTTTAGTGGAGGACTTGTTAGTGTTAGGTCAGAGGTTGGACTCGGTGATCTTGGAGGTCTCTTCCAACCTAGACTATTCTGTGATTCTGTGATTCTGTGGTTCGAAAATAGGCTTCTGGGGGCTTAGGACTTGCGTCAGCATGGAAGGGTGAGGCAGCCTCGCGTGCAGAGGCTCAGTCTTAGTTGCAGGAGCTCGCCCTGCGGGGCGGGAGGGAGCTACGTCCCTGCAACATGCCCCTACATGATAAGCTCATAGGCAATACGTCTGTATGGCGTTAGTGCCATAGACTTTCCTTCCGGGCTCTCCCAGGATCAAACGAGAGGTTGGGTGTCAACATCTCGTCCTATGGGTGCTCATGGACATCTTTGGTTCACCAGAGAAATAGTTCCTCTTCTTACGCAGATGGGAGGTACAACAGACACTGTTTTTGGTTGTGGTTCAGAGCGATTCCGGAGGTTGACCTCTTGTGTATCGCTGTTTAAAAATCACATATTGCTGAAACCACATGGAAATGAGTTCCCACACAGTGCTGCGGGCTCTCTGATTTTCCTCTCAGGTGGTGGCAGGGCGAGTGGCATCCAGCCACTTTAGCCTGTGCCCGGGCCTCATAAAGCAAAGCTGATTGGAAACAGAAAGTTAAACTGATCTGCTTGGTTTCTCTGTCCAAATTTCAACCCTGGCCGACCCTTGTCACTTCTGCTGGCGGCCATCTCTAATGTGGCTCCGGGGGCATGTGGGGACTTGAGCTTTGTGCAATCCTTGTATATGACGGGCTTAAGTTCCACTGAGGGGTGAGGACAGCCGTGCCCAGGCAGGGAGGTGGTGAACCCATTGCTGGCCGGGGCCACCCTGGCTCG
This sequence comes from Oxyura jamaicensis, assembly GCF_011077185.1. Classification (NCBI taxonomy): domain Eukaryota; kingdom Metazoa; phylum Chordata; class Aves; order Anseriformes; family Anatidae; genus Oxyura; species Oxyura jamaicensis. The sequence continues at coordinate 15,273,546 of NC_048901.1, read as the reverse complement.
TCTCAGCATGTCCCTGCTCTCCAGCCTATGACTGCTCACAGAGAAAGGGTAAAAAACTTCTGACACATAAGAAAAAGTCTGTCCCTTGGCATTGCGCTCACTAGAAGCACACAGTCTGTCTTTCCCTGAATTCCAGATTTTCTTACAGTGGGAACTTTTGAAGGCAAAGATGCTTCTTGAGCAATATATGGAGAGCAATAAATAAATAACTCCTTGGAATATTATCTACTAGCAGTTAATAAACTGCTTTTTCTTTCTTCTTTTTTTTTTTTTTTTCCCTTTCCTTACCAAGAAGCTAGGAGTGAGGAGAGAAGCAATAAACTCAGCTCTGCAGGTGCCAGGTACAGAGCTTAGATTGGAAAGTAGCGAAGGGTACAAAATTTGCACAGAGCCTTAACTGGTGGAAATTGGTGTGGAGTCACTGAGGAAATGCTGAGGTACAACAGATACATATTTAGACTTTTAAAGATACAAGTAGGCCTATATATATAAAAAATTAAAAACTTTAATTCAGTCAGCATCTCTATGGAAACGCAAATCATCTCGAACCACAAACAGCACAAGCCTGTTAGTCTCATTTGCATTACAAAGCTGGAGGGACAATTTAATTTAGCTCAAGTTTGGGGTTTCACGTATGCATAAATATATATTTATATATATTTACATATGTGTTTGTGTGTGTGCACGTGGCATTTGCAAATACACGTACAGAAATATTTTATATGTATCTACATAAAAAAGATTTCAGTTCTCCAGCAAAACAGACCGTGATCTGCTTGGTGATAAATTCTTCTAGAACATACTTTACCTGCTAGCCTGCTAAGCATTGGCATTATTGCCTGTTTCACCTTTGAACTTACATCTGGTCTCTGACATACTGGTGGCAGACTGCTTGATTGCTGCTTCGTAAGGCGTACCCTTTAATTGGTGAAGAACTGAAGATGATCTTGCAGTCTAACAGGAAATGGTCAGTAATAAAACATTGTATGCTTTGCCAATGAAGCAGTGTTGTCCAGGTTTACTAAATGTTCTCTTCCCTTGCACTCTAACTCATTCATAAAATCAACTTTTGGAATTATTTTAAAGGGAGAAAATGAAAGGCTATTAGTGCCAGATTTCTGATAGAGAGCTGTCACCGTAATTCTACTAGTTGGCTGCTACGTGAATTGTAGTATATTCTTATACACACAACTGGCTTCTGCGTTTTGTTGTATTTTGGCTTTTCAAGGTTAGTTTGAGGCCTTTCAGTTAAGGAGAATGATTTGAGAAGACAAGGGTAAGAAACAGGCATTGATACGTATCACTTAAAATGCAAGTATACCTTTAAGTATTTTTGTTCTTGCAATGGAATCAAAATACAGAATACTTCCTAAATGTAGTCAGAAAAGTGCATTCTTAATTTTTAACACACTTTGTGTGGAAAATATTAAGGATATCTTAACAAATTGATCTCAGACTAGCAATTCATGGTCCTTAATTCTAATACATACCATGAACTGTCAGTGTGACAGTAGAAATTTTCAGTCAGTTCATTTAGGGTTTTTAGTGGGTAAAAAAACCACCATGGTTTATATTTTGCATTCTGGCTACGAAGAGGTTGTGGCTCTATGCTTATTGCTGCGTGCTAATCATGTTGAAGTCGCCGCTGATCCAAAATAAATCTGGATTGGTATGGGAACAGCAAATAAGCTCTACGGGCTCTTAAAGCCCGCTGAGAACAATGAGTTTTACTCACACACAACTGGTGCATTCTGTCCTTGGGCCAGTTATGAAGTGAGAATGGTTCATGTGAAACCCCTGTGCATTTTAGTCTTCTGTAGCACTCCATGTAGCATTAGTGCCCAAGTCCTAGTTAGGAAATGAACTAGTAGAGTGCGTGTCCTCATTTAAACCTTTGTCTGCTTCAGGGGTATCCCTGGCCAAAAATCTCAGTAGCTTTCTCTTCTGAGTTGAAGATAGTAGGGATCTCTGCGTGAGCAACAGGGGAGTTGTCACAAGATCATCACAGAAACGTGTGAAATGACCAGCTGCCTTCATGCCTGTTGCCAGTGGTACTGTGTCCGCGCAGACCAAGTCCAAGTCTGAAGCCTCTTACTTAACTTCTCCCCTCCCAAAGGTCAGAGAGCACAAGACCAGAGTGACTCATTAGGTATGCTGATTTTTGGCACCAAGATGTCCATCCACAGTAGGGAAAAAAGAATGGCAAAGCCAGTTTCTGACATGGAGAATTCCTGCAAGTTTGCCCTGTGGCCAAAATAGAGTTGCAGAAACTACCACCACTGACCAACACAGCTATCATCAAATATTTGCGTGCTGAACTGGTTGACTTACCAAATACTCTCGTCACACTCTCATATCTTCAAATAACTCTAGAACCTTTCACTTTGGTTATGTTTGAGTGTTTTTTGAGATACTATTGTATATCTCCCAAGGGGTCAGGAGAAAATATGCTACGGGTGTCGACCTTGTTGGCATGTATTGTAGCTCTCACTCTGTCTCGTTCCTTCAGTCCTACAAAGGCTCGGTCCCCCGTGGCCCTAACCTTTGCTATTTTTGTCTAATGACAGGAGCTATTGGCACCTGGGGCCTCAGTCCAAATGTTTAGCTTTGATAGTGTGTAGTTTGGCACTTGAGGATCCTTTTTCTGCACTCAGATTTTATGATTTTAGCAGGAGACAGAAAGTCCTTCAGACTTTCAGGGACCTCACCTGGCACCTGGTATATATGAGGGGTGGCCACTGTAGACACCCAGGAGGTCTGTCCTTCCTGGATCTTGGATCCCATGGGTTCTCCTTCCTCTTTCTGAATCAACTCATAGTCCTGAGGAACCACATTCCCTTCCAAAGGGACCTGCATGTTTTCAGCATCCAGGCTGGGTGCACTTGAAATCACTTGAGGACAGCTTGTACTTTTGGTCCAGAATGGTGGAAATCTCAACGAAAGCACTGATCTCTTCAGAGCAATCTGCTGGTATGAGGGGGAAAAAAGTGTCTTGTAGCTCTGATCTAGTACAGCATCCAAATCCATGCTCTTTTACTGCAAATGTGCAGTAATTTTCCTTTCGGTAGCTGTGTCTGTTCATGCCTGCTCCCATGGCACAAGCGTGTGAGTCCTCACGTGCTTAGCAGCTGCCAGCCACAAGTCCCCTTGTCCCTGCTTATGTACTTAGCGGTGGCAGTGCGTGTGGAGCAGGACAGCCACCCCAGACAGCCTCTCAGTGTTGTGCATCGTTGTAGGTGAGCACCGTGGAAATAAAATGGAAAGACAAAGGGAGATCAGGAGGTAAAAGTAACGAGGCAGCTCATGCTTTTGGCATGGTTTAGGCGGCGGTGGCTGCTCGTGATTAGCAGACCTCAACCACCGCATCCTTTCCGCACTGCTGGAGGTGGTGTTTCTTTGCTGCCTGCTGCAACCAGCATTGACACGGTCTCATGAAACTTGCAGTACCCAAAAGAGGACTGTGACGGCTCGCTGTTTTCTCATTTTACACAGCTTTTGTCAGTTTTTCCACTGATTTAATACCTGCGATGGAGACATTCACTTGGAAGTTTCATCTTTGCCTCAGAAACATCTGCTCACCAGTGTCCTTTGCTATGACTGATGCACTTCTCTTGTACTGGTTTAATAATTTTTACAGTCTGCTATCACTCACATAAAATAGATACCTCCGGCACTTGCGTTTGAACTGAGACTAATGCTCTTGCTGTTTGCTGTTAATCTAGTGGCTAGGAATTTTTTGTTCTCTGCAGATGAGTAAATGCAATCTGCCAGATTTCCTCCTGCTGTCACAGGGATATAGTCTTTCTTAGCTCTGCTTTTTGCTATGGAGAGAGGCAGGCAGCTTAGTGTACACAGCCTGCCTCCCCCCAAGAGTCTTCTCCCCCAGAATCTCTCATCTGCACCCAAGTCAAATGTCACGCATCAAAAATTTCCATTGGATGGGATTCAGAGACAGTGTAAAATGGTGGTTGAAGTCAGTTTTCTGACAACGTGAGCTAGTAATTGCCCATAGCTTTACAATGCTAAAATAAATAATAGTAAAATTAAAAATGGTTATTTAAAATGTGGCAGTCTGGATTTGAATGAATTAAAAGAGAAAGATACTGTAAAGTGAAATAAAAGGTGAAATTCCAAACTTCAGAACTGAATTTGTGATTTCAGTGTGACATTTCAATTTCAAAATTTCCAAATGAATATGCAAGCGCTACCCTGAGAATAGTAACAAATGTCAAAATGTTGACATTCTTCACAAAACAGTAATTCTGAGTTCTAACCAGCACTAGCTGTATATCAGCTGCTGACTCTGTCATTGCTTCTGGGTGGATTAAATTAAATGCTGTTGCTTCTGTTAAAATGAGGAGGAGGGGAAGAAGGCAGTGGTGTCTAACACTGCGATGAGAAGCTCAGAGTTGGGACTTGTTGGCACTCTGTGCCATTGAGGATGGTATTTTCCAATCAGAGATAATACGAATCTCTGCACCAAAATCTCTGCGCATTTCGTCAGAATTTTTAGGTGCAAAGGTATTGTCAAGAGTTGCAAAGAAAAGTTTTCAGAACAGCTTGCTTCAGGAATCTGGCACGCTCTCTCTTATACCTTAAACTTTTGAAAGAGCCTGATTCTCACTGCAAAATGTGTTTACCACTCTTGTTTCAGAACTTTACAGTTAGTTCGTTGTGTTATATTTTATTATTTAAGCACTGCATTTATTAGGAGAACTGGCTGATGACAGAGGAATTCATCAGATTTGTTTCCTAGGGATCACAGAGAAACAACAAGTTGCCAAACGGTTACCTTGAAGTTAAAGATAACAGGGATCCTGTAGTTAAAGAAGTAAGTCAGGTCAGCAAATACGGAGAAACCAGCTTAAATTTACAGCTTCGGGATGCAGGTTTTTCAGTTTCAGCCTTTATTCAGCCACACTGGGTTAGTAATATAAGAGGAATAATTGAGAAAGAGGCTTTTGGCATAATACGTGGATGTTCTTTCTTGCTCCTTCTTAAAATAAGCTGAGGACAATGCCTCCATACATGATAAGGAATGGGGCAACCCTGAAGTTAATTAAGGGCTCTGTTTGTGTGCTGTTTAACTCTTGATAACCAAGTGTTTACATTGACAGATGCTGTCATGGGTAAGGATTTTGTATCTGTGGACATAAAATATAGTCAGCGTATGTTTACCTATGGATGAGAAGAAACCTCTAATGGAGAGGCTGTCTGGTTTGCAGGCAGTGGTGCTTGTCAGAGCCATGGGGCCATCTGAGCTTGGGTCTCTGGTGGATGACATGGTCTGAGGCATGATGAGGCAAGGACAGTTGGACTTGAGCTGTGGGTTTACACTCTTCCGTTCGAAAAGCAGCTCCCATACAAGTGAGTACCACTTAAGTAATTCATAGGCATACTCTGGCTGTTGTGTGTGATGGTGATGCTGATTATTGGAGGAGCTGATTCTTTCTGTTTTAAAATGCAATCGAGTCCAACCACATTGTAATTCTTCCAAAGCCAAGGTGCCAAAGGACATGGTGAAGTTGTGCATCTATCAGATAACCTCTGTTGGCAAGTTGATTGCTAGGACATGAAGTTAGGTGAATGAGAAAGGTAACTTCCCCAGGCTTAGGCGATAAACCATTATAAGAGCTGGGGAGGAAGAGTAGACGTGGAGCATCTCAGTGTCATTGGATGGCTTTTCTGCTTGAGGCGAGAAGGGCTCTGGCTCTATTGGTTTGAAACTCAGCTTACAACCTGGTGGTAATACCAGTGTTTTGGCAAGGAACTGCCCAGTTGATAGTGATGCTTTGGTTAAAGCGGTATTTTGGTTATGTCATTCAGAGTGGATCACTCATACTGGGGTGATCTTCCCACTAAATTCTGTGAAACATGTTTGTGGTCTTAATCCAGTTCTTAATGTAATAGCTTGTTACCAACGCACCAACCTTGTGCAGGAAGCCGTGCACAATTCAAAAGATTGTTCATTTCTCCATTGATAGGTGTGGTTGTCCACAGCTAGACTCTGGGGCCTAGTCCTTCTGTGAGCAGGCAAGGTAGAAAACGGGCATGGTGCACAGTGAGAAGTGCAAGTCATACAGGATGTCCCTTAAAATAGATGCTCGGTTATAAAGAGAATAGTCTATACTGGGTGCTGATAGAGTGTTTCTTCCTCCAAGAGTAATGGTAAGAAATAATTGGTAATATATGGTTACGTTTACTGATCGTAAATGTTCTGATATTAAACTTGCTTAGACACCCAAATAATGGGCTTCCTGTTTAGATTTACCTCTGGACAAATGTAAAGAAATGCAATATATTAAGTGAAATATCAGCCTTTGGGGAAAAAAAAAAAAAAGGTTTCCTATCACCAGCTGAAAGAACTCCTGCAAGGCAAACAGAATTTGCAATTATACTGACAGTTTTGTTCTTAAATGAAAATAATAGTGAATTATAAAGTTGTAAAATTGTTTTCACAATAATATTTTGCTTTTATAACTCATACAATTTCACTTAGTAGCTGCCCGGCTCCAGTGCAAGTTACATAACATGATGTTATGAATATGGTGCCTCAACTTTTTGTCCAGGGAATTAATTTAAGGACTCCAAACTTTCCAATTGCATTTTTTCTTTGTTCCAAACACAGTGTATTCTCTGCTTGAAAAAATATCAGACAAACTCTGCCTTGCTTGTTGCAGAATACTATTCATATGCCTTCACACTAATAGGGCAGTTACTCAGTTTTGCATGGATCCTCAAAATAGTCCAGAGTGAAATGTGCTGTCTGAAGTCAGCTACATGAAACAAATTAGAAGAGCGGAGCTTCTGTGTGCTAGGTGATCAATCTAGCATTAGCAAGGATTTTCCACCGTGTGGTTTAGCACCAGCACAGACAGATGAATTATTATTACTGTCAGAATCATTCCCCCCACACCCCGATTAAAGCTTTTTCTAAACAAACAAAATTTCCTCAAATGAACTGGCAGTAACTTAGACTGACATATTAGGATTACTTTAGTCATCAGGAAAATGGAACCACACCTGGGCTGTAATAGAGCAAATTAGACATAATCATTTTCATCCCGTTATTTCCTAGTTAGACTGTATTTTACCTTCACCTGAAGGATATTCTTGTTCAGGTGTTTCCTCCAGCTTTGTGAGAGCTGGTGGCTCATTAAGTAAATCACGTCCTTTTCTGTTGCTGTGAGAGCTTGAAAGAAAAACTCATGGCTTTTTCAGGGCAAAAACTGCATAAATGACCAGGGAAGCTCCCGCTGTGTGTTTGCCACTGATGGATTCCTTCTAGGCTGTCACCAGGAGGCCGGGAAGGGTATTTTCCAGTCTTAGTCAGACTACAGAAGAAATCTCTTGTGAAGTGCCCTGTGACATTTGTACTCTTGCAAAGCAGAGTTTCACGAGCATCTTGCAGACTTAAAGTCTCAGGTGATTACCTTGGTCCCCTGGTCTGATGATCAGCATCACAGAGGTGCTCTCTTGCACCTTCTTCTCCAGGCTCTTCTGTTCCCTTTGCAGCATCAAAGCCCTTTCTCTCTCCTGTTAAGCAACACTTGTGACCTCTCTTCCCCCAGGCTGCAAACCAAGAGTATGCTTTAGAAATGCATCAATTCTTGCATTGCCTCATCTTGCACTTCTGTTAAATCTTTCTCCTTAACCCATTCCCTTAACTTCATGTACCCAAATTTAGACTTTTCACAACTTCTACGTGTTTCCCCATCATTTTCCATGAGGGTGCTTGTCCTCCCCAAGGTTTAAGCTTAAAACCGGGGCTTTTGCCATTGTTGAATTTCCAGATGTGTGAGTAAGAGGTGGGTGATTGTGTCCAGTGGAGTTTTAGTATAAAGAAACAACGGAGTTACATTGCAGGCAGATATGGCCCTGGAGGTAACAGAGGATGTTGGAAATGTATCTTTCTTTACCCTTTCTCTATCAGGTCACCTTCTGGTGAATAAGTACAGCGCAGCAATTAAAACCATATGTGTGATTAAAAGAAGTTCAGCATAAATTTCGTGGAGATAAGAAAGGTAAAAGGATAAAGACAACTGGAAGCTCAGTTCTGTGTGACCTGCTTTTGAATAAACAACATTATATTCCACAGTCAATTATCCAAAAAGTACAATGTGTTCTGCTGCCAAAAAAAGGTTGTCAGATAGAAGTGGTTAGTCAAAAGGACACATGCAGTGGAGTGAACATTAGTCTATTGTACTCGGTATAATATTATACAAACAGGGCTGGTTTGTTGCTGGCATTTGTGTTTGGTTTTTGTTGTTTTGTTTTTTTTGTTTTTTTTTTTAATTTTTGACCACAGACGAGATTATGCAGCTTTTTAATATTATTTCATAAACATCTAATTGCAGGCTTCAGCAAGAGGTGCAGGCATTGCTAGGGAAATCAAATAAGGTATGCTCTGTGCCGCCCAATAATAAGGCTTCCAATACAAAAGTGGAAAAACAAGTCATTAGTTACAACCGTCGAACGGAAGAGGTCTAATGGGAGCCACAGGATAAACATTCCATTTTATTATGTCTTCGTTATATGTTTTGCAAGACTCCGTGGTTATAAATTAAAATTGCTTTTTGCAGCAGTGGCTGTAAAAAGTTCAAAATCTGTGAATGTACCTATTATTTTTATTTATGTCACAGCAGGCTGCTAGCGAAATTAACTTTTTTTCCCCCTGTTTGTTAGTTAAAAGATGGAAAATGCATACAAATGCATAGCTGAAGGCAGCACTCAGAAGTGCCATCCCCTTATTTTTATTTTATTTTTTTTGAAATCAAGATGGTATCATTTCAGAGTGAGATAAAAGGGAGGGGAACCAAACATCTCAGATGAAATGAACTGCTTCGCCATTACACGAGTTGGTAGTGTCTGGTGTTTGGGTATAAATTTAAATGAATGCTAGCGAATACATCCAGACACGTCCTTGGTCTGACAGATGAGACGGGGTCTGTGCTTGAGACCCAGCTCACTGACGAAGCAGAAGACTTTGCAGTGCTCCTGCAGTCGAATTGGCGGTCTTGAAGACCCTGATTACCAGCAGGAAACTCAGCGGCAGGACAGGGTTTTCCCATGCTGTCTGCTGCCTTCTGAGCAGGCCGGAGACGTGCTGCTGTGTGAGGGAATTGTACAACCTCTGCCTCTCCACCCCATGCTCTTCTCTGAACCTTCCAGCAAAGCAATTAATTTGTTTTTTAATTCAGCTTTTGGAACTGACTGCCTCAAGGTAACAGGCAGAGCAAGCGATTTGTGGAATGGAGGTTTGTGGTCTTTGCAAACATCTGTTTCTCCTTTTAAGAAGGATACGAAGGATATGCAGTCATAAACCCTCATCAACCCTTCTGCTTCGACTTAGGAGTTAATTATTAACTGTGGGACCACAGGCGGCTGCTTCTCTTGAGGACGGGCTGTCCCATACCTGGACAGTAGGTCGGTGGCTTTCACCTTGGAAATCCCAAGAGTCAGCAAATTACTTCTGAGCTGCGCTTCCCAGTCTATGAAAGCCTGTCGTCAGAAGCTTAAATTCATTATGCGGGGGCTTGCACTTCCAAGGGAGAGAAAAAATAATGGTATGCGAATTAAGTAGCAGAAAACCTTTGCCCCGGGGACTTTCCTACTCTTCCACATTAGCATTCCCTACGGGCCGTTGAGGAGGCAAGCCAAGGTGGTCTCACTCGGGCAAGGAATTGCTACTGTGGAGGGGGACAAGGTACGTGAGCATCCTTCTCCAGGGACTGGGCAAAACATGTCACCAGGCAAGGACCTCAGCTCATTGCTAGGATGGATCAAAGCAAAGTAAAAACTGAAACGTGTTTCTGAGTCTATGCAGTCCTTCTCCTGCTGCTCCCTAGTCATCACCATTATCATTTTGCTGGTGTTGCTTAATAATTGTTCTAAATATGAGATAATGCCAGGAAATCAATACCATGGGACCTAATTGGTTTTCTATCATCTGGAAATTAAAAAAGGGGAAATAAAAAGTGTGTTTAGTGCTGAGGGACCTGTTTTAGAGTAGAAACCTGAATTTTTCTACACAAGCTGAGTTCCTGCAAACTTTGCCTCCCACTGTGCTGACAATTTCTGAGAAATTATTTTATTTCCCATTTTAGATGTTGGACAATGACTCAGTATGCCCTGGAAATACTATCATTCTAGCAATTTTCTCATGTGGTAGCTCAGCTTAATGTCAGAAGAAATGGGTAGTTATGAGTCCAGACACTATAACGTCGGACTTAGGTTCTAAAAATACATGTTTGGTTAACTTGGAGTTGTCAACAACTTTTCTACTGCCACACATGCGAGAAGATGGAATAAGTGGCCTCATGCAATTCCAGGCACACTCCGTGGTCAATGGAGAGGTATCTACAAAAAACGAAATGCGCTGGTAATGCAGATAAATGCCATGGCCACTTTTGCTGTGCCACGAGCATCCTGCTGTATCCAAGTTTGGGGGCAGAAGCATAAACAGTTTACTAAGAAGAGCAACTGAGCAAACCTGGGTCTAGACAGACCTTGCTAGAGTACCTAAATTCTCAAATGTTTCGTTTCTGGCTTTAGGCTATGTAGCTGAAAATGTTTGCCTCTTAGTTTCCTCTGTAAAACGGGTATAATATTTGCCTCCTGTATCACAGTGGGGGTTTTGAAACTTGATTGTCTGCAAAGTAGTTTTAAAGTCTATAAATGCAAAGTATTATTCCTATTTTCTATGTGAAAGGGCATTGAAATCATGTGCAGAGCCTCTCACAGCAGGCGCAGTGATTATTTGCAATGAAGGATATTTTTGCACCTTTGTATGGAAACTAAGAAAAGACCTCTCTTAAATCTGAGGCTATTCATCATTAAAAGCAGTTAACTCTTAGCATTTATGTAGTGTTTTATATTTTTCAGAGCCCTCTGATGAATCTTAACCAAATTCTTCGCAAAGCCTCTGAAAGGCATGCAGCAATATCCTGCTTTTATAGTCATTTCCCCGTACTCGCAGGAGAAGGTAACTCAGCCAGGCTCACAAAGGCAGCAGCCATGTGGTTTTCTCCTCCACCGGTCTGTGTCTTGATGCAGCGTCAGAGGGATAGCTAGGTGCCTGTGCTGAGGGGGTAAAAAGGTCACTTCAGAGACAGAAAATGACTTAATAAGCAAGTCGTAGAGTTTTAAGAATGAATTCGGTCTCGGACAGTGCTAGCCATGAGGAACAGTGCAGCAGTGCAGCGTCCTGACCTTGGCTGGGTCTAAGGACTTTGGGGGAATTTAGGGTGAGTGTAGCCCACTCCCTCATCTGCTGAGTGTGTGGTTGGAGCATGAAGAGACTGTCCTTTCCATGGCTGGAGTACCTGTTTTGTTGCCAAGCAGGGGAAAAGGACAATGAGATCAGGCGTGACTACTTGCATCCTGGGCTTTCCTATTACTGAAGCATCTGCGTGTTTTATAGTGAACCAGATGCAAAGGATGGGAAGTGAGGATGAGAATAAATGTTGTTGTTCCAGCATTCAGGGTTATGCAGCCACTTACCATTGGTGTTCAGTCCCTAATGGCTCATCTGACATTTGGTGGCCGTGTTATCCCCACTCAGGTTTAGGAGGCTGTAAAACAAAGTCATTTATGAAAGGAGACGATTTGCAGCTGGAACCAGGGTATCTCTGTATGGTAATTCCAACTGTTGGGATTTTATGAGACAAGAAATCAGGAACAGACACACACAAACATCCAAGAAAGCCTTAGCAGATAAGACACCGTATATATCCAAAGTCCAAATACAGAAAATGTACGTTACGCTATTTTAGCGGTGAGTTGGATCTATCCTATGAAGGCACATGGAGTTATGGTTCAGTTTACCATTTTGCCATGTGTATAGTGGGCCAGAGTAATGTCAGTACAGTTATATTAACTTCGGAGCAACTATGTTGATTTAATAAAAGCTGGGACTATAGATCAGAGGCTAACACAGTGTCATCCGAGGTTCTCAAGCAACAACTAGGAGACTGAGTAAATCACATAGTAGCTTCTTTATTTGGTTGCTCCCTGCCTGCCTAGAACAATTACACAGTGAACATAATTCTGGCGTTACAGTGGCTTTACACTTAGCTTCAGGGGAATTGATATCTTATGCACACTGGTACACAGGAGACCTTGGACTGTTGTATGTTTAACACTTCTTGATACTTTCTTTTGTGAGGATAGAACAGATGTTGATTACATTAGAAATTCTGAGCAAACAGATTTTACTTGCTATATAAGAAAGTACCCATGGTAAAGGAGTGTGAAGAGGAACATAGTAAGAGAACCACTCAGGTGAATGGCACCCCAGCGTGGATATCCATCCACTTCTGGGGAGCTCTGCTGGCGTGTGCTGATTGGGTTGGCACCACCAGCAATGTGGGACTGGTTAGAAAGGGCAGTGGGCAGTACAGGTAGGTAGCAATATCAGATATCAGAACAGGTTTGTTGGGGATATGCATCCTTACAGATACAAAGTAGATTTCTGCTTGAAAAATTGAGCCAGCTTTACAGACATATATTTCTCTAAGCTTTCTTTCCAAGCCTACTGCTTCTGATTTTTCCCAGAAGGATTTCTCTGTATCTCACATCGTATTTTTCTTGGAGAGAGTTTTTTTCCTGTTTCTCTTATGCGCTGTGCAAGAGGCAGCTGTTCACTCCTCCTCGGTGATGAATATATACAGGTTCTGTGTATGAGGCTCAATATACAAGGTCCAGAGCGTTGTGATGACAGTGAGCAAGGCAGTCTCGCTCAGCTCGTCCTGATGAGAGCTTATTGCTGATGGTTTCATATCTGCTCATATCTGCCTCAGCTGTTCTGCAGATGCCTTTCTTCCCCAGCACTGATTTTCACTTGAATTGCAGGAAAGCACGATTCCTTGGCAGAGGTGCACAGCTTTCCTCAGACCTGTGTGATTGCCACTCGACAGATTTGGCCTGGCAGAAGCCCAGAAGGTTTGAGCACTGGGAAGACCATGAGGATTCCTAAGCCAGGGGACTACAGGAATGACTGTAAAAACCTGCCTGACAAAAAGAAGCAGCCTGGCAATTGTGTGGCATACACTGAGCCTGGGTTCTGCTGTGGGATGTTAGACACCCACATGCATGCACACGTATGTAGGCTTATATCAGGCATATGTCAGCTGGGTCACTGCACTTCCAGACCTCTACCCATGTTCTCAGAGTTAGGTGTTCACTGCCATCACCCATGATTTCTGCTCCTTTTGTGCATCCTATCCGATGCGATCAAATTGCTGTAAAGCCAAGGACTGCAGCTTACTGTGATAAGCCGAGCATGGGCAATGAGAAGTGTTCAACCAAAACATGGGTTAGTGTAAGTGGCTTAACATCAGTCTTTGGCACACTGACCAAAGTATTTGTCAGCATGGTTTGACAGCTTGAACCTTGTACTCCTTTCCTTTCCTTTCCCCTTGGAGTTAGCACGGATGAACTGTCCCACACAGATCTCCCATCTAAACCCTCTTGCAGCAATACGTATGGCTCCTTCCTTCAGAGTGATTCTGGTGGGATCACAAAGTCTGCATGCGGGGGACTTCTGTCTGCAAGCAGTGAAGGACTGAGTAAGAATGCCTCTGAAGAGCGGGCAGTTTTCATGCAGACGGGGAAATCAAACCTTACTTGGGTTAATTAACATGCCCAGGTCCAAAGAGTGAGTTGGTGTTGAAGTGGGGAAGTGAACCCAGGGGTTTTGACACGCAGTGGTCTGTGCTTCCTCTTAAAAGGAGAAGTTGTGAAGGCACCTGTCAGGTCTGAGGGTTGTTGTGTGAGGCCATCCAAACTGACAGATCCAAGTTTCAGTGAGTCTTTGAGTTTTCCTTTGTGTTCCTGACGTGTTAGATTGTTAGAGATGCTCTGAGGGCAAAGGGCATGTCTGTGTGTCGTCCTGGGAGCTGCTGGGCACCAGGACTGGCTCTGGGCAAGGAGCTGGATTTGCAATGTCATTGAAGTGATCCTACTGAATGACACTTGCCTCGCTGGCTGGGATGCACAGGCACGGGGCAGTAAGCAAAGCAAACACGTATGGTTGTGTGTGTTTGCACATCAGAGCACAGCAGCCTTGTCTGCTTGATTCAGATCACAAGGGAAAGGGCACTCCTGGAGGTCATCATCCTTCCTTAGCCAAGGGTAATTGACTGTATTGTCTATTAGGGTGCAGCAATTTCTACACAGCAGGTAAGTTTTTATCCCTACCATGTCTTAGTCCAAAGACTACGGCAGCCTAGCAAGTGAGCAAGCCCACAATGGCTGCTGTGGCTGCCACTGGAAGAGCAAACCTCCAGAGAGGCTTTGAGTGGAGCTTGAGGCATAGTCAGCCTTTCTGGTTTGATCTCTTTGTTTTCCATTTCTTGCCACCACCACACACATGTACACGTTGTTCATGAAGGTACATGTTCTCTCCTCACTCCACATCTCCCTCTGTTGCATCTCTTAACATAGAAGAAATAATTTGTGCAACTAGCTGGCTTCTGTTGAAAGCATTCTGCTCCTTGCAGGGTTGACCTCCAGCATTTCCCTTCCTTGCTGTTCACATTTTAACAACATGGCGAGGCAACAGGTCAAGGCCAGGGGCAGGTCTCCGTCGTGTTTCATGCTCTGGTGACCCAGCAGAGTTTGACCTGGTTATTTCTTGCAGCAGTGAGTCCCAGCTCGTTCCTCTCCTGTCTCCTCTGCACGCTGCTCTGTAATACCAGCAGCATTTGCTTTTTGGTTTTTGTTGTGTTTTTTTTCCCCTAGTCAACGTACTGCTTGACTCAGCAGTGCCTGCAGTCCCGTGTGGAAGGCCGTTGCATATGTCCGGAGATGTTTGGCTCACTTTTTCTGGGTTGTTTGCAAATCCACTGGTGTCACGTGCACAGATCAGCCTCTTTAGAGACCTGCTAGCTTTCCCATCGGTGTGGGAGCTGTTTAGGTTCCTGTCTTTCCTTTCGGAGACTTTCTCATCGCCATGCAGTGGCCAGGGAGCTGCTGGCCTTCTTGAGCCGTTCTGTTCACTTGTGCCGGGCCACTAGCACCTGTGGGCCGTTGGTCTGTGTGTGCCTGCCCTATTGTTTGCTCTTGTCACACCGCTCGTCCCCTAATGCCACTGCTCCGGATGGGTGCCAGCAGGAGGAGGACGAGATGTACCACACCGTGTGAGATGGCATGGGGAGGTTTCACTCGTGTGAGGGAGGAGCTCATCCTGCCCTTTCAGCGACTGTTTAATGTTCACAGGAATGTCGGAAGTGCTCTCCTTGTTCTTCGTGAGCTGGGCACAGTTCAAATAGCTGCGTGTAGCTCTGCACATGAGGCCCTGCGTGGTATGAGCACGTGGCTGTTTTCGGAGAGGTCTTCCCTCTGTGCGCATCGTGTCCTTAGTGCAGATTCGGTTTAGAGCCAAGAAGCACTTACTGATCCCACCAAAAGCTCCCTGACCGACTGAGACAAATCCACCTTTGAAAATTGAACTAATGCAATGTGATGACTCAGAAACATCAAGGGATTTTTTTTTGTTTGTTTGTTCTGAACCACAAATGATCCTGTTTGAGGTTTACCTAAGGTCAAGCTACAAACTACAGAGCCAAATTTCGACTGTGCTCATGTTTGGGGCTCAGCTCATTATAAGGAGGGCTAGTCCTAAACTGGGATACATAATCAGATCTGAATTTCGCTTCAGAGCCAAGAACTGCTCTGCAGCTTCTACAGTTCTCTATTTTCTGTAAAGTACATATTAATATTCAGTGTAACACTGCCACATTGCTGGTAAACAAGCAAATCCCCAAAGTAAACACCAATAAAACAGGAAATCTTTGGGCAGGGTTTAGTTTATCGAAGTTTCCGTGATTTTTTTTTCCATTATTATCTTTATTCTGATGTTGTCATCATCATCTTTCCGTGGCTGGTGATTGACTCAGCACAGATTTCTTCTAATACGAGCTATATGCGAGCTTTTATCAGTATTGTGTGTCAGGGAAAAACATGCACCTGATTTGGAGGGAAATCCTATTCGTGCATGAAAATAAAACAAGGCTTGTGTAGAAGATACAAATTGAATTTGTTTTCATCCTCTGCCTTAGTTTGAGTATAGTATTCATGTGGGGATAGGTGGTGCACATTTCTAGTGCAAAACCAGTTTGTTTATCTTCCTAAAGTCAGTGAAAGGAGCTGCAAAGTAGCTGACAATCCCAGGGAACAGTGAAGGAGGATTTTTTGGGGCATGTTACGTCTCAGGCTGGGGAATGCAACTTTTGCTTTTTGTATCTTCACATGTGATCTTGCCAAAATTTCTAGCATGCTCATAGCTCTCTGTCTTCATTGCTGCTTAGCTTTTTTTTGACTTGTGATCATCTCAGCTTCATTAATAACAACTAACCCCTTTCATCACTCTGTCTGTCTGTTTATTTAGAGCTTGACCTTTTGAGTGTTTGTACTAACAGTTTCTCTTTGTGAAATGTTCAACTGCCGAAAACAAGTTCCAAGAAAGGGAATGTTATTTTTCTCTTGCATACTTGCAACGTTCCGAAGATGTGCCCGCGCACCTGCTTTTCAAAAGGAGCGCACCCAGCTGCTCTTGCCTGTTTTGGGGTGCCCAGAGCTTGGGAGATGGTGCCCTGCGATGAATGTTAACAATTGTAATTTGATCTGGAAGGTAGCGTTAGGGTGTATGGGCAGCAGTGGTCACAAGGGGGTCAAGTGCTTTGTTTTGCATCTCCTCTGAAAAATCCACTCTCAGGGATGCATGACTAGACACAGTTTATCCAGAGCTGGCTGCATGCATGGACAGCATTTTCTGCCATTTGTGGGGCTGGCTATGAGGGAGATCCTGCAGAACCTTCAGCATCGAGAAGCACAAGAGCAGTATTGTCTCTCTATTACCTTAGAGCACCTAAACTGCTATGAGGCGTTGAGATCTTACAGTTCAAAAGAGCCTATACGTTTCTAGTTTTCTGTCATCCTTGGCTATAGTCAGAAATAAAATGTAGATATATTAACAGGACAGGGAGGTCTTGGTGCAGCAGTCATTCTAGAGGTGAACGTGTTGCCTCCTGAACCATTGGTACAAGTTCCTATCCGATGGCAGAAGGCTTCAGCAGGAAAAAGCAGAAACTGGCCAAAGTAGAAGACCTGCCTGGCTGAAAAAACACAGAAGCCCTATTCTGCCCAGAGCAAACCAAGGCTGGAAAATGAAAGGCACAGAGAAAGCAGGATATTAAGGATTTGTGTCTACCACAATTAGAAGAAGGTTTGAAATGGTTGTTACACAGGGCCGTGCTTTAGGTACCCCAGTGTTAGGAACTAGGGTAGAGTGACTCTGAAGGGTTTTGACAGAGCTCTAGCATGCGTCTCCTCTGCTAAGTGTGTGAGAAACAAGAAACCACAGGGAAATGACTGCAAACCCCTTTGTCAAAAACTCTGAGAAACTTTCCAGTCTATGTCTTTTCCAAACCGGTTACGTCAGCCATTGCTATTCCTACATCTTTCACACTACAAAACACAGCGCAAATGCAAGCTGCCGAGTTTAATGAAACAGCAAGCTGCTGTTTAATGAAACACTATTGCCTGCAAGCCCGTTCTTACAGGCACGAGGCTTGCACTTTGCTTTGGGTGCTAGAGCCCAGCCCCGAGCTTGAGAGACTGAAACATCTTCAAGTGAGGGGCAATCCTTCTGCTACTTCTGCACCTCATTTAGCAACCCAGTTGAAGTTACGAAGGCCGATGAGATGAAAGCAATGGTCAATTTCCACCTATTCGGCCCCAACAAGAGCCATGAGAAGTTAGACTTTGTGGTATGTGGTGTCACCATTCGGCTGCGCCGTCACCTGCACTGCTGTAACCACACGGTGCAGGAAACAGCAGTGCATTAAAAAGAGAAAACTTGCTGCTCCCATCACAGTCATTTCAGACTCTAAGCCTGGTCTGGCCATGGCTTCTGGTGCATAACAACTTTCACTGGCTGTGGGTTCTGGCAGCCGCCGCACGCTCAGGTTTCTCAGCATTCAATCTGTTGATTAAGAGCCACGTTTTATTTAAGTCCTGTAGGATTTGCAGCCGGCCAGAGCTCATGCTGGAGCATGTGAGCGCTGTGCCTTGCAGGGCCCTGTGACCCAGCCACGAGAGCCAGTCACCTCCCCGGTGCCACCTGCCCCGTGCCCTGACCTGAGGCACGGCCGGGCCCTTCCCCAGTCAGTAACAGCCTGGTACTGGTGCCTGTTTCCCAGTATCTGTGGCAAGGCGTATAAGGTTGCTGTTCACTCTCTTCCTTCCCCTTAATTCACTATTTCTGAGACTGACCAAAGCGTAGTGCCTTTCTTTGAACTCGGCTAGGTCAGCTTTGGCTTTGCTTGCTGCATTTCTGCCACCTTTTCCTTCCTGGTTGTTAGCTTGCAGTTCGCACCCCAGCACCCGTGGCTTATTCGCCTCTCTGCAGCTTCAGTCGCTCCTTTGCTGTGCTCCTCACCCTTCTCCTTTTGACACCGCCTCTGTTCAGGCTGCTGGCTGGACCTTGTCACAAGTGCCACAGCTTGGCCTCAGGTGTTCAGCTTGGACATCCCCGGCCTGCTTTTTGGCGACAGGGAGGACCCACCGCTCCCTCAGTTCTGTACCGACGGCCGTGCCTATGGGGTTCGGTGTGAAGTCAAGCAAATGCAGCAGCAAGATTCTTAATAGTGGATATTTGGGGGCCTTGGGGTCATGATGTGGGGACAGACCAATAACACCCAACATGCCACCAGGGTGCAAAAGGCAAAAATTTAACAATTTTAACCATCCTGACTCCACTCTGTCAAAGGACAGCGGCTCTGTAGTGGAACATCCAAGCCAGGCAGCCTCTGCCCCGCTTGCTTTCTGGTGGCATTACAAGAAGGGTGCTGTGGAGATGGGCAGTCGTGTTAGCCCAGCGCTGTGCATCCGTGACCTTTGTTAGCAATGGGGCATCATTTCCTACGCCTTGTCCTGCCGCAATGGGGAGTGTGAAATAAAAGGGGGAGCTCTGGCCAGCAGTAATAGGGGAAGCTGGGAACAGCAAGGGACTCTGAAAAGAGGTAGGGAGAGGTAATAGGGAAATTCCCAGGTGACAGTGGAATATAACTAATAGGTCCTTGCAGCTGTCTGCCCTTTCTGGCTATGCTTTCTGTGTTGACTTCCAGCATGGAGAGCGGCAGGAGAAGCCAAAAGTCTTTCCTGCTGGCAGAGGGGAGCAATTTGGGCGTCTCTCTGCCAAAAACATACATTCTTGAGAGAACAGCCAGATGCCTCAGTTCATTGAATCTTAGAAATGTAAAGGCTGCGAGGGACTTAGACTATCTCATCCTGCGCCTGTCAGTGAACCAGATCTAAGTATATCCCAGGGAGCAGCTCCACGCCTGGCAAAGGCCATTTCAGGGTAAGGAAGCATGCTGTTGCTACCAAATATCGCTGGGCTCCTGATCCAGGTTCCTCTTGGTGTGGTGCCATGAGGAAGCCAAGGCTTTACCAGCACACATTTGTCAAGCCAGCTCTGTCAAGGTGTTTGGCATGTGTCCCTGTGCCAAGTTTGATATCGAGAGGAATTCAGGCCTCCATGGGACACAGTGAGCTACGGAGCTTTCAGGAACAGGTTTGGGAGGGTTTGAAACCCTGGGCTGCTTTGCGTCCTCTGTCCTTTATA
Organism: Oxyura jamaicensis; assembly: GCF_011077185.1. Taxonomy (NCBI): domain Eukaryota; kingdom Metazoa; phylum Chordata; class Aves; order Anseriformes; family Anatidae; genus Oxyura; species Oxyura jamaicensis. Next base: position 15,253,916 of record NC_048901.1, on the reverse strand, counting down.
AAGAAGGAAATCTGCAGTTCTGCTGCCAAATGGTGAATTTCTTTCTATCGTATACAATCAAGGCCTTGAACCCCAGTTTTGAAAACACAGGTTGGAAGCAGATCTTTCTCCTTAGAAATAACTTTGCAGTTAGAGAGTGATAGCTGCAGCAGTGACACAGCTGTACCATGTAATCTCTTCTTTCTTCGTTCCTTTAATGCCAGTTTTTTTCTCTCTGGCACCCAGAATTAGGCTTATACGTCTATATTTAGGCCACTGAAGAAGCAGCCTGAGGTATGCTTTTCCATGGCACAATGCATTTGACTTCAATAGGGGCTGCAGGAACACAGCAGTTCTGAAAAGCTGACCTCTGATTTCATGTTTACAGATGCATTTCAAAGCTTGACTTCACGCACATGAATTTTGAAGATGTTTGACCTAAAGTTCTTTTTCCCTTTCATTTTATAGTGGGCTCTTATCTGGTCATTACTGTAGCAGGTTGCCACGTTTATCCCTGAGCAGCGGCCATCAATAAGTGTCAATTTCTAGCAAACGAATTCAGCAGCTTCGGTATTTTTTTATGATGGCTATTTAAAGATGACAAAAAATCATAAATCTTCCAGGCTTGTCATTGAGAGTTTATATTGAGTTTGTTGATGAAACAACTTCACAGCTCAGCTGAAGAGGAACTGCAGGGTTTGAGGAAGCAAAAGACTTTTGATAGTGTGCAGCAGTCCAAGAAATTGAAGATAAAAAACAACTTGCTGGCATTTTGTCCATATTCCTCCTTCCTACTCAGAGCAAGAGCTTCCCCTCGTATCCCCAGTAGAGCCTGTGCATTTCCCAGCCCGTGTTGAAGCCAGCCACCACTTACACCCAGGGGATGCACTTAACCCTGGGGGCTAGAGGAGGGGAAGTAAGGCTCAGGGGACAAGAAAAGGGCTGAGCACGACCTCCCCGAGCACAGCAGCGTTTCTTGCTCTGGGAGCATGCTCCCCCTCGTCACATCCTGCAGTGGAAAGTTCCATTGCGATATTGTTGTTTTACAATTGCCAATTTTATATGCTGAGGAAAGTTTGAATCTTGTGGATGTTTTGATAATGGCCAATAAAATCTCCTCCATAAATCTGGTGAATTCCCTGGTTTCTGTTTGCATTTTCATCTTTTGTACAGGCCAGTGGCTCTCATTGGCGCTTATTTATTTTGCAGTCAACGAACAGACTAGCAGAGTTTATGGAGTAATTGCTCCATTATGCAACAAGTGGGAAGGTTTATGGCTCTGGGAAGAAGGAAGATTATAATTGCAACAACTAATACAACTGCTTTAGCAACCACTATAACACCAGTTTGGTTCATAAAACTGCAAATTGGATTGAAAATAAACTGTCTAAAAAGTATGCTTCAGGAATAAACTTCTATTTAACAGAGAGGAACGGTTTTTAGCTGTTTTTAGCTTCTGAGGTTATTGTAGGTGTCATTCCCTTTTTCTTGAAAAGCAGGGATTTGCTCACCCTCCAGGTTTCAGCTGACTGCTGTTTCTGAAAACAGGTTCTGTGGTGGCATATTTATCAGTCAAAATAAGGTAAAATATAATGGTAGTATCTTCTGTCACAACAATAGTTATTTTGTGTATTTTGTATATTCATTTAGTGGAACATTCATTCTTGTGTTTTCCCCCCAAAAATACACTCAATCTCCAGGGCTAAAATCAGACCATTGGATAAATCCAGTATCAGACTGTGCTAGCCTCTGAGGCGAAATTATGGTTTGGAAACCTGGTCGTTGGTTCAACTCCCATTGACTCTGAATGAGCCAAAATTTCACCTGTGATAAAGTAAGCACTATTTTTTTTCCTCTGAAATGAAACTGAGTCAGATCAAAGGCCCTTTGCGTCCTTGTATTTTGTATTCTTCCTGCAAATTAGATTCTCATACTTGACGAGAGCCCCAATAAAACATGCCTGCACAAATTCCAGAAGCGAGCAGCACAGAACTGTACACACTTGGTATAACGTGCAGAGCCATTCTTTCCTTTTTACCTTGCTGTCTCAGAGGATCACAGCTCCAGTAGCTGGATGCTCCTATATATATGAGATGAGGCTAGAAACGAAGTCCCAAGATAGAATTTCCTGCATCTGTGTTAGGCAGCAAGACAAGCAACTCAATCTTCTAAACGCTGGTCTCAAAACATGTCCAGCAAGCTTCACTGAACTGCACGGCTTCATAATTTCGATGCTGTTACGTGTGTGTGTCTGTAAATATATGTATGTTAGGATACTGTATGTATTGTGTGTGTGTGTACAGCACTCTGGACTATATTCTTGCAAAATCTTGGTCTTGTTCTCCCAGCGACTGTTTTTCTGTGGGTACCTAAAGCAGAGCATAGAAAGGGTATGCTACCAGGACTGAGGCTGAAGGAGGGAAAAAGGGACATAGCAAGCATGCCCAAGTGCAAGAAGTAATGTAAATTTAATGCAAAGAATTACCAGAGATTGTCCTCTTCCGTATCGGGCCTAAGGCCCTTCCTAGGACTTGCAAGCATTTTCAGTACCACCAGTTCCTCAGATGAGTTTACTTTAAACTACAAGGCAAACCTATAAAGCCTTTTCTGTGTAACTGCTAGAGGATCTCGGAAGACTAATTTCCACATCAGAGTGCAGTGAACTATGACACTTGGCTGAAGAGAGCACCAGTAGCTTGCTATCCTGTGTGTGGAACAGCTCACGGAGCAGCACACAGCAGACTCAGGTCTGTGCTGGCTACAAGCCATGCTAACAATAACGTGTTCTGCAAATGCCTCTCTAGTCATGCATATTTTAAAACGTAATTTTAATAACTGAAGGCTTAATACTATACTTCCAAAGTCTTAATGTTGTTTACACAACATACAAATTAGACCGATTCTGACAAGCCCTGACCCCCTGTCAGGTGCAGTTACGAGCTTGTTCTGTAACAGCACCGGACTTTCAGGAACTGCAATAAACAAACACGTGAAATAAAAAGCCCTGTGGTGAACTCCAACCAGGGCAGTAGATCAACCGGAGGCTGTCTGCCTGCTGCAGAGCACCGCTCCATCTTCTCTGATGAATCACCGCCTTGTGCATGGCATTAAAAAACATGAGCCAGAGAGCAAAAAGGGTGTTATCTAGATGTAATGAACTCCTGAACTGACGTGGCAACGTGGCATGCTGACAAGGTGTCATCGGCTATGAAGCAGGACAGGCCCCCTCACCTCTAAAGCCCAACGATAGGTATCACAAAAAAAACCACTGCTATCTGAAGCCGGATCTGCAGAGCCAGCCGTGCATGGTTGCCCCATTAACATTTCATGTGCAAAGAGATGAGGCTGCGAATGCTTAAAAGTCTCCCAGTGGCTAAACTGCGAGGCTTTTCTATTTTCTTTAATTGAAGACTTAGCACACAAGCCTGTGTGCGCACATAATCTTCAGCCTGGAGATTTCAAGCTGTTAGGTAAATGAAATATTTCAGTGAGAACTTTTGGGGGTTTTGTCACTGGTTCCTGCTAGCCCTTAGTAAATTAGGAATAAATACTTGCAAAGAGAGTTCCATTTTTCTGTAGCGCTATTGTGTGATGGCATCTGGACAGATAATGCAGCCATGAAGTGGAAGTCCTTTATAAAGAAATGCAAGTAGGAGCTCTTCTGAGGCTTGCAGACAGAACCCTGCAGCTTCATATCAGTAGTCAGCAGTATTTCAAACAGTGAGAGGATAATGGTCACTCTGAAAGGTGAGAATTGGATTTCAGTGGTGGGATTTCAAAGCCAGGTGCCATTCCAGCAGTTGTGACCACAGCTGGCGGCAGGAGACTCACAGAGAAGGGAGGCCTGGGTCAAATCACACTTAAAGACTTTGTGCATCCCTATGGTTGTAAAAAAGGTTTTTAAAGTGGGGAATGAATATAATCTCCAACTGCTACCGTGAGGACTTGCTAAAAAGATGCAAGGCAGTATCAGCCAGACATGTTGTGGACAGACAACTGATTTTTTCAGTGTATGAATGCCTACAAAACCCAGGTATTCTGCTTCACTTTAATTTTCCTCGCCTGCAATTAAGTGAATGTGGATTTCTCTAGTGCTTTTCTGCTCACCTTGAAACACTGAACTACTCTGGTTGTCTAAGGGTGCTCAGTGGTTTTTAAAAAGCCAAGTTTGAGACGTCTGGCAGCAAGACGTATCAGTGTCTTCATCAACTGTTGGTTTAGTTTTTTTTAATGTGATTTGAAGTGCTGTGAGGTGCTAATCAACTTATTTTTTAGTCTGTCCTGCCCTCTTGTGAAACCAGATGTTGCACTTAAACCCTGAGAAGGGGAAAGTGAACCCAAGCAGTGTTATCTGGAGATGAGAAGCTTGCAAAAAAAAGTAATGCAAACTGCACAAATGGAGAAAAGTCTGCTATGTCTACGGTCTTTCTAAGGCATTCCTTCAACACGGACAAGTCTTTAAAGGCATGTCTTTTTTAAATGCCCCCTGCTAATGGCTCTTGCTAGCCACCACCATCCACTCTGCCCCTCAGCTGAGCTCCAGCTGTTCAGAGCCTTCCCGCTTTGTGAATTAATGTAAGGGACAAAAGCTGTTGTGAGAAGAGACGAGAGGAGGCCGGGCAGCCCAGCGGCTCGCACGCAGCTGCCGGCAGCGGCTCTTTCAGCATTGGACAGAGCTCTGCCGGGAGGCCAGGACGGGACGGGAGAGTGAACTCCCCAGGCTATGTCAGGCACCAGAAACATTTCCAGGGGTACGCAGCGTTGGGCCAGACCTTGCTGAGATCCGGGAGAGTTCCATCACAGGTAAAGCAGCACCAGTGAAGGGCCGTAAGAAGAAATCACAGCGGCTTCCCTGGGGAAAAGCCTCTCCAGAACGTAGTTCTGGCTGGATGGGGACTTCAGGAACGCGCTCCGCTGATCATAATTCAGATAGCCCAATGGAAATTTAAATATTCACTTATAAACCAGTATAAAAATAACACTCCCATCTGTTTAACTAGTCTTGGTCTGTCTTGTAACAGTTCACTGACCATCTGTTACTGTGGCGTAGAGAGAGACATTATGAATCCACTTGACTGTACGCATTTCAGACTTGGGTTTATTTTTGGTTGCTACTACATATGGACCATGTTCTGTTACTCTCCATGTGTTTGTTCACAAGGACTTCTCAGCACAAGTTTCCCTAGGAGGGGTGTTTCAGAATGGGGGAAGAAGGAGAAGAAAAGCAATTAATTTTCTACTTCAACAATAATAAATAGTTTCTAATTTGGATCCCGTCTCACTCCCTCTTCCCCCAGCAAGCTGCGTGGATGGATAAAGCAGCCAGGGGAGGGTAGCAACTCAGAGACGAGCTGTGCGATTAATGAAGTCACTGGCAGGCGTGCATAGTAAAACTCAGACAAAATGGATCACTTCAGAGTTCTCTTGTTGGTGTTTCTCCCCCGTCTTCTTCCTGCTAAAAGGTTTTGCAGGTTCTTCAGGCACAATCTCAGTGCTCGTTGGTCCCCATATCCCACAGGTGCTGGAAATTAGAGTTGAACTTAACCAATCTGATTCGTTGCAGGACCTGCTTGTGAGACATGCTCCTGGTTTTAGCAGCAATGCTCTCAGCAGCCCAGGCTTGAGTAGCCTCTGCACCAGGCGAAGATGAGGGAGAAGTGGCTCCTTTCCAGGAGCAAGCAGCCTTATGAGAAGGGACTGGTATTTGGCGGGGCTCCTTACTGCTGCAGAGCACCATTTGTCGCCACATCTGTGGTGCATGGCCGTCCTGTTGACCCTTTCTGAGTTCAGTGTTGGTGAAATGCATTGGAATCAATTTGTTCTGAAGATCATCATGTTGTCCCTCGTGGACAGCCTCCAGGAAGGGGCTCCGCAGCCCCCAGAGCTGTATGGGGTGCTGTGTGACAGCGCTGGCTGTTCTTCCTGCCTCTGTTTTACAACAGGGTAAGTTCATTCATGTCTGTAGTCCTCCTGCTGCTGGCTGGCACGAGGTGGAAGTGAAACTTCCACCGCCTAACCACGTATTAGCTAGGCAGCCATGCATCTGCTAAGTGATTAAAGTAAATATTGATGTAGTCTCCATTCCTTTCATAGAAGCGTTTTAGAAAGGCTGCGCAGATGATGCAGAAACGTTCCAGGACTTAGTCTGTACCCATTGCTCGTGAAATGTTCCATACTTTCTTTGTAAGCTAGTTTATTTAGACAAGCAACAGCGTTAATTCAGGCATCACCTGATGCTCCAAGAGAATCTAGTTCAGCTCTACTTCAGCCAGAAACCATCACGACTCCTTTTGTCAGAAACCCTTCTAGCACACGCAAATGCTCTGGGGAAAAATACAGCCATGATAAATGTTGTCCTGGAAGAAGTGACACAAATACCTAGAAGCAGCCGTACGTCAGTGAACTGCTGTTTCCAGTCTGGGGAAGAGTTTCGGGATCCTACCAGGGCCCGCAGTATTACCGACTGTTTAGCAGGAGTGGGCTCCTATGCGGGGTGGCCAAGCAACTGAATCCTTCCCGCTGGGGACTGATAGGGCTTCTCTGTGTGTAAGAAAACAATAGCAGACATGTAGAGCAAATAGGATTATGGCTGTGCATTAATTATAAACTAATTAACCCCCTTGTTTTTAGGCAAGGCCTACTTTATAAAAATCAGGTGAAAGGATTCCTTATATATATTACTTACCAGAGCTTTGTTAACATCTCACCACCTTTAATCCCTCTCTGTTTTTCCTTGTATTTAGTAATCTATCTGAATTAGCAGTGGTGTGACCCATTCTCTGCAGAGGCCAGGCTGCCAGCTTATAGAAATTACTGAAACGAGGCGCCAAAGTAATGTAAGGACAAATGCCTCCTCGTACAGATTGGCATGAACACTGGAGGCAGCATTTGAGCGTAATATTGACTAATTATTTAACCATGAGTGGCAGCTCTGAACATTGTGTTCTTTTTGCTTCGCTTCCCGCATTTACTGTGAATCTAATTACGAAGGGAACAAGTATTTCTTCTCAGGTCGCTGAAAACACAGCAGCTAGCTTTGGGAAAGTGCATGGGATGCAAAGTGGAGGCAGCCATGAACTGCGCCTCAGCTCGTTGTTGTACTAGAGCTAGTACTAGCGTGCTTCACTAGTACTCACTGAGCAGAGCGAGCAGGTGTTGGTGGGAATCTGCTCTGAAAATCCAAAAGCTGCCAACAGGAGAAAAATAGATCTTGGACTAAAAATATATAGTTTGAAATGAGCTGCTCTGATTATTGGGGATGTGATTTTTTTATTTATCTTTTTACCTTATTGGTTGGTTTCTTTGTTCCTATCCAGAAGGCTTTCTTTTTAGTGATAATTCTTTCTGTGATGTCAACAAGAAGCGTCCTCAGTTGGATGCATTTCAGCAGGGGTCACGTGCATCGGGAGATAAGACCCCTAAGTGAGGAATGTAAGCTTCTGGCATTCACCTTCTGTGCGCTTTCTCCCTACTGTAGAGGGGAACTTTTCTGAATGTAGAGCAATATGTATGCATGGTAGTTACCTGGACCCACAGAATGATAGGAAAAAATCTTCAGTTCAGGCTTGAGAATGCAGATGGTCATCTTATTCTTTCCTTTTCCACTATCTTCTGGCCTCCTCACCCATGCAATGAAAAACAATAGATTGCAGCTCCTAAATAGCTAAACCACCAAGCATGGCAGTAAGGAGGGGACTAAATTTTAGGTGCAGCATTGAAATCTGTGACACCCTGAGCAATTAAATGTGTATCTAATGAGATTTGAGTCTGATCCATTTTATTCTGCATCCCCTGAGAAAACAACTGTCTCATCAGGTGGGTTTGTACGTTCAGGTTGGACTCATGACACAGACCTCAGTGGAGATTTGCATCCTGGAGTTACCCTAAACAAACCCCTCTTTGTGCTGAGGCATGAAAGCTTGATGGCTCAGCTTTTACTTGAAAAGCATCCTGTTGAGGTGGCCTTGTGCTTCACCGCAGTCCTTTGAAGAAAGTCTGCCTTGACTGTTGGGTTTGTCTGGTTCAGAGGGACATGGTTTTAGCTCAGCCCAGAGGTGAGCAGTGAAACCTGAGTGCGTGCATCCACCCTGGCCACGTGTGTGGTGTTGGGATCTCCAAGGGCACCCATCTGCTCCAGCTTGCTGTGGGGCTGTCAGCTCAGCCTCTCTGTGACTTGCTGGTTTTCTCTTCCACAGCTAAAAAGGCCCCTTGGAAGATTCTGTTTGGCCCTAAGGCTCATTCAGGGAGTTTCTGGGAGGCAGCTGGAGAACAAGTGCCCCAGTGGTGGAGCACAGCATGCTGGATTGCTCACCAGACCCCAGCCTCCCCCCCGTGAGCTTTTGGGCTGATAGGCACAGCACTTGTGGCAGGATAAGGGTGTCATTGGGTAAAAGACCACACTGCTGCTGCCTTGAGGGGCGTTCTTGGAGGCTGGAGTCATGTGCAGTGTAAATATATCCTCCTACCCTTTCATCTGGAGTCAGATGATGCCAAGCTATTATATTAAATGCTGTGTTGTAGCGTGTACTCTGTGGATGACTTTGTGAATGATACTTTTTTCCACAGTAAATCAGGTGGAAATCCCCTAGCTCTTGATCAGGGTGTTAATACCAACCATATCTCTTGCTTCCTTTCCATTAAGCTTTACTGAGCTAGCTATGGTCGCTACTTGCTGATTTCCCTCTGTGAGAAATCTCCTGGCTCTTTTTCCTGGAAGTGCCAACTGGATGTTTTTAACTACAGAGGTTATTGAGACATGCCAAGACCAAGATGTCAAGGTTGGCCTTGAACATTTGTCTCTGTACTACCGGAAAATTTATTTCTCAAGTAAAATGATTGCCAAAAACCCATTAGATAACTTGATGTCTTTTGTTGCTGGTTACTTCCAAAGTCTGCTACAGGGCTCAGATCCCAAAAATCACTTTTAATAAACTTGCAGTTGCTTTGTTTGTTTGTTTTAATTTAAGGTGCAATTTCTGCAAACACAAAGCTGCACGGCTTTCTCTTTGCCCTTGATGCTGAGTTGGTTGCGCATATTAATTAAGGGCCATTAGCAGAGTAAGTGCAGAGCAGTGCAGAATGTGACTGAGCACATGTGCGGTGCTGCAGTCTGCAGCGTTCAGTGGTGCACCGCTTTTTGATGGGAGTTGAAAAATTACAGGTGAAAACACACTCTTCCTTTATTAGCCACTATTATTAGAACCATATGGCTTGAGCTGGGGAATAAATTGCGCCTGGCATGTATCAACCTAGCATGTCTCTGCAGATGAATATCATTTTTGAAGTGTAGACTAAAGGGGAAATGAAGGTGGGTTAGTGTTGTTAGCACAAACAGACCAGGAAGGAGATGCTGGCACTGCCTCACATTTTTGAGGCCACGCCACTGGCTTGCTGGAGGATGATGAAGCAGTGCAGGCAAGTTCTCTGTAGGAATGCTGCTGTATGGACACACACTTGCATGCAACTTTTTGTATTCCCTCATGAAGTGAGAATCATCCTTGTTTGTGTAGAGCACAACACGTGATGCAGAACATGAATCCGTGGAGAGTATTTGCATATTGGCGTGCTGCTGCTGGGCTGCTGAGCAAAGTTCAAGATGAGACCTTGACCATCCTTGCCTGGCTTGTCATGGAAGAAGAATGTGTGCTGTCACGCTGCATAGGATCCTCTGGTTTTGAGAAGGAACATAAATCCTCCTATCTCTAAGCAGCCTAATTGCAAGTTACCTGGACTCAGGGAGGGAGTTAGGCTTTTGACACACTGTTTAGTATTTTATTGTTTTGTGCTGCATCAATTTTGTACAGTACATCATCAAGGTGATGGTCCCTCTTAAAGACAGGAGCTGAGAGTAGGTGGAAACCACAGATCTGGTCTGCCCTGGAGATGATGTGGGTTTCCCCTTGCCTAGAGGGTATGGTGAGCACAAGCACTGTGGACACACAAGACTTGTGCTGTGCTGTTACTAGGAAAATGAAACGCTACTTCCTCATTCTCCAGAATTAACTGCATTTAATAGGTCCTCAAACATTTACCATGTTTTCCTCCTTCCTGGGACAAAGAAGTTTGTGAAGCAATCTAAGTCAGTTCCAGATCTGTTCTCTCTTGTTGTTTCTTGGAGGTGTATGGGCTTGTTAATGTCTGCTGCCTTCAGAGTTTAATTAAGTCCCTGTTGGAACTGAAGGGCATTTGAGCAGGCCTGCAGCCTTGGTGTGCAGGTAAGGCTGGGGAAGCAGCCGCTGCTTCACCTTGCACGCAGTGCAGCGACAGGCAGCATCCCGGGGCGAGCAGGATCCCGCTTCCGACTGCCATCCCTCACCCAGCTGCCACCGTGGGAGAGCCTCATCGATCCAGCCGCCGGCCTGACATCAACTGGGAGCTAAAAATAACACGGGGCGGAAAGAAATAAGCGACACGTAAATATAAATCCCTAATGCCTCAGCAGGGAGCATTGCATTTCCTAATCATTCAGTCAAATTGTTTAAAGATTGATTAATACTGGAAAGCTTCTCGCTTCCACCTTGGTCACCGGTCTCTCCTTACCGCAGCGCTTTTAGGGGAAAGCAGAGGTTTTCCTGTCCTGCTCTCGTGGTTCTCCAGCAGCCCACCCCTTGCACGTATGCCCTTGCTGACGAGGTGCAGCGGTGGGAGCTGCGCTGGCTCCTGCAGCAGCTTCCCAAAGAGCAGCACGTTTGGGCAGCAGCAGGGGGCTGGAGGGCACAGCGCCGCATTGCTGCCTCCACGCTGGCACAGCTCCCACGAAGTCAGCCCGCTGCTTGCACCACCCGGCCTTGCCACCCACCCTTCCTCATGGCGTAGGTTGAACGAAATAACGCGACGGAGAGAAAATGGCATGAGCGTTTCTTCCCATAGCATCATCTGGCTGCCTTTGAAAATGAAAGGCCAGCGAGCTTTCTTTCCTGGGGAACCACGCACCGAGCAATCGCGCTCCATTGTTGCCGGCAGATTTGTTTTTGCGCACTCCAGCCGGGAGGAACGGCGCTCGCAGGGCGAAGAAGCTGGCGCAGCGCGAGCGAGGTGGGAAGAGGGGAAAGAGCCAGCAAGTGGCAGTGAAATCTGCCGGGGCTTCGCCACGTTCCCTAGCAACCCGCGGCCCCGAGAGCCGCTCGCGACGTCTCCTCTTTATCAGCGCAGCTGCATGCGATGTACCAGCCTCGCCGGGGTCTGGCTCGCACTATTTTGGGTTTAGAAACCGAAGCGTGTGATTGCAGCGCTGTCATGGGCATAAGGACTTCTGGATTGCTCTCTTGCACAGATGGGAGCAATTCACAGGGAGGGTTGGGAAAGTGACTTTCTGTTCTTGCTTGCATGTTGTCTGGTGCCGGCTAGTAAATACCATCTTGTGGCTTAAAGACGTTGCGATGAGTAGATGAGATAGCTCCCCTGCCGTTCCTTTTCCCCGTAAGGTGGCATCGCAGGGATGGGCTCGCATGGATGTTTCTGGAGTAGCTCCCTTTCCTGCCAGCTGCTGCAGACACACGTGGGCCTTTGCACGAGAGGCACGCGGAGCGTTGTGCTGTCTGGGGCGCTCATGCTCCTTTACCGCATGCTTCCCGGCCAGGCTCACTGCACCCTGTGAGGCTTTAGTGGGGATTCAGCACCGAGTGCCAGGTGAGCATTCCCAGGAACCTGGGCAAAACAAACCCTCCATTTGTCTGCCACAAGTATTTACATCCCATGCAGTGGGTCCTCTGAATTTGAGCAACCTTATGTACCCCAAGTCTAAGCTGGAGACGCAGTGTTTTGGAGGTGGTAAAAGAAGGGCAGTCACTGTGCCTGTTTAGGACCCAGCCTCTTTGTCCTACCCCTTCTGAGCAAAGTTTCTTTGATTTAGAGTCTGGAACAAAACCATAAAGCAACTTCACACATGAGCTTCCCTTCCTGTAAGCAGCTTCAGCCCTGCAGGTGATCCATAGGGCCTTCAGCTGGCTTTGCTCAGCTCCGTTGCAGAATCTGTCACAACCGTTATCACAATCACAGAAGCATAAACAATAAGGCTGGAACTCACTCGAAGATCTGTCTGCTGCTCAGAGACAGGATCAACTCTGCCTAAGCCATTCTTCGGAAATATTTGTTCCTACTCAGAAAAGCCTCTGTGATGGAAATTACAGCTTCTCCCCAGGCAGTGTCTTCCAGCACTTTGCTGTCCTCGCTGTTTCTCCTCCTCCATACTGCAAACCCCCTCAAAATGCCTGGGTGACTGTCAAATACATGTCCAGCACAAGGAGGGGGCATGAGTCCCCTGTTTAATAGTGTAAAACAAAAGCGGAGGGGCAGGAAGGGAACATGGACAGCAGATTACATAGTTCTGGGGAGAAGAAGGAGGTGTCTGCAAAGGGATTGAGGTTCATGGTATTTTTATGGATAAGCTTTTGAAGTCTACTTCTCTCATTTTTTATTTTTTTTAAATATGCTACCCCTGGAAACGAAGGTAGATGAGAAGGAAGGTGGAAGAGGAACGCTTGCTGTGAGGGCTGCTCCAAGGGGAAACTGGCTCCTCAAAGGAGCAAGGAGAGAAGAAACCCTGAAGACGGGGTTGGTCTGATCTGAGAAGTGGTAGTGGTGGTTCATGAAAGCCAGACTGAGAGGGGCACCACACTTAGCAAAAGGGACTTTAGCTAAGTAAGCCCTAGAGTGTCACCTGCAAGGAAGCAGGTTTCAATCACCCATATCCCCAGAGAGAGTGGGGTCTAAGTCTGCAGTGCTTGCTTTTGGTCAGGCAGGCTGGGAGCCGGTTTTCTCCCTGCGTTGACCTCGTTGACTCAAATAGTGCCTCTCAAGCAGCCCATGTACACCTGAGTACATTGCTCACTTTGGCACACTGAGCTAGACCCTCCGCTGCTGTGTAAATCAGCGAGTTCCCTGGAGCGACTGATTTGCACCGTCTGAAAGTCTAGCCCATCCTCTACAAGTAAATTCTGCAAGCAGAATTATATTTATCTCTTTGTTCTTCCCCTTCAGCCTTTGCTCAGTCAACCTGCGAGCTGCTTAATCATTAAAAAACAGAAGGGGGCTGCTGCTGTTGTTGTGGTTGAACAGGACAAAGCGAGCTTTTAAATACATCAAATTGGTCCAGGCACGACGCGGTGTCCTGCCACAGCCCTTGGCCTCCTCAGCTCTAATTGCACATGCCACCGCCTCCTCCAGTGCGCCCCATCCTGCACGAAGCACCGCTTGGCCAATTAGCGGGATAAGTTCGTCTCTAGCCCGGGAGCTATGTGGATAGCCTTCTTCACCACGTCTCTGTACATGGAGGAATGTTTTGACAGCTAAACATGGATCTTGTTGAGCTGTCAGTTCTGCTCACTCTCCCAAGTGTTTCTTATTTATTGAGTCATCAGGCTCTTCCTGACCTCCTCAAAGTCAGTCCCAGCCTGGCACAAAAGACAGCACAGAAATACAGCTCGAGCGTGGCCTTCTGAGCAGGGCAAGTTTCTTCAAGCATTTGATGCCTTGAACAGCGCAGATCATTAGGTCTCCAAGTCAGAGCAGTGGCTGTGCCCCTGGGCTGGCAGCGGTCTTCAAGGCTGCAGCTGGGGAAATTCACATTCCCTCCCTTAGCGCACAGCCTGTGTGACCGCCAAGGTCTTGGGGTTTTTTAAGAGGCCAATGGCAAAGCAGGGGACCAGGGAAAGGAGCAGAATGGCTCTGAATCCAGGAAGCCTTGCATCCACTTCTGGCTCCTAGCGCTGAGCTAGGACCCCGCGCTCTTCATTCCAAACCTGATCTGGCTTGGAGGTCAGAGGTACTTGTGCAGGACACAGCCCGATCACCACAGAAAAAGCACCTATGCTCTTAACATCTGGAGCATTGTGACCACAAAGTAGTTTTGTGTTTGAGAAGTGTGCCCCTGCTGGATGTGGGATCACGCAGCAGGGGAAGCAAAGGGGAGCCCATTCCCTTTGAACCCTGTATAACCCTTCACTGGGGAAGTCAAGTGAGCCCATGGGTGTCCTGCTTTGCTCTCAGTGCCATCCCACCCTGATGTCCCAGCAAAACCACACAGGTGCATGTGTCCAGAAGCATCTGACCAATCCCATAGTCTGAAACTGGTCGTTTTGGGGTTAGCATTGGATAGGTCTTATACAGGGGGAGCTGATTCACTAAAATAGCTGATGTTGATACCTCACATTTGCTCTTGCTTTCCTGCCTGCTCCCTGTTCTGCAGATGCAGGTAGTACATCCTTCCATTTCATCCTGCTCCACTGCACATTGGTCCTCCCTGAGCCACTCTCCTTCATGCACTGGGTGCACACAGCTGGCTCTCCATGGGCTCTTGCCAGCTCTGGAAGCTCCTAGCTAGGTTGCACTTTATTCTCCTTCTTCTCTGCCTCATCACATCCTCTCCTCCAACGCTGGGGTCTGTCTCAAATCCCCTACTGCACACTGCCTTCAGAGTGCCCTTCCTCTTTTTGCCAACACTTCTCTCTTGCCTTTGTAGTTCTTCCTTTTTTACATGTTATTTTTGCATTGGAAAAGGTTGTTTTGCTCCTTCCCCTGGCTCTTTCCCCATGTTGCCAGAACCCTCATTCTCGCTCTGACCTTGACCTCACTGCTCCTGCTGCTCTTCTCCACGGGCTGTCTCCTTCTCTCTCTGCAAGCAGGATCACCGCAACAGCACAGCCGACTCAGATCTTCACCCCTGTGCCTGCACGTCGCAAGAACAATGCTGAGACCCCTTGAATATTTAGTACCCACAGGGAAGGTTCCTGCAGCATTTTTCTGTAGCCTATAAGCCCTGCTTCTCTGCCTCCCTGGCACAACTTGACCACCAGGTGGGACATGCCGGGTCCTCTGCCCGTGGTTCCTTCCAAGGGAAGATCATCCCTCGACTCCTGCTGCCCTTTGCTCGGCTCCCACCTCCCACTGACTGTGGGAAATTCCTAAGCAGGGGCAGTGCTTCAAGGGAGACTTTCAAGCTTTTATCTGAGTAATACTTAACTGCCCTGGACTGTATTACAGGAGAATTATGACTTTGTTGAGAAATTTCTACTGCTGTGAGCCAAATGAGAGATCATTTTCATAAGTACATTGGATGAAATAAATGATCGTCTAGATGACAGGCATTTGCCCTGGCCTTTTCCCCAAGTGCAGTATAGAGTTTGGCACTGCTTTGTTCTGAAAATATTATTTCTGATAATCCTGGGGTAACTGATAGTAAAACATATACAAGTCCCTTCTAGAGCAGCAGTGAGAGCAGTGAGGCTATTGAGAGGAAACGCCCTGGGGACTGCAGCCTTTCACTCTCTCCTGCTTCTTGTCTTGTGCACTACTCCCGCTGCTCCTGATGGGACTGCTGAGTCTCACCACCGTGTTCCTTACTGCTAATGTGTCGTATCCTCTGCCTGATAGTGCTCGGCATCACAGAAGCATCTGCAAGTACGTCTGATGCCTCGTGGGTGCGGGCTGCACCACAAGCTAGCTGCGGAACACTTTCCTTGGCTATAACGTAGTCAAAAGGCATTTTGTCTGCAAGCAAACCGTCTGCTTTTCATGGACGCCCCTGTTTCATCAAAAGGGAGAGAGATCTTTGAAAAGTTTTTAATGACCGTTCGTTACGATCAACTGCAGTCAGGTAATTTTGTTAAGAGGCCGCTGTCGTAGCTGGGGCTGGAGATGGAGAGGGGCCAGCGCTTGCTGGTAGAAGTGGTGTATGGGAGCTGCTGTGAGTTACCACTCACGTCCAGGGAGATGGTTCTGCTTGAATTAAATTGCAGATGGTCGCTGCAAATGGTACTTGATGGGATGGTAGATGGCTGAGCTGGGATTCAGGCAATCTAGAGGTACCTGGAGAGGGCTCTTCACGAGGAGAATTAATTGTTCTAAATGCAATAAAGCTTCAGTATAAAGCAATTCAGTAACAAAACCATCCAGCCATCCACGTAGATGGGATAAAATATAGAGACAGTCTAATTGAGACAGAAATTAGGGAATGAATTCTGATCTTTACTGCTTTACATATTGTCTTGAGCTGTTTCACTGCCCTTTTAATACTCTTCTCCATGATCTTTCACCGCACCGTCTTGAGGTGCAAGCAAATGAGCTGTCCTTTGACTTTGAAGAATAGCAATCTGTCTTCTCATTACTATTTGCAAATTCTCTTTTCTCTTGCATCACTAGAAAAGGTATCAATTTGGATGTATTTTGTCACCTTTGAAGTGTGGCTTGGCTGAGGAGCCAGGCAGTTATACGGCTTGGGCAGAATCCAGCTGTCTGGACAGTCTGTTAAGTTTCTGCCTTCTCTCCCTTGACTCGGTCACCTGGGAGGCTGAAAGTCAAATGAAGACTCATACTCAGTGCTTACGCTCTCTGACGTCTTCGGAGCTCCCCATCCGCTTTCCAAAGGAACTCGAACTCGTGTTGTTAAAAGGGCTCGGGACCATGCAGTAATGCTTCAAGAGATGGGGTCTGTGCAAACCTTAAAGAAAAACAGCGAAGCTCTTAGGGAGAAAGCAGCTGCACATGAGGGAAAGAGATGATTTGGGGATCAGAACATGAGTAAACCAGAGAAATCTTCCTGTCCTGAGAAAAGGAAGACATTTCTGAGTGCTGCAGGAATATAATTTGCTTTTGCCACACTATTGTTTTAGCTAATATTATTCTTACAGCTTTTATTTATATAACAAGACACCTCCTGGGCAGCTGAGGGGCATGTTGGGAGAGCAGTGTTTCTTTTGAAGACATTATAATCTTACAAGACAAAATGTAGACACATTGAGTGGAAGGAGGCACAACTTGGCAACCAAAGATAATTAATAATAGTTATAATTTGTACTCATTCAGCATCTTTCATTCAAGGATCTCAAAGCATTTTGTAATCATGAGTTCATTGAGGCTCTCAAACTCTCTTGAGACAGCCAAGCATTATGAAGACCATTTAAAACAGCAGGGTGCAGGATCAGACTGGTTAAGCATATTGCTGAGGATAAAATCCAGGAATCCTGCCCTCCAATCCTGTGGATGCTGAACCAAGTGCCCGCTCCAGTCTGAGGAGCTTTTTTTCTTACTGTAATTTATATACATATATAAATACATAGTCTTTCAATGTTAAGCAAAATGTGTAGTCTTCATTTAAGTCACTGGCGTCCTGGGAAGTGTAATGGCCCATGTCACAGTTGACTAAAAGTGAGACTACAGATAGTGGGTTAAACACATTTGGTTAACCATTTGTTTGCTGTTATAGTTTTCACATGAAAAAAGCTTAGATTGAAACCTGTCTTGATGATGGAAAGTGATGTGATTTTAGGTTTCTTTGTGTATTAAAACAGAAACCCATTTGCATATTTTAAGTATCTTTTCTAGCATATTCAGGCATCTGGCAAGAAAGCTATATTTAAACTGTTAATACAGTATGAATGCAAGTTTCACATGCAAAATTAGTACCATTAAAATGGTGAGATTTATTTTTCTTTTGAAACAAGTGATGCCCCAACACTTCTGGTTTTGTTACCTGATAAGGCACTGCAGCTGGGACAGCGTATTTTTTCAGCGGGCGACGAGCCTGAACCGCAGGGCAGGTGGTGCTCCTTGCACAAACACCCTGCCAAACCCCCGTCACCGCCTGCTGAATGGCGGTGAGCTCCCTCGTCGCTGTGGTCCGCCAGGGAGGGCACTGCACCCGAGGCGTGTGTACGCACGCCCGTCGTGTCGCTTCTCGTCATCTGCGAGAATGGTTGAGCTCTGCCTTGGTGAAGTGCTTCACGAATGAAAAACTGGAGAAAGAGCAAAGCTCAGTTATTTCCTTGTGGGCTAGGGATGCTTCTGGAAGGATGGGGTTTGGAAGGAGAGTCTTTTTTTTAAGCGGTTTTATTGTGGTGATGAGTTGCTCGGGCTAATTGTGTCCGATGAGAGCAAACCCATCTCTTTTCATCACTATGAATTTTGGAGCATTCTCATTTTCACCAGGTGTGTCCCTGTGCTTGACCTATGAGATAGGGATGTGGCTTGGTTGGGTGGGAGACCACGAGCCACTGCAGGGTGCCAGCCATTGTGACCAGAGTCTCCCACAGCCCAAATCTTTCAGTAGTGCTAGCGTGGATTTACAGCAATGTTCTGTACACCATCTCCCCAGACAAGAACTCCTAGATGGTACTATGTACCCCGAGGTGTGTAGCCATGAGGACAAAAAGTGAATTCAAGCCCATCTACAGCACTTGCCTATGCAGCTTGGGACTAAGGCTTTGAGACTGTCATCTGCTATGGATCCTGCTCTGAAATGCATATTTTGAGCTGCTGACAGCAGTAAATACAATGCTTAATTAACATTTTGAAGGCACCCACTGGAAGCTTACATTATTATGACATCAAGAGAAGGGGAGTTGATAAACAGGCTATAGGGTCTTTGCTGCTGGTGGTGATACATAGGAATGAGAGAGTACATGACTCTGAGCCCAAAGAGATGTGGCAAGGCAAGCAGCTAGAGCAGAATAAACCTTTCTATCTTGAAACAAATAGAAGAGTAAACATAGGTCTTCCTGATCTAATTTTATGAAGCAGAATAAGGTCTTACAGCCAAAAACATAGGGCTAAAACAAAGCAGTCTACTTATCCGTATACTGACATAGCAGTGATGCTTCATTACCCTCTTGATAGTGCCATCCAGCTTCTGCCTTGAATTCCTGGCTACGAAAATGTCCACCACCCAAGTAAGTAGGGTTAATAGGAAAACATGAAACGAAATAGCCTGTTCCCCTTTCTGTGTGAGATAAGCCTTGACAGGTAAAGCGTATTTGTGTAATGATAGAGCCAGGAGGCCCCAGGTAAGATCGGGCACTGCTGCACTTGTTTCTGTATATACATTTAAGCAGCAATGGGGCATAAATATGTAGTGCTGTATAGGTGTTCTTACTTGAAATGCAGTTTAAATCTGCTGTTTCCATGTTATCACGTCAAAGATGCATTACTTGGAGATTTGTTTGTCTTGCATTTCCTAATTAGAAACAGCCAATGTTGCTCCATAAAAGCCCAGCTCATCTCCTGTTAACCCCGGGTATTGTAAACAAACCGCAGTGTCCAGCAGGAACAATGACTCTCCACAGCAGAAGTGGAAGCTGTCATTTAACACAATCATGCTCAGCGCCGAAGCAAGCACCAGCCAGCGGTGTTTACAGATTATCCAACTTCGGTAACACCTAGCAGAAACAGCCAGCCCTTCCCCATTCAAAACATAAGCGAGAACATGAAGAATAGCAAGAAAAGCTATTTAGTCTGTTTGCATATAATAGAATGCAAACAATCCAAGGACAAAACAGTCATGCTTGTTTATTACCGTGCTTGATGATTAATAAAGCAGTCTCTGTAGAGTTGCTTGCATCACAGAAGCTTGGAGAGCTTTGAAGGCACTGATTAATTAACGGAGAAATATCGTTAGACCCATTTTACAGGGTAGCTAAGGTTTATTTAGGGTGATCCTGCTGAATACGGTATCAATGCACGGAGACCAAGTCTTGGTTTTCATAACTGTGAGCTAAAAGCTGGATTCCAGGTAGTCAAAATAGGCACTCTAATTTTCATAAGGCTTGGGAACTTCTCAGCTATTTAATGATCTTGCATTCTGGTTCTGTCATCTGGCTTTTAAAACTATCAGACAAGATGCCTCCCCTTCCACCTGTCCACATCCCTGTTTCAAAGTGTAGGAAAAAGAGGCATTTGGCCAGAATCCCGGGCTGGACAAGTTAAAACAGAAGGAATGTATTTATATTATTGTTATTATTATTACCCATATTTTGTGTAACACTGTCACAAGAGATTTTTGAAACGAGAAGCTTAGCAGGATTTGAGTAGGACTGGGAATGTGCGTGAATAACTAAGTGCGGATAGAGTTACAATAATGAAGTTTAAAAATAAAGAAAAATATTCTCTAGAGCTTTGGAGTAGTTACAAAACTGCCCTATTTCAAAGCATGCCAGTGTTTAATAAATGAGGGCTCTGCTGCCAGAGCTGCCCGTTCTGGATTCCTGGTTTGCTTTGGGAAGCGGTGGCAAGGCACGTGGCCTGGGAGGGGACCGAGGGCTTGCCCTGCTCCGGCTCATCCCAGGGGAGACCTCTCTTCTGCCTGCCCAAAAACTTGTGTTTTCAGGCCGCTCACGTGGACAGGAGGTCTCAGGAGATCGGTGGGTGTCCCTGCGTGCATGGCACCTTCTTCAAAGGGACTTGACAAATGGTTCTCCAAGAAGTAAACCCAGGAGTGTGTGCGGCAGAAATCTAGGCAGAGTTGTCTTTTCAGGAATGTGTATGTACTTGGGCAGCTGCGACTTGTCACTGGGAAAATAAATCAAGAATTAAAATATTTTTTTTCCAGTGCATCTCCTCTGTAAGAGGGTTCAGTTGGCCTTAATTACAGACTGAATTACAGCTGCAGGCAATCTTGATATTTCTTTGGGAGCTCAGCTCTTGAGAGATGTGGCACCACACTGAATTTTTTGGTCTGAAAGTTTGCGATTGTTTTGGACAGTCAATAACTTAAATGAAAAAGTATGGTCTTTGTCAGGCCATTGAACAAAAAATGTGCTGAGATGTTATTTAACTGTTTGTTTAACTGATGATCAGTTTTGGTGAGTGAAGTGAAAGGAAAGTGCTAACTTCATGCAGATGAACAAAAAGAAAAAAAAAATGAAAAGGAAAGTAAGAATCAGTGAGAGATGTTTCTGGCTGCTTTTCAATTCCAAATTGGGCTAATTCTACCTTCTGAAAAGAAGATAATTTCCACGTTTCTGTAATTGGGAACACATAATTGAAGTTATTTTCTCTGAGAGAAGAAACTTCTACAGCATTTGCAAATGGACAAGAAAAATGACCACATACAGTGTACTCTGAGTGATGGCGCATTCATGACAGCGTGATCTTCAGATGTCTTTGTAGATCTTGAGTTGTGATTTTTACCCATTCGGGTAGACCTTTATGTGCGGGTGGGGAAGGTTTGTGTTGGAGGATGCAGTGCACTGCCTCCAGAGCTCCCTTTTCTGGGCAGCAGAGCACCAGGCAGCTGATGACCAGTGAGGTCTGGAGTACAGAGCACAAGGCAGAGAAGTGCTGAAGCAAATGTAAACTCCATGTACCAAAATAATTGTGCAGCCATTCCATGCGACTGCTTCTTTTGACCTGGCTTTTTAGGAACTGAACTTTAATGAGGAAGATGAGCCAGATGCTGTTGCAGTGCTTGGAGTGGCACAAGCGATTAACTCACTTCCTTTCGTTTGTAGCAGGAGATATTTTCTGCCATGGGGTTTAACCCTAGGGGTGCTGGCATTTTGCTAGGCATGCCATTAATTAAGCACACAGGACAGTGTTTGTTCATGAAAGCATTTGCATCTGCAAAGGCAACTGCAATTGTCACGCTCTTCCCCAAGGTTGCTCTGTATTTGATGGCTTGAAGCTTAAACTCAGGTGCTCCTGCTCCTAAAGCATGGTCCCTCTTTGCAGTCCATGGCTCTTCTCTGTTCTGTAAGCCAGTTGATCATCTCTGATATTGCTGGGATTAGCCAGAGTGATGCTTGGAGGGTCTGGAAGGCCAGGTTGCCATTTGGCACAGGCCACAGCTCTCTGTAGCTCAGGCAGCATCCATTAATGTGTGCATCGAGGCATCGTGGAGAAAAGAGAATGCATGAAGATAACTCTGCTAGATCAGACAGTAAATTGGATTTCTAGACAGCCTTGATCAGGGCACAGATCAGGAAAAAATAGAGGAAGTTTAATAAACAACATAGCTCTGTTTTGTAAGGAAAGCCAGAGTTATATTTTTACCCTGACCTAACAAAGGAGGAGGAAGGAAATTGTTTTGCTGAAACAAGCACTCTAGATCCACTAAGGATACACTTTTCTCTCTGTTTGTGTGCGTGCATGTCCCAGCAAACTCAACAGCATGTTCATATGCATGAAGTGCATTTTCCTGGAGGCATATAGTCAGCATGTGCCATGCTCAGAGAAAAAAGATGTGCCTGTCACTGCTTAAATGTTGGTCAGAAAAGCGTAGCATTTTAATCAAAATAAGTTAAAATGATTTCTAACATTGTGGTTCGTATTTGATGTTTTTGCTGATCGTGGATACCGGATAAGAAATCTGCCCAGTTTGGAAAACTGCAGTGTAGATAAAATACGAGAGCAGCCTATTTATTGTGTGTGTGAGACTACGTGGCCTCCAAACGCAGAGGAAGTCAGACAGGTCTGCACATCTGCAGGTTTGGGTCTTTCAATTTAAATGCTACAGCCAGAGCCCCTATTGAAGCAGACACGAGTCGGCCCCCTGATCTGGAGAAGTGGGAAGCTGGCGTGAAGGAGAAGGGTCACACATCGCCTGCTGCGGCTGGCACCGGGGCCAGGAGGCACGTGCTGATGGTGTCTGCACGTGGGGTGCCCTTGGGTTGGACAACAGCACGAGCATGTCTACAACATTGAGTCTGGCCCAAGTACTCTGCGGCTGAAGCCATGGGGATGGGGCTTGCAGCAGCCTGGGCATGGATTTGTTTTTGCCTCAGAGCCCGCGTGTGGCAAATCACTTCAGCTCCATGCATCTTGCTTCCCTTTCTGTGAACAGACGGCAGCTCATGCCTTCTGTTTTGGTCCATTTATGTTATCAGGCCTGAGGGTAAAAGCAATGTTTTAGATGCTGTGTGGACAGAGCCCAGCAGAAGAGGCTGGAGCGTGGTGCTTGCACGCGTTCATGCCACGCTGGCGATCGCTAACAGGGAAGAGAGGGATGGGAGCCATCATCAGCTTGGGCTCATCCTCTCTGTGAAAAGGGAAGGAGTCCTGGTCAATGGGGTGGCAATGGTCATTCCTTTCTGCACGGAAACTGAAAGAGGATGGAATAATATTTTAAGATGCTCAGTTGCCAGATTGATTTCTCAGGCTAATAAATCCTTGGCTGCACTTGCAGTGTTAAAATATATGTTCAAGCAAGATTCATGATCAGCTCTTAGGAACAAGAGAGCAAAGGAAAAAAATGCTGTTCTTCCAAGATTAAATGCTTTATATCTGGCAGCCTTAATTGGCTTATTAATAAACCCTTTTTTTTCAGGGTTATGTTATTTTTTATTTCTAATGAAGCAGTTGTTAACTAGCCTTCTAAAAACAGACACAAAACACTGGCCAAGGGCATCTGGGTATGCTGGGTCAAGTACCTGGCTCTGAAACTCTTAGTCATGCGCATGGCCTTATCCACACCAAAATGCTATATCCCACCAAGGCGGCACTTACATGACTTTGAAAGCAAGTGCAAGCCCTGTGCATCATACAGGCCTGCCTCCCCGTCTGAAAATAAATAAATAAATAAATAAATAAATGTTATGGTAACCCGAACACAGCGTGGTTGCATTTGTACAATAGAGTTTACCGAGCTATGTGCGGACATTCCGAGTTTCCAGATGTTCAAGAGCTTACTCAGAACAACTGCTAGGCATCTAGAAATCCTGGACTAGGGTACAAAATCCTTAAGTATTACTCAGGAAAAAGCCTTCAGCAGAAAAATAAAACATCCCTGGGAAAACCTGAATGTATGGTCGGTTCAATGGGTATTCTCAGTCATGGATGCTGGGCACATGGCAAACAGAGCTTGCACAGCCTTACAGGGACGTTCATCCAGCCTGGGGCTTTTTCCAGGTGCCCTTTTGTTCCAGGAGACTGTGCCACTCATTTCCTTTGTGCAGTGCTGCTCCGTTAGAGATGGGCAGGCAGCAGGTACAGCTGTCCTATTGTGTGTGCACAGCAAATCCAGCACTTCCAAGAAGTGCGCTCATGCTACTGCACTCCTGGGTGCAGCACATGTGAGGTAGGTCAGGTCAACAAGCAAAGGGGGGTGATGGTGTGCAGCTTAGCACAGGCCCTAGAAAAATAAATGCGACAAGGTCAGGAACGTGCAAGTGTTTGGTTTCTTGGAGTGGATGATTGAAATATTATTGCTAAGCACCGTTTGGAGACCTCTGCATTGATTGATGTCTCATTTGAAATCTCTTTCTTGCCTGAAAGAAAGAAGAGTGAAAACATTTAGCTAATTCTCTTGCAGTGCTTTAAGGCTGCTGTTCTCGTTGAACATGACTGGCTCAATAAGGATTCGTCATTTCAGGTGTCATCTGTATAAGGTCTAGTCTGTGTAAGCTAGATAGAGGTGGACGGTGTATTGTTACTCTGACAATCTTACATTTTCTCCCCATGTAAATAGGTAAAGAGCATGAAAAGTGCTTCCTTGTAGGCTGATGTTCAGAAGTTTCATATATGAGGTCCAATCTTTGATGAAGAGAGCAATTGATCAATTAAATAACTTCCTGTACTGAAATACTGCATTTCATAAATAAGTTAGTTTTCCCATGCAAGTCTTTCAAGAAAGCTGTGCACACAAGGAAAGCTTCTGTCAGCATTTTTTAATCCTGAAATGACCGAGTTTCTCGCTGCAAACACCAAACTTAGCTTCTTCTAAGAAACTCTTAGGCATGCGACTATTTCTGTGCTTCTCAAAATATGCCTGTACTTCTGCTGTTTTCCAGGGAGAAGACTCACAGAGACAGACTTTAAATATTTAATGCCAGCTGTTAGCACATGAAGGCCAAGAGGTCTCAATTTTTAAGCACATACTAAAACCTTTGTATCCCCAGTACTAAAAATCTGTGGACTAGCTCCTGCTCTCGCTAATGTTAACAGCGGGATTTGTGTCAAAACAAACAAGAAGAGAACATAACTAGCAGCTTGGAATTATCTGCCTTTGTCTATATACTCCACCGCTGTAGGAATGATTGTTCTAGCATCTCTTCTATTGCATTGTTAAATGATGGAAGCTTTTGCCAAATCCAAACTGAAAAGCTTCCAAAGCCTTTTTTCAGCGTTGGAAAATGTTTGTATCAAGTTATCCTTGGAATAATTTTCTTCTTTATTTATTGCTATGTGCTACCCAGTAGACACCTAATTATGAGGCACAGAGTACTTCTCATTCTAATAGGATATATAGCACTTCACTGGATGTTTTTAGGAGTCCATTTTCATTACATTAAATGGGATGTTTACTTGTATGAATCCCTTGGGTTTTAAAAAAAAGCAAAAAGACAAAGAATGAAGTTCAACACTGAACAGTCAATAGACCCTTTTACTGGAGGGGAATTCTGTTATACCACATCACAGACTGTTTGTTCTCTGTTTTTTTTTTAGAGTGGGTATCCGAGCTCTGGACCCGCATCAAGCACTCCTGCCTTCAGGCCTGAGGATGAGCTGGAACATCTGACCAAGAAAATGCTGTATGACATGGAGAATCCTCCCTCTGATGACTACTTTGGTGAGCAGTGCTGTGTCACGTTGAATCAGTCTGTCCATAGCCCTTTTCTATATTTACTAGGTTTGGTAACGTGAAAGCCTGACAGCTGCACTATTAATGTAGTGACATTCCTATTGATAGATTTGCTTTCCATGCTTGGGCTGGAAGTGTAATCATCCATAGGAATTCCTCTGTAATTTCAGCATAAATCTCATGCTCGCTTGCTGTATGTTTACAGTCTTCCTGGATATAAAGTGAATTTTTTTAATGTCTGTTTCATTTTGACACCACCTGTACCCAGCTTCTGTACTACCAGGCTGAATTCAGGTGCTGCATGCGATGCTGCCCACCTGCCCCATTCCTCCCTTCTCATTGCCTCTGCAGAAAGCCTGGCAATGTAAATGCGTTCTGCTCCTGAGGCATGGATTTTCATTTTCTCTATGCTGGCATAGATTAAAAGGAAACCCAGTTTGAGTCAATCAGGTTGGTTTTATATGGACACCCGTTAGCCCAGAACTGGGTCCAGCAAATATGAGGAAGACAAATCTGAACTGATTGAGTATAATCAATTGAGTATAACCATGTCATCTTCCTTGCCTGGCAAAAAGATAAGCAGTTGATTTCCTTTTGAAATGGTGTATAACTGAATTATCTCAGACATCTATAGGGATAAAATACGTATCTTACTTCTACATGAAACACAGGTGGTACAGGCTGAACTCTGCGTTAAAGTCAAGAGACTTGGGCATGTTTGATATATCTTGTCTGTGTGTTTAGTTTCTTACAGGCTTGGGTGATAGAATTGTTAGGAAACAAACTGCTTTAGTTTGTAGAGTTAAATGCTAGGGGAGGCCATTCATTTTGTCTTCTTTGCCTTCCTTTATTTCAGCAATTCTGAAAAAATTCATTTAGATTGCCCCGTAGGTCTGTTCTTTATAGATTTTGGTTGGACAAAAGCATTTCTGGCTTAAAGAAACTTCAGTGGTTTTGTGTAATCGAAAGACAGGTAGGACCAAGGTTTAGCTAATAAACAGGATCTGGCAGTGACAAGGATCTGATTACATGAGAAGGTCGAGATGTTCTCATCAGATAAATATTACCCTGTGAGATGGGGTAGGTATCAGTCCCCATGCTCCATCAGTACCCTCTGCTTTCCATGGCCTCCACCTCACAGCCAAAATGTCCTCTCTGTAAACATCGGCAATCATCAGATCTGATGAGAAGCACAGATCTGAGATGTAAGCAAGAACAACTTGCTGAAGGGAAGATAACCAGAGAGCATTTTCTGTGTTGCTGCATTTGACTTCGTCTCTGCCCCATACCCATTTGCGTTCACTCTCTGATGTTTTAAAAGGGAAGCAGCAACCAAACAAACATAACATGTATTTAGCTATTAGCGTGGGCGGGCAAAAAGGAGAAACCTTTTTCCTGCTCCCTTCAGGCAAACGGCTGAAGCCCTAAAGCATGAGATTTGATTGCAGTCATTTTCTTAATGCAGAACCGTAAGTGGCAGGAGCCAGACTGAAGCCCACCCCACTCTTCCTATAGCCCAAGAAAGTAGTCAAGTTGAACAAAGAATTCAAAGACTCACAAGATCCAAGGTCAGAAAGGACCTTACCATTATACAGCCCAATGTCCTACTCTCAGTTTCTCCCAGAAAGCTTGATTGAATCATGACTTAAAAAAAAAATCTAATCTTATCTTAAAGACTTCAAGCAATGGTGAGTCAACCACCTACCCTGATAAGCTGTTCTAGTGATTAATTTTCCTCACAGCTCAGAAATTGCTTCCTGAAGTGGAGCTTTAGTTTTGTTTAGCACTTGTATTTATGAAGCTGAAATGCTGGGGGTTTGCAGACTAATAATGTATCACTAAGATGGCTCTGCTCCGTTTGCGAGTGTGGTACATCAAAGCCTTTTCTTCCAAAAAGGATGCGTAGCTCAGAGGGTTGGAACATAAAGTCTCTCAGTGTTAGGTCATCAATTTAGCTATCAGATGGGAGGTCAGACCAATGCCATGCCAATAGCTCTTAATTCTGCAGAACAGGAGATGGAAAGGAGCCTCCAGATCATACAGAAGTTTTAAGAGTGATGTTGTTACAAGCAGTAGCATGGTCAAAGATGGAGTGATGATGCATGATGCAAGCTGGAAGATGAAAACCCAACAACCTTAGTCCTATCTTGGGCAGGTGATGCTTAATTACAAGCTGCACCTGACTGACCTAATTGCATTAAATCTATGCCACTGAAGGCCATCCCTGAAACGGTTTCCAGCCTTGACATTCTTGATGTGCAGATGAACTGCGTGTCGGGCTGAACTCCTCGTCAGCTCTCTAAGCATGCTGTGCCCCATGCAGCAATTTGGGAAGCATAGCCACAACTAATTATATACCTACCAAGAAAAACGCAAAACAAAACCAGCAGTCCTGGGGCACAACTGCTTTTTATGGTTGGATAAAATCAAAGAGGTGGTCTGCCCTCATCCTCTTAGGTTTGTTCCAGCCCAAGCTGCTCTCAGGGGAAAATGGTCTCTGGGATCACAATGGCTGAGGCTTTTTGATATGGCAAGCACGGGCCAGGAGTTCTGTACTAATTCTGGCTATGTGAGAGCTAAATGCCCATCTACTTGAGCTGTCAGCCTAGTGCCTTTCCACAACTTCATGCTCATGCGGAAGGAAGAAATTAAGTGTGGGAGGAAAAAAAGAGTCTTTCAACTTTGGTTAACTGTCTGAACCAGTATCTCTGCCTTTGTTCTTTATTTGTTTAGCATGGTAGCGTGGATTGTACAAGATTCACATGGCACATTGATACAATTATCAGAAAAAGGACAAATGGGCAGAGACATTGATTCTGATTTGCATTAAATATCTTCTGCCTGAGGTCTAAATGCCATGGTAATTGTAGCATACCAGATAGCTGTCAGCTAATCACTTTTATTAGTTTGAATTTAGAAAACTGGATTTCAGCATATTAAAAGTTGGTTAAGAACAGATAGGTTTTGAATTGAGGAATCTAATTAACCTTGCTAGAAAGCTGCAAGGCGTTATATTAAGTCATGAAAATAATTTGTTGGAATAATTACATTTGAACTGTCAGGCTGGAGAAAGGTCATTTTACTTGGCCCGTCAGCACTCTGGGGTCTTTTCTGTAACCATCTTCCTTCTGCAATTTCACTTTCTGTATCTCTGGTTTGCAATCAAGCTATTTTGTTTGAGCGTGGGCAGAGTGGGGGCTCCTGGGGAGGGAAGAGGAGTAGAAGCCACTAAAGGCTCGTTGCCCTGGAAATACCAGCTTGGTGCTGCTGGAGGCTGGGTGAGCTGAGCTCAGGAGCAGGACAACCCGCACTTCCATCACGTCTGTGCTCACCACAGCACCTCACTGCAGCTTCCCTGGGTGCAAATTACTGAAGGTGGTTTCAGAGATGGGGAAACTGCTCTAGCCAGCGATTGCTGACCAAAGCGCACACAGCTGGCACCATGGCAGGGTTCACTCTGCATTCCTGAGGAGCCAGGGTGCATGGTAAGCCAGAAAGCAGCATGCTGTAGGCACACTTTGGAGCAGCAAGATCACAGTTTGCAGCTGTTTGTTGCCTAGACTTAGGGCCCCACCACGATCTACTCACTGGGAAATCCTCTAGCTGCCACTGGCAAGGCAAGGTTGAAGCACATAAGCATCATAACTGAGTAACACAATTAAAAATATATATATTTTAGGAGTTAAACATGCATGCTGGTTATTCTGCCTTACTCAGTTTTGTTAAAAGCCCACTCTACTATACTACATCTAAGAGCTCTGATCTTTGGTCTGTATCACCTTCTACCCTCTCATAGGTTACAGAATGACTTACGGAGTGACTTTTCCTCGGAAGTCCTTGGCAGATCAGCAAATTGAAGTCTCCTAAGTCTAGGCTACTCTTTACTGCTGATTCAGTTGCTGATCTGTGGTAGTTGGCAGACTTTAATCAAATCCCTTTTTATTAGAAAGGATTCCCACGTGTTATGCACTGTGCTGTAAGGATGCTTTCTCTCTGTCATAGCTCTTCCCATTGCTAAATGCGTGATTACAGATAGGCACGTTGAAGGAAAAATAGAATACTGTGTGGAGTGGAAATTGAATACGGGTGGAGGAGGAGAAACGGAGATCTACAGGAGATTAGGATGAAACTATCAAAATAATTTGTTGGCCGCCGTGGGGAACTACAGCCCTGATTTTGCATTTTTTAAAACACACACACACACACAAAGATCACAACTGTTCTGGACCACCGTTTCAAATCTCATAGAAAGAAATGACTTCTGGCAGCTTATCAGTCTCTATCGCCATGCAGTCAGTGCTGATTAAGACGGGAAAATTGCCATCAGGGCCCCTCATCTCCTGTTGCCTTCTGGACTATGTCCCAGCTGAGTCACTCCCCACAACAGAGGAGTTTCCCTAAGTGCTGGGAAGAAACTTTCACTGGCGTTTTACCGTAAGCACTCAGAGCTACCAAAGTAGCCACCAGTTTATGTACTTGATAACACAGCTGTCTCCTCTTGTCGTTCCAATGTACTGTAGGGATGCACACAGGGAGAGGAGAGATACTGAGATGGGCCTGTTGAAAATACTCAATTTGTGCAATAAAGGGACCTCAATTTGTCTCAGAGTTAACAGTTCAGGAGGTAGTTTTCTTCTTTCATATTTACCTTATGTCCTGACTTCAGCAATGGTAGAGATGGTGCAGAGCATGGTGAGGAGCAAGGCCAGCAAGCAGGATGCTTGGCTTCCTTTCCTGATTCTCATCGTGACCTTTTGTGAGACCTGTAGCAGATCAGTTTACCTCTGCAGACTCCATTTTTCCCCTTTCACCCAATTTTCAGTGCACTTAATGTGCCTAGTCCTTCAGACAGGAGCTGATTCACAGCAGCAGCTCTGTGAGTATCCCCCATGGAGAAGCCTTCATCTCCAACAGTTCTCTGAGATGCGGTGTCACAGTAAAGAACGATAAGTGCCACCAGGATTGAACCTGTCACGGTTCTGTCAACCTTGCCACCTACTGGCTTTGCATCTGCACTAAGCGCAATGTCAGAATGGCTGATGTCAGAATGGTGTCCCCTGGTTCTGCTGCTTGAGGAGCAGGGCACGGGTTAGCAGGTAGCAGACCAAGTAAGGTATGGGAAAGACTGTGATGGGTTGAGCTGAAGATGAGAAGGCTCACTAGATTGTGCAGGTATGGCTTCCTTCAGTTCGTGGTGTATTTGTTTCCTGACATGGCTCTGTGGGCTAAACAGTTCTAGTGTCTCTAAACCATACGTGGTCTGCATCACATTTGTGTCTTCACTCAGTATTTCTGCAAGACATCCCCTTTCTGCCTGCTCAGGTAGCCTCTTAGTTTCATCTGAATTACCACCAGAAAAGGAAAATGAAAGTCGATGTATTTTGCTGGGTTCTTCTGAAAAGGTTATTATTAAAAGATGCTACTTATTATTAAAAGAGCACAATTGCATTGTAATTTTGCCGTGTAACGTAATACGTCATCGTGTCTTTTGTTTAAAGGCAGGGTTTCTGGTGCAAGAGAGCATACGTCCTCATCTGAACAACATCTGGGTCAGAAAATAGTAGGTTAGATTTTCAGCGACTGATGATCCGACGGTCATTTTCCGTTATGTAACCACTCACAAAAGCAGGAAGAGCATACATATAATGGGGACCCTTTTCTCCACTGCAGTTCAAGTTATTATCTTTTATGCTCAAGCCATATTCTAGCATTTATGCTCAAGCTACAGCGTCTGGGAGCAGCCTGCGCTCGGGTAGGTCGTGGTGCAGTACCATCAGCATCCAGCTGCCCTCTTGTGGCCTGCCGCAAGGGGAGACATCCTCCCTCTGCTCCCCAGGGGCTTTAATTACCCTGGTAAATGGCTTTCAGAGCCTGTTTCTTCAGTCTCACTTCTGTCAGTGCTTGCCACCCGCATCTAACTTTATTTCAGGGAGTTCTGTGACTGCTGGAACAGCAAATGCAGGTAGGGGTTTGAGAGTGAATTTATACAGATAGTCTCAATGCCTACAGTTGGCCCACAGTTCCAAGTGGGGAGTGAGAAAGAGGAGCCCCATGAGTGGCTGGAGAGCAAAGCATACCATGTCTGCATGCATTTATCTCCAGCCGTAAGTAAGGCATGAGAAAACAAGGATGCAGAGCCTGTGAACTGGTTTAAGTTGCTCTTCAGCATTCAGAAGATTGCAAAAGTTTGATCGTTCCTGCTAGTGATGCAGTCCACATCCTACTCTGGAGTAGTTGTGGGAAAAATGTTTTGGAAAGCCAAGCACCCATATCTTTTTATGCTAGGGATCTGAGTCTTGTGAAGTTTTGAGCATTACATCTCTTAATGTAGATCGAGCAGATGCAGCAGTCAGGATTGAGGGGAGGCTGCACTCTTGTAAGCCCTGAGCACCTGCTACCCACATGTGCCAAGAGGCAGGAGCCTCGTGTTCCCTTCTTTCTTTTCGTATCCACCCAAGAGTGGACGAGACTTTGCATCATGAGTGTTTCTGAAGTACAGTCACTTCAGAGACCAGCGCTGCTTCACAGATGTGGTCTAAATCTTGCATCAAAAATAAAATTACCCGTTGTTGCTGTAGGTGATAAAATGCCAGCTGAAGCAGGTAAAAGGCAGCATGACAACCTTGGTGTATTTAAGTCCCTCGTTTAGCTTGAATTGCTGGCAGTCAATCGAGACATATTTTTTACTTTTAAATAGAACTGATTTGATGCAGAAGTCATTTAATGGAGAATAAGTGCAGAGTACCAAGCTGGCATTTTAGCAAAGGGAATTTTGATGATCACCTATGTGCTGTGAAACAAAGGTGGGTTTCAGGTCACGAATGGAATTATTTTTGAAGCAACAGTCAGAAAATGAAAGCTGACAATTTCCTGGTGTCTTCGAAGAGGAGTGAAACGTGATAATGAAATGTCTTTCTAAAGTACAGCGGTGTTCTACAAGATTTCTTCAGCATGTTTAAAAATGAACATATGCATGAAAAAAATTATTCTGTGAAGTTGGAAGTCATTTCTTATGTTGCAACAGGGCCCTTACTGTGCTAGGCGCTGTACAAATGGATAGCAAAGCTCAGTCTCCTTCTGAAAAGACTTTGGCCAAAGATGAGGCTAATACTCAAACCCCAAAAGTTAATAGCTCGTATTTGCAAACAAAGTCAATCTTTCTATCGTGAACTGAGAAGCAGTTCAAAGGGAATCCAGCATGTTCCATGATAAATTTACATGCCCAAACTGAACTGTATGTGGACTGAAATGGCTGAAGAACTGATAATGAGCCGTGAAGACTTCGTCTACAGGCCATTAGTCCGTAGCTAACTCCGGTCATTAAGAACCGAAAGTGTGACCTACCTTATGGTTGCTTCCTGCCCCATATGAAATGAGCTGGCTGGTCTCAGGGGGGTTCTCTGTGGGTACGTCATCACCTCACCAAAAACATAAATTGTGGCACCTGGAGGACCCCTTGTTGGGAATCTCCACGAGGAGGCCAGGAGCTGAAGGCAGGCTGTTAGCCGAGGAGCAGGTGGGATGGAGAAGGTTTGTTCTTCCTCTCCTCCTCTTTGATCTGTTGTATGGAGACAAGTGAAACCAAGATTTTCCATCCAGGATTTCATAATCACTAAATTCTCACTGACAGGTATTTTAAAAGGGGCTGTATGTTTGTATGTCTATGAAGGAGTGAGAATGTTTCTCTGGGTTGTAGTTTTATAGAAATACTTTTCACTTCAGATAGTGCTTTGGAGTGTTTTAAGCCACATTTTTTTATTATTGATATTATTTTTTGTCATAACTTAAGGCTGAGTTGTTTAGAGATATTAAGGCAGCCAGTTTTGGAGCTGGGGTTAGAAACCACACATCCAACCATGCAGTCTTGGCCAACTCTTTGTTCCAGCGACATGAAAACAGTTTCATTTTTCTTTGTTTAGAGTTAGCTATGCACATGACCTGGCATAGACGAACCTTTCTTGTTGTTGCTTTTTTACAACTGAAAACAGCTCACCTATTGTTTGAAGCTGGTTGCAGTAAATTTGTCATTGCTTCTGTGTTATTCCGTGGCTTTTTTTGTACTGCAGCGATATCTGAGGCCTGCTAGCGAGACTGCAGTCGTGCTGCACTATGTGCAAATTAACCATGAAGGAGGAACCAGTATGCATCCCTCTGAGTTTCCAAGCTGAAAATACAGCAAGGACCAGGAAATTATTATTGTCCTTAATTCACAAATGAGGGGCTGACTGGCTGAGCTGAGCTGAGTCACCCAGTGTCACGCAGAGAAGCAGTAGCAGAGTGGGAATTGAGCCTAGAATTCCTCCAAGTCCCGTGCCTTACCCACAGCCACGGCCTCGCTCCTATTATATGTGAAAAGCAACCAAATGGGCTTGTGAGCCTTGTCTGATGAGAAATCACAACTCTCTGAATGCTCTTCCCAGCATTTAGATCACAGGCCCTATTTTCCAGGGTTAATAACACGGCTGCGAAAATAAGAAAGGGGAAAAAAAGCGCTCCAGGACCACACTTGGTAATCTTAACTGCTGTTAATATAATGCACCCACTAATGCTATCGCACTGTAGCATTTAGATAGTCCATGGCTATTATGAAAATTGATAATTCACCGTAGTAATCTGTTACTTTCCAGTCTAGCAAGCGGCGTCCCACGGGGGTGGGCAGGGGCATGGTGTGGCATTTATTATTTCTTCTTCTGGTGGCATTTGCCTCACACTGTCATTTTTGATACGGTGGTTAGTGTCTTGCCAGTACTTTTGGGGGTATTTTGAGTGTCACTTGAAGTTTAGTTGGGAGGGAAGGCCAGATTTTATCTGAGTGAAGTGTGGTGAAAAAGAATTAAACAGGCTTCTCTCATGTGCTGGGCGCTCTTCTCCAGCCTGCTCTCTTCTGATAGAAATGCATCAAAACTGTTGTGTTTTTTGTTTTTTCTCTTCTTTTCTTTATTTTTTAAGGAATCACTTTGACTCAGATTGTGTGAGATGAATCATAACCCACTTTCTCATCTCAGATGTGAAAAGAAAAAAAAAGAAAAGAAAAAAATTCCAGCTCTGCTGTCAGTGTCAGCATAATCAATACAGAGTGTTTCTCAGTGGTGCAAAGAGGTAGGGGAGTGTTGAAAGAATGAAAAGAAGCAGAAGTAGCCAAACTTTCCTGCTGCTTTCAGTGGGCTGTGCTGTTTTCATGTCTGCAGATGCACCTTGCTGTTCGTCATGTCATCTTGGACATGAACACAGTTTTTGTGTCTCTGGCTACAACCCTAGGTCACAGCCTGTGCTCAGAAGTCAGGAGACTGTCATCCCAAACTGACAGGGAAATCATGAGCAGCCAGCCCTGGCAGACATTTGGGACGCTACCAACAGCCAAGGGTAAACCCGTTGTGACTTGTGAAACTTGCCGTCAGATGTCACCTGCCTGGGCTGTGCCAGCGCAGTTTTTATCAGTGTGGCAAACCACCTTGCCTGTCCCATGGCCTGGCCTGAGCCAGTCCTACTGAGGGAAATGGAAAACTTACAGAGCTATAGGATCACTGTCAGTGTAAACTGGAGGTAGGAGACAGACCTGATACCTCTTCTATGCTTTTTTTTATAAGAAAAATAAAGTAATATATACATAAAATCTTTATTTTATGAACTTGCTCATTTGCATTACTTTTTCTTTCTTTCTTGTGTGCCTTCCAAGGCATGCAAAGAGATGCAGAAACAGTTACCTCTGAGGGTGGGAGCTTAACTCCTGAAAAAACTATGTTCACAGAACCAGAACCAGAGTGAAAAGGGGACAGCACAGTTTAGTACATGGGTTTTAGAAGCTGAGGAAATGAGTCTCCCCATTGAGCGCAGTGGTTCAGTAAAACACCCTGGCAATAACAGACAATGTGGAGATTTTAGAGGGGCGCAACCATCATCCAAAGTGTAAGACACCCTCCACAGCTAAAGACCAACACCTGGACTTGGAATATGAATGGTTTTCTCTCACAGGTCCTTCCAAATTACTGCTCCAGCCATGCAAAGTTATTTGTTTAAAGCTCTGAATCAGGCTGTATTCAGTTAGCAGCAGTATTCAGCTTTATTATGCAATTTACTCAACAAATTCTGATTCCAGACAGTATCTTGAGAGGTTAATAACTTTCTATCTACTAAGTGCATGTTCTGATTTCTGTCTGCTCTGTCGGCATAGACCAAACAGATGATGCACCGGCTTCCATATGAGGGTGAGGAGGGAGTGGGGAAAGTCTTTGTGGGGAGTTTGGTTGGTTTTGTTATTTTTGTCATTTAAAATTATACTCTGAAAAAAAAACTGCTTTTTAAAATGCCATTATTTCCTTATTATCTGCATGCTCTAAAAAAGCCAGGTAAGTTCAGCTCCTGGCTTCCAAAAAACCTGCAGGAAGCCAGATGACTTCTACCTTGACTTTTCTCTGGAGCTGATGGATGGCTGGGGCATGACAATACTGACTTTTCACCTCTTTTTAACTCAGGGATTGTGTGTCATCACGTGACCTAAGAAATTGTGTCTGACTAAGCTTTCCTAGAGGGAGACATTTGGAAGGGATGCTCATGTAGGTCATTTATGCTCTGCAGTGTACTGTCACGTGCAGCCAGCTCTTCTGGACTGGAAAGTCCTAGCAATCGTCATTGCCAGCGTGGAGCTAATTCTGGTCACATGTTCTCGTTGTCACCTCCACAAGCTGGGCAGCTGCTTCTCATTTCTTTCCTGTGGCTGGGAGTAGTGAGAATCCTAAAAGGCATACATATGGCGTGTGTATATATAGTGCAGGATGCTGCGTGGACCTTGGATTCTAATGGCATTCCCTTCTTTCCCATTCTCCATCGCAACATCTCACGTCAACTGATGCAGCTTTTGGTGCCTACAGGGTCTTGTGAAGTGTGAATATCTCTCCAGTGTTGGCAAGTCTGACGTGCATATATGAAGCAGAGAGGAAAGTATGGAGATGGGGACAGGACTGAGAAGGCTATGGCTCCAGTAAGAATGGATGTGGAAGTGAGTTGGGCTATTTTTAAGCGTTCCATTATTTGGCTGTATTTGTCAAAAGTAATGGCTTCTAAAGATAAAATGCCAAAACACAGGCTTCAGTGCACTGTGCTTGTGTAATTCCTAACTAGCCACTACTGATGCTGCAACAGCCATAACCTCCTAGACTATGTACACTCAATGTCCAGGCAAGGCCACAAGGAGAGGAGGCAAGTGAAACAGGGAGGTTGCTTATGATCAGAATTATTTGCACATTTTTTTCTTGTGTAATTCAAAAGGTGAAGAAAATGAAGCACATGCACTGCAGATGTGCACAGCTGGTGCATTGCTTTCTCCTTCAGAAGGGGAGCTGAGGAGAGCCAGGAGGGCTGTGTCAGTCATATGGGCAGCTCCTAGTGGGAGCTTGTTGCATTTAAACTGCTTCGGTCTCTTTGTGCAAAACCATGAGGATACGAGGTGAGGAGTGGGAACTGCTCTGTTCGCTCACAAAGGAAAGAGACACATACTTTCAGGTCTGGGGGACTTAGACGAAAAACTGGGCAGATAACACAAGCTTCAGGAGCCTTAGCAGGAGCATCAGAAAAGTGACCCCCTCCAAGCTTAGTGTAGAGGAACATGGGTGTCCTGGGGGAATAGATCTGTGCCTTGAGCTAGTCCTGGTCGTGCCACGTTCAAGTCTAAAGGACGTTGTTCATAAGGCCCATTGATCTAAGTCTGACTAGGTCTTTCAAACAAAACCAATACTTCATAGAAAGCCAATGCGTCTTAGGATCTTGGAGTTTTTCCTGTTACATCTTTGTTCTGGTGTAGCAGGCCATCAGGTGAGGATCTGTAGCTAAACTGTTTCAGGTGCGCCAGCATTGGCTTTTCCTTAGGTTTTATCCAATTGCAAGGTTCACACACAGTCTCACTGCCTATTGCCCATTGCAGAACAATTTTATTTCATATAGGAGAGAAAAGGGCTGACCTGTGACTTCAGGTCTTGTGTAAATGACCAAAGTCCCAAGACTCTGAATAACAGCTGTTAGGAATGGTGCGCATCCAGCAAATGTCTGATTACAAGAGCTCTTCTGGCCCAGGAAAATTGCAGCTGTTCGGAAAAATGAGTAAGGTTTTACAGGATGATATTTTGGAGCATGGTCTAATCATGACACATAGTGGGTCACATCTCAATAGGTGTGTGTTGACTAGAAGATGTTCAAATTGGCATCAGCTTGGCTAGAGGTCTGGTTGATTAAATATAGCCTAAGCTCTCAGGAGATCAGTGTGTTCAGTGGCTTCATGCTTGTGCTCTGGGGACAGGGGAGAGCAAAACAATACGTAGTGGAAATATCACTATAAAATAAGAGAGTCATATTTTTTTCCCCTGGGCAAACATTTTACTTGTTTTATCTCCCTCTTAGCTAGGAATATCCTATGGTGCCCCCTAGAACCTCAAACCCAGATTTTCCCTGGAAAAGCCTTTTACTGCATTGCAGGAAAAGAAGTTTGATAGGTCTTTATTTTGTGGTCTCCAAAACATGAGCCTGTCTCTTCCTTGTTATAGAGAAGCTGCTTCAACTTTCTTGTGAAGCAATACTGAAATGATAAGCACTGGGATAGTAAAATTCAGACTTCTTCCAGGTTTTCTAATGTTCAGACATGGATCTGAAGCTTAATTCAAACACTTCGTCAGTCATCTGATGTAAAATGCAGGCTGGAGGTTTCCCAGGAGCTGCATTATACACATTATTTCACAGGTCGTCAACTGTAGGGGCTGCAAAGGGGAGGCTTAGAGCAGTACAAAACAATGAAAGATATTTCCAAAATGTTTGAAGCCTTACAAATTTGCATTTGCATTGGGTCTCACCTCACATTGCTGCAATTCAGTGTTTTGGATGCTAGCTTCTGCAAACCGTAGCCTTTTACTGGGGTGAAAATCTCCCACACGGTTTCCTATGTCGGGGTGTGAATAATAGCTTCCCCAGTCTACCCATCACATCTAACTTTGTCAACATAAAAAAATTGCATCATTTTAGGTGCAAATGGAAACCAACTCAGATAAACCAGCATTGGCTTTCTGGGTTTGATCATGTATATTCAAAACTGCCTGAAGTTGCCTACATTGACATCAGTTAAAATCCGGCTTGGGCTGAACTGAAATGAGCGTCTCTACACATACCTCAGATCTAAATTTGGAGGTCTAGTGGTTTTCAGATGATTCTGTTATCACATGTAAACAAGTCCATAAGTTTTCCCTGCTGTCATACCAAAGCACTTAATGAGGATTAAATATACTTACCATCTTCACAGTGAACTGCCTTGTATGAAGGAAACCGGTAAAGAGTGCCCTCAGAGTTCAGAGCACAATGATAAAGAGCACCCTGAAAGTTCAGAGCACAACAATTTGTCAGCCTTCTCCGTACGGAGGTTACCGTGACTGGTTCGGGATGTTCAGGAGGTTTTTCGACGCTGAGTTTTTGGCAAACGCATATAATCCCTGCTGATGATAGTCTTTTCTAATGCCCGCTCAAGGACATTGGACTGGCAGGACTCACCATGACCTCTGGATATCGGATCGGTCCTTTCTGATTGGTTCTGCCCTATCACGAGGAGCGAAAGCTTTTGGGGTTTCAGTTTCCATCAGTGCAAAATTCTCAGGTCAAGAATTGTGTGAATAATTCAGGAGACAGGAATTGGTGCCCTTCATGCAAAAGCCAATTTAGCAAGAACCTTCCATCTTAGAAATGTGATAAGAGTAATACTTTGAACTCGTCTTCATAGATACTGATCAACATCAGAGCCTCCTCATGGAGGACTTCAGGTTGAATGTCAGGACAATCTGTCCAGCTGGCAAAACTGGGATTTTATTTTGCCCTTCCAGTATCATGATAAACCTGGATCCTAACCGACATTCCCAACGTCTCCTATGTTAGTCAACAGGCCCTAGCCTCAAACAGAGCAGTCTTAAGGCCACTAAAGAGCTCGGCTTTATGTTTTCTTGTTTTGTTTTGTTTTGTTTTTTAATTCTTATTATTTTTAAGCCTTGCTAATTATGAATCAAAAGCTGTAGGATGTGTGAGGGTGACACATGCAATTGTGCAGATGGGTTTTCCACAGATTTTCTTTAAATAAAATAATTTTTATAAATATGTATCTCATATTTTGCACTAATTCAATGCCAGTGGAGGCCAGGCAAGAAAACTTCTGTCTCCTTTTTGATCAAACTTTGAGAATGTGACAATCAGGTGAGAATAATGGTCTATAGATACTTGATACCAAACTGCGCCACCATGGACTCCAGATATGCAGCATGTGCCACAGGGAGATCATTTTGAAAATACTTGGGAGAGTTTTCAGTATTACTTTCCATCCACCTCAGCCAGTAGAAGCAGATCTCATGACCAGAGGATGAGCAGAATTGTAATTATTGCATGGTTACATGGGTATAAGTAATATGGTGTTACCGACATCACGTGTTATTTTAAAAGGACTTTTGCTCTCAATACCAGTATCCCATTTTAAGGATATGACATGTCTGGTCATCCTGAGTAGAAACAAGTGCTGCACATCCCCGCCAGAGTGGGAGTGCCTCTCCATCCCAGGTTGCAAAGCTCCTGTTACTTGTCCAAGAGAGTAAACAAATATTGGACTTTGCACCTGGTTGGAAAAGTCCCAGATTTTGGGGCAAAGAAGGAAACCTCTGTCCAGTAGGTTGGTTTAATGAGAAAAAACAGAGTTAGTTGATTCCAGCTGCTGAGAAATCTGGGATGATGGAATTCAGTGCAGGGGGTGGTGGACGCTCGGCGTACAGGTGAGGCGTTTTCCAGCGCCCGATGGATGTGATTTACGGCAAGGCTGCTGTCAACACGCAGACAGCGCATGTTTCAAAACAGCAAGGAAGCTTTGGGCTGGTGCCGGATTGTGAAAGGCAGGGTTTTAAAAGACCTTAAATAAATGAGGTGCCAGTTGAAATTTGGTGGGACATCTTCTTCTAATGCAGTCAGACACCTTTGGAAACTCCAAGCCTCAAAGCCGCAGGGAATATGAGAGCTATCATTTGTTCAGGACTCTGCTCTTTGTGGGATCCAGCCTTTCTCCACCTTCTCCATCTTTTTTTTTTTTCCTTTCTACTTTTGGCAGGGGGAAGACAGGTTCCCTCCCTGTTTCTTGTTTTTTGTCAGACGTTTTTCCCCAGGCAGGCATGCAGGAGGCATGCCAGGCTGGTAGGCTGGAGCCATTGGCACGGGAAGCATCTCTGACTCAAAACTTCGCCATTACTCAGGCATTTTCACCTTCTCTGCTGAACAGAGCCTTTGGTAAAAATCTCTTCATGCCACCACCCTCACGGTGATGCACAGAGGCAGAGACAAGCTGCCGAATGCCGTCTGGATCACAGCCAGGCTATGGAAGAGTGAATTGAGTCATTCATGCCCAGCAGCGGATGTGATTTTTGGCTGGATTTGAGTCTGGTGAACATACTGATGGCACCCATCCTGGGCTTATGAAATGGGTTGGCTGGGCTGGGGGGACCGAAGTGGTTTGAAGTGGCCTTGCGCAACACAGAAACAGTTGGATGTGAAAGTCTTTGGGCAGTGGGACATGGTTTGCTCTGCCTTCATTCAACACCAAACACCACACGGCCTTGACCCATTGCTTGGGCTGCTGAGGACTGCTTTCATCATGAAAACTCCTTTGGGCATGCAACACAAAGCAACTTATTTTTGGACCTCGATGGAAAGGCTGCTACCCATATCAGTTTGGGCCTTAACTACACTCTCGGTTCAGCTCTTAAGAAAGCAAATGCTGAGGAGAATTTGATCTACACTTGAGGCACGCCTGCGCTGAGCAGTGGCGTGATCCTGGGGGCAGGCGGTCGCTGGTCCTCCCCACCTGGAGGAGTGGGTGGGCGAAGGTGCACCAACCGTTGCACAACGAACACGAGGCATCTGAAGAGGAGGCCGGCTCATCTGCCCTCCAGACCTGCTCAGTTTTGCAACTACCACTTATGTTACGGGGTCGGGTGCAACAGCCCCTGAAACTACCCTCCGCTGCTCGACCAGCACGTCTGGTATCCTGAGTCAGTGGGTGAGCAGCCTGGGACAGCACGCGCGGAGAGACACCTGCGGGGGAGCCCAGACAGGCCAGGGAGAACTCCCGACCTAGACCCTGGCTGGGACTTCTGCCACTGGCCCTCTCGGTAATAGTCAGGTGTTTTTCCAAACGAGGATCCTGAAATCTGGCACAGAATTACAGAGAGAGCCCAGTGAGCCTGGGGATCACCCAGGAAGCCCCCCTTGCCCCTCGCCCCAAGATGAGGGTGGGAGGAGGAGTGATTTCTGTCACCCATCCTGCCTTCCTTTCCCTGTGGGAGTTTCAGACAAATACATGGCTTGTGTGCCACCGTATATTTGGCCCTCCCTCTGTTCAGGGAATGTGGCTTGCAAAAGTGGATACAAAGGGAACTGGCTCAGTGGCTGCCGCTATTAGAATCAGCAGAACTGCCAAAATCTGTCTTAATCCACAGCTCTACCAGCAACAGTTCACCTTGCTGAGGTTCCTCTCAGGAAGGGCAAAACCCCACAGTACCAGCTTTGGGATAAACTGCCCAGATAAAGCTTTCCTGCCAACCTCACAAGGAATTGGCTGATCTCCTCCCCTTCACCTGTTACTCAGGAGTTACTGAAGAGCTGCTGAGATTGTTCCCTGGGTGCCATGTAACGGTGAAGTCTCAATAAATGAAAAATAAAAAAGAGAGGTCTCTGTTAGTGATATGTTCCAAGGAGAAGAGTCATCTTCGTTTTAAGAACTCTCATTTTCCCGTAGAAGTAAAATGAAGAAGAGCTTTCTCAGCTTTTGAAAGCATGGAAAGCCCCACTTTTTTCACAGCTTTAAAAGATTTTGCCCCATTTTTATTTTGGGAAAATGTAAAGAGGGAAATCAGAGGCAGGTGGTTTTGTTTTATGTCTCTTGCTTTTCTAATTTCTTATATGTGATATGCCCCTGATGGAGAGGAATGATGGGCACAGGAAGATGGGGAATGAAAGTAAGATTCATTCATTCATTTACCTTTACCAAATGAAATGATTGCATTCCTTATTTACTTAAGTGTTCATTGGCAGATTTTTTGGGGTGCTCATCAGTGCTTTGAAACTCACCCAGAGACACAGAAATCTTTTTAATTTTAAAATATAGTTGCAAAATTCTACTTTTCATCCAACCCTATACTTGCAACTTAAAGCTCCTTTTCTTTGTCATTTCCATGCCTAATGCCAGACTGGGAGCAGTAGTGAAGAGAAGCAGGTAGTGTCCAGGAGGCAATATGGGACATGACACCCTGTTTGCAGTCCTGGACAGCCGTGGGGCAGCCTGGCTGGAGGAGGAATTGCTGTTGCTTCCATAGACAACAGCCTGTGCCCCAGCCAAAAGTGCCAGGCAAAGTTGTGCAAATGGCTTGCTCTTCTGTTTCCGCAGCCGGGGGTCTTTAGTGGATATACAACTGTAGTCTCTGTCATCTGGCAACTTTCATCAGTGTTAAAGGGAACATTTATAAAGGAAATACAGTACATTTTACTTGCTCCCTTGCATTTCCTTGAT
This sequence comes from Oxyura jamaicensis, assembly GCF_011077185.1. Taxonomy (NCBI): domain Eukaryota; kingdom Metazoa; phylum Chordata; class Aves; order Anseriformes; family Anatidae; genus Oxyura; species Oxyura jamaicensis. Next base: position 15,211,089 of record NC_048901.1, on the reverse strand, counting down.
CAATCAGCAAAGGGAGGAATGTTTCCTGTCTCACACTTTTTTTCACCCCCTTCCTTTTGCATCTCCAGATGTTACTGAGGCTCTATTTCAACCCCTTTGCACATGGTAAAACATGTGCCAAAAAGTTGACACAATGTGAAAAAAAAAAAAAAAAAAAAAAAGCCATGCTTCAAAAAAAGTATCTGGGACCGTAAATACTGTAGAGCATCACTGACCCCCACTGGGCTGGGACACTCACTGCACATCACCCGAGTTGGGTCACTGGTACCTCACTGATGAGCTGGACACGCAATCAGATCAACGTTTGCCTGCACTGAAAAGCATTAAAAAGGTACCTCAGCAGGTGTCTTGCCTTCGGAGGGAGGGGGGGCAACTTCTTTTAAGTGTTCACGCAGATCCATACTTCAAAAGCTTCTCATCAGACTGGTTAGACCAAACCAAGCCCACACGTGTCCTGTGTGTCCATCATGAGTAGAGTAAGAAGGCATTGGCTTAGAGAACTGTAAGGGGCATTTTGGTTTGATGGAAAAACAGACTTGCTTGTGGTAAGGTCAGGTGCTCACTGAAACGTTCTGCACAGCTTGCTGGTGAAACCTCCATTGCTGGAAGTTCTTAGGAACAGGTTAAATAAGTACCTGTCAAGAGTGATGTAGAGAGGGTTGATCCTGCCTTCAAGGCAGTAAGGCAGTTTCCATAACCTCTCAAGATCCTCTTCTACTTGAGTTTGTATAGCTTTGTGGAAAAATCAGGAAGGCTTCTCTCTGAACCTTTATTTTGTGGCACTGATGCATTGCAGCTCTGATAATCTAGGAAGGAGCCTCTACCATGTTGGTAAGCACTTGCTGTAATGTTTTATATCATAAGCAGGCTAAATTGTCTCTCATGTCTCAGGGAGAAGAGGAGATGGTGATGTAGGTAAGTGAGGGACAAGGGCCATCAGCACATGGATGATGAAGGCAATACACACCTTCCCTCCTCTGTTGTTGAACAGAGGACAGTTGGAGAGGCACGGACTTCTTCATGTTCCATCACTGTGTCGCTCAGCCAGGCTGCTGGGGAGCGATGGCACTGCCTGTACAAGGACCTTGTCCCAGGGCAGGATTGTCCAGCAGGGCTAGTGCTGGGACATCCCTCTGAATTGGAGGGGTTTTTGTGCTGTAAGCCTGTCTCACCATCGGGCCTTTTTAGAGATTGTCTTGTGGTTAAAGAGACTAGACTGGGATTGAGAAGATGTGGTTTCAGTTCCTGGCACTGTCACAAACTCCGTGTGTGACCCTTGGCAAGTAATAGAACTTACGTGGGTCTCAGTTCCCCATCTGCATGTTGGGTGTCCTGAGAGTCCTCCACCTTCCCCAGGAGCTGGAAGGATTCACCCTTAGGGCCAGTGACCAGCTCCGACAGTAAGCTCACCTCCGTGCAGCACCGAGAAGCATTTGAAATGGTACAGTAAAGTGTCAGTAGCCTGAGCCCGCACAGTTGCAGCGCTTTTGCTGTGCGGAGTGGAATGAGACCTCTGGGGCATACTGAGAATGTGTCAGGTTTGCAGCCAAGGAAAGTGAGAAGATGAAGTCGTATTGTGGTTGGAGAACAGGGATGCAAACAACAGGAGAGCACAGCTACTACTGGACGAGCGTAGTACAAATGACAAGGAGGTCACTGCAGGGACCTGTACATCTGGAGTACAAGTGCAACGCAGCTAAACCAGAATAACCAGGACACAGTAATTAAATCACGGCCTCGGATTTAATTTATGAAGTGTTACAGGCACACGTTGCAGCATAAAGCTCTGTTTACTGTGAGAGATTGTGTTTTCTGACGTCTGTTGAAGAAGAGGGAATTAAGATTAATCTGTCTCATGTCCAAAGGCTGTGTAAGACAACTGATGCATACAGCCTGCTGCTGTCAAACGGTGAAACTCCAAGCTTGGATCCTGGCACAATAAACCATTGCCAAGGGCTTCCCACTCAGAAGCCTGAGTTCAAAAACAAAAATGGATAGGTAAGGAAGGCAAGGATAAACTGAGAAAAGTATCATAGTTTCCTTCAAAATGCACAAATTACATTTAGATTTCCCTGCACCCTGAAATTGCAAGGCCCTGGGTGCCAAAGTGTTGGAATAACTGAAGGACAGATACAGTCAAGGCATCTTTCCCAAACATAATCACAGTTGGACACATGCCTCCCATGCTCCACAGATATGGAATAAACACTACCTTATGGATCAGAAATTCCTATTTTATTCCCTTTGGATAAATCAAGGAACCCATTGGGTGCTTACAGGTTACAGGATCTCTGCCATTGAGACTTAACCCAGTTAAGGTGCCCTGGCAGTTAAGGTCTGCTCTTACTCCTGGCCTAATGGATTAACCTCTGTTCATGTATCCCTTTAAAATGGAATAATTGTGCTGTCTGGCTTAGGTGCCCTGAGGAATCCCATGTGCTTGGGAAATGCTTGAAAACCCTTGGATAAAAGTCACTAGGAAAGAGGAGGGAGAGAGGGGAAAATCTTCTTACATTGTTGACTTATGGTCAACGTTGTCCTCGAAATGCTGTTTTGTCATCAATATTTCTTCATTAGGAATAATGATTTTTCCACATTTACTGCCAGCTGATTCAAAGCTGTCCAAAAGCAGAATGTGTCATGAATCTCTAAAATGCATTCGCTGGCGGACTCTAAACAGAGATGATTAGAAAAATAACACAGCGGAAATACTGGGTGTCTTGAGGCTGCCAGGGGAACTTTTAGTGAGATATTTTGTCCAATGTATTTACATATTTTTAAAATGTTCTTAGTACACTTCTGTAAAAGCAGTGTGCTGTATTTCTTTAGTTCTTTCTTGCATATTGTATCAGGGCTGCAGCGAGAACCAGGGAATACACTTAGCTGATCAAGGGAAATTGTGTAATTGATAGGCAGTGAGGATATGACCTTGTGGTATATTCCCACAGTACAGTTAGGTGGGAAACAGTTTTTTCCATCATGCAGAAATTTCTGAGATATCAACATTTTTTCCCCACATTTGAGCAAATGCAGAACATTCCTACTTTTATGCTTTTATCAGAAAATTATCCCCTATCTCCTCTCTATATAGAACGCATGCTTTGAATTCATGAATTTAAACCTTTTGTAGAGAGGAGGCTTGCACATTTTCTCTCTGCTCTCTTCGCTCTTAGTATCTCTAGTTACTGCCTGAATTATCTTTGTTAGGCACTATAAATCACATAGCTAGGGATGATCTGTGCCCCCAACAGCTTAGTGTCTAAGTAGGTATGACAGACAGATAATGCTGTAGCCTAAAAAAGGTTAATGCAGCCCTTGGATGTACAAACAAGACCATCTCAAGCTAGCTGGATGGAGTTACGTTACCTCTGGATTTGGCTCCAATGTGATTGCTATCGGAATATTATGCCATAAGCATTAGTATGGCATGTGCATATTCCATCATCCATCTTCAGTGGTAGATGTTTGTTTGATTGGCTCACATTCCTAATCTGACATTTAAAAGTGACTTATGTCCAAGATAAGGTTGGACACCCTGTACCTAATTCCTCATCTCCAGATCACACCCAGACTCTGGCCAAATCTTAAGAATCTTGCTGAATAACAGCTCAGATTAAGGCCTTTCCTATTCGCCTTCACAGATAAAACCTGCATCCAGGCTCCAGTGACCTTGAATCTCTGCAACATCCTTTTCTAAAAATGCAGTTTCTCCCTGTTCATGCTCAACTGGCATGCAGCTGCAGAGATCACTGTCTAGTTTGTCACTTAGACCAGATTGCCCCTGCCTCTTAATCATTCCTCTGGTTTCGTTTCTGTGTTGTATCAAACAGAAGCTTCTCGTCTTTACTTGCATGGCCTGTAATGACCTACTCCCACCCCTTTTTTCTCTCATAATCTCCAGAGGCATATCAGCTCATCCGTCCCATCTGCAGGTATCTACGTTCAATCTTCAAGCACTTACGCTTCCCTTTTGTGCTCTCTTTGTCCTTTCCTCAGAAGCATCCCATTAAACTTCCCTCAAATTCCCTCCAGATCCTCTTTCAAATTCTTTCTTAACCTTTTCCTTGGCTCGGCTGTCTAAAGGCTGCTTGTCAACAGTAAAACATTTAGAGTGCTGAGACCACAATTTTCTTTGCTGACCAGTTCTGTCTGATTGTTTCTCTGTATTTCCTATCTGGGCACAGTTATTATTGCTTGTAATAGGTTGTAAACTCCTGCAGCTGGGCCCTTCTTTTTATTCTGAGCTTGTCTGTTACCCAGCACGGTAGGGCTTTTCCACAATTTGAGCACCCAGGACCTTTGGTACTACAAGCGAAAAACAGGCAGTAATAGTAATAAAATAACAAAATTTAGAGCATGGCATCACGTGCAATTTGAGCTCCTCTTCTCCCTTCTCCCTCATTTCAGATTTGCAATATTTCACGTATTTTATACTACAAAGGACAGTAAATGAGGACGTTTCAGAATAAGCTGTAGGAGCTGACATTCCCTTTCAGCTGCTGAAGTGTTTCCCTGTGATCCACCGAGTAATGGCATTTCCAGCAGTTTTATTACAGAAGCCTCTGTGGGCACCTCTGTCTGTCCCCCCAAGGTAAGCCCAACACGTGGCAGCCGGGCTATGACGAAGGAAGGTCGCAGCCAAGGTTACGAACCTCTTTCATGCAAAAACAGAGGACTCCGGTCTCCCAGGCTTGCTGCCAACTTATCACCTTCTAGTTCTGCTGAAATGATCTTGAACCAGGGCCTAAAAAGGACTGGAGGGGCAGAAGAAGAGTGTTGAAATGACAGATTTTCATCTTCGTGCAGTTTAGTACTAATTTTGTCCTTTGTCTTTAAGCTGCCTTTTAAGTGCTATTTGTCTCTGTGGGAAGCAAATGGGTCACGTTGTTCTGTGCTTCTACTGTAATACGCTGCCTGCTATTTTTCTCTTAGATTATTTGTGTAATCTTTTTTTGTGCAATCTGTTTGTTCTTGAGTCTTGCGAGCTTCGCCTTTGCTACTTCTTTCCCAATAAGCAGCGCAACTTGTTCTGTGTTCACTCCTGGGCATTCTGCACACAACGGACTGGGTTATTTCAACCAGTGTGAAAATATTAAAATGGGGAACATGTGTGGGCACTTAATTGTGGTAAATCCAACCACAAATACCTTCGCCGTTGGTAATTGGCACACAGGAAAAGCAGACCTTTGTTTTGTTTTTATCAGACACAATGATAGATGCATTGTTTTTGGTGGGGTTTTTCTGGTTTTCTAAGGAAATGAGGCTTGAGCAATCGCACTGCCTGTGTGCATGTGCCTATCTGTTTGTCAGTTCCTCCCTCACCAACAACTCTGGAAACTGATAGCCATTTTCAGCCAAATTTGAGTGAGAGGCAGGAGGCAGGAGAAGCGACCCGGGTTCACAGAAGTCCCAGGAGTTCATGGATTGCACCAACGCCTGCAGAAGGCGCAGGCCCTAACAGCTGCATCCCTGCAAACCAGATCAGTCCCGCGTTCGCCCGAGTGCCTTTGCATGGATCCAGACACCCAACTGTAAGCTCCCAAATTTGAATATTTTGGCTGGCTTGCTTTTACGCTTCGGGCGAGTGAGTCAGTCGGTGGTGTTGCTAGGCACAGAGCTTGTGTTTTGATTCTCACTGGAGTGGCCGTGTCTCATGAAAAACATGGTTTGCTCCAGGCCACAGCGTTACGATTTGCATATAAACTTCTGAAAAAGGAAGCTTTCTTTAAGCTTTCCTGTGCGAGCGTTTACAGTAGCATTTCTGTCTGTGTACATAATAGCAGAAGTCGGACTTCTCATAAATGTAGATGGATTAAGTCTGTTGCTGCCTGAATGGGAATCTTCTGTGGAAAAACCCAGAAAGAGGAAGGAAAGCCTAAGGAAATACCAACTTCAAGGGGAGAAGCTGGCTAAGATTTCTGTTGTGCTGTTCTTTGGTCTGTACCTGGCCACCAGTAGCGAAGCTGGGGAATGCCTCAGAGCTGTGGAGGAATGTAGCCTCAGGGCACCTTTTGGTGCAGAGAAGATGTCTTTATGCCCTTTGCTCAAAGAGAAGACAGAGCTACAAAGAGGCCGAGTGAGTTGCCAAGCATTTCAAGACTGCATATCTAAGTTAGGAAGCAAACCAAAATTCCCGACATAAGAAGTGCAGCCAGAGGTACGGTCCACGTATAGACAGTTTCTGCAGCAAACGGAGAGACGCCTCGGTCAAGGAGGAAGATAAATGGCAAAGTATGCAAGAGTGGCTAAATTATGAATGTGAGAAGAGGAGGAGGGGAAGAAAAGATTCCCACATGTTCCACTCAGATGTTAACAAAGAAAGCTGAGAAGTGTTTGCATAGACACTACATTATTCTGTGTCCAAATGCCTCATAAAAATAATACCGGATGATCACAGAATGGCACACCAGGGAAAATAAATTCTTCAGCGGAATATTCCCGCTGGAAAAACACTGTGTAAAGTAATACACTAATGGCTTTCAATTTCATGTTTTATATATAGAGATATTAACTGCTCCCCAGACGTCTCTTCATATTACAGCCCAGCTACATGAGCAGTTTGGAGAAGGCCCCGCAGCACACTCGGTCTTGTCCGCACGCAGGACAGAGCAGCGCTCTCCCCTTGTACATGCAACTCCTGTGCTACATACAGTAGGCTTCTCCTGCCTCTTCCCCGTAGCAGTACTGCTCTCGTGGTTCCCTCCAGTGGGATTTTTTTTCGCTTGGTCCCAGTCCTGATGGTTTTTTCCATTCTTCCCCCATGCTCTGTAGCCTCCTCACCATGCTGGGAAGCCTGCATTCCTCCTCTGCTCGTAAAAAAGGAGCCCTCACAAGAAGCATTACAGTGGAGTGATTAAAGCCCAGCACTGTCAATCAAAACGTTAATAACAAATGCTAAAGGAAGTTAAGCTTAAAAACAACATCTACTAATTCCTTTTTGGAGGGGTTTCCAGGCTTGTCTTGGTTTATCTGGTAACTTCTCTCTCCACGTTGCTCATACTGGGAGCTGTTAGAGTAGGAACCGTCTGCCCAGTGTAGTGCCAACAACACTTATGCCACGGTAGCAAATCAGAATGACCTGGGTTCTTTTCCAAACTCTACTAATGCATCTCAAATGCATATCTATATGATCTTGCCACATTCCTGAGGGATACAAAAGCAGCTTACGTGCTTCGTTCACTGAGTGTAGCCTGCCAAAGGCTGGGGCAGGCAGGGAGGAAGGTGCGAGCGCGGGGACATGGGTGCTAGGAGCTGTTCCATGCAGGGGCAGCAACCGTGCTGTTGAGGTGACAAGACGTGGCCAAGTCCTCTTAGGACGTTTTGCATTATTTGTTGGAAAAAGTCAATAAACACAGAGACAACAATGTTGTATGAGACAACAATGATAATCGTTGGATTACTCAAATATTATTAGGTACATCTTACTTGTATATGTTTTTATGAGTAATTCCATTTTGAGCTCAATCTGCCTTCCTTCTCCCACTTCAGGTCTTGTTTTCCTTCCCCTCCTTCCCACCTTCAGTGACCACATTACTCCGCACACAGAGGAGGGAAGCAGGATCCCACAACTGCAGACACCACAATTATTCTTCAGCTGGAGAATACTGGCTTGAGGGGGGTAAAGCCCCAGACCATGCTCAGTTGCCTTTGGTGGGGTTATCTTGTGCAGGGTGACTGAGGTTGTTATCCTAACTTCCCTCCATGGCTTTGTACGAACTACTCTCAAGACTGACTGCTGGCCAAGGACTTCAAATCTGCCTGGGATATCACAGTTTAGAATGAATGGTTGCCTTTCAGCATATGACCAAAATTGCAAGGGTGTGCCTTTCACCCACTCTTTTCCATCATCTCTGCACTACTCTTCTCTAGGAAAATGTCTTTTCCCCATGGTCTAAGAAATCCTCTTTCTCTAAAAACCCGTCTTCACTTGTGCCCCTTAGCTTTTTCAGCATCAATACAGACAAGGTAGCAAGCCTTGTATGTTTGTGCACACAGATTTTTTTGTGCTACGTATTTGTGTATTGCATTAGGGACCTTTTTCAGAAACAGATAGAATTCTTAGAGCTTCTCTTTACTTAGAGTCCTTATTAGCAGCTTCTGATACACCTTTCTTGAATTATGGGAAGAATCAAGTATCCACAGATGAGTTTCTTTACTTTGAATAGACATAGGGTCTTAATCCATATTAATCTTCGAGCACAAAAAAAGTAATTTTTCCATGTCAGAGATGATATTGCACTCTTTGTGATCACTCAGTTCTTAGCTACTACTTTTTATTTAAAATAGGAACTATGTCAGCATCAGCATGTTAGCAAGAGCCCAGATTGATCCTGCTATACTAGCAATATCATAAAAAGGAAATCTTTTTGCTGGTATAATTGGCTCCATTGAGAGAATTGGTTTAAGCTGTACAAGCAAAAACTACTCTTTAAATGGTAACAATTGAGCTGCCACCAGGCAGCTTTATGAGGCCTCCTACCACAAAATCCTTTCATACAGAGGCAAGGCTTTAGGCACAGGTTTATCCCATCTAGCTGGGGAGCTGAGGGTGACTATATAGCTGGGTTAGATGATAGCTGAATGGTTTGCATGTGGGGCTCAGGTTCCTTAGGATAATCAGCACCAGCAGTAATGATTTCAGGATGTTCAGCACAGATGCTTTGGAGTACTGTCTTCCCAGTTGAGGATGGGAGCTTTCACTGACTCGTGTCCCTTCCTTCTGGTGACAGGCCGCTGTGCCCGCTGCGGGGAGAATGTTGTTGGGGAAGGCACTGGCTGCACAGCCATGGACCAGGTCTTCCACGTGGAGTGCTTCACCTGCATGATGTGCAACAGCAAGCTGAGGGGACAGCCTTTCTATGCAGTGGAGAAGAAAGCCTACTGTGAACCCTGCTACATCGTAAGTACCCGTGCTTATTTGCCCTTTGATTTTTAATGCTCAGACAACGGAAACGTTTGTTTCCTTCACTGCAATACTCCTGCCTTACACTTAAAGCCTCAGGTTACAGTTAAATCTCATGGCAATACTGTAGGCACTAGCTTTCTGTGGTCTTTAGAAGAACTCGGATCACTTCAATTTCCTAGGTTAACTTTACTTTCTGTGCTATTGAAGCTGTAAAATGAAGTGGCCAAAGCAGGGGAAAGAGGTGTTCTTTGTGATTATTTCAGCTCTGTAAGGACTATGCAGCAATTTATTTCCTTTTTTAAGAGGTAGTGTTATTCTCAGAAGCTTTTTACATTGAGAAACCTGATACCAAAACCCGTACAGATGTTGATGCCCACTAAAATGAAAGATAGCACTCAAGATAGCATTAAAACTTCTAAAACTGCCCTTTGTGTTGTTTAATATTAATGGAAGTCTCTCCACTGAACTTTTGGATTGGATATTTTTCTGAAGCTTACCTTATTCTAAAAATTCATTTTATGCTTCCAACAAGCTCTTAAATCAAACAATCAACAGTTGCTCTGAGGAGCTGCACTTTTTAAGAGGCTCACATAAAAGACAATTGGAACCAGTTGTACATTGCAAATTAAAGGAACATCACCTAACCTGAGGCCTTACCTTACTGTGACTGTAGCATGCAATGTGTTGGATAATCCCTATAATTTAGAATGAGAAAAGCACCAGAAACATTCCTAAAGCATTGATGGGTCTTCCTGTAAACCTCAAATTCAGAGTCCTTATTATAAACCCTTACTTTTTTTGCACACTGTTAAATTAAGCTTATTTTAAACCAAAGTCTAGCTTAAGGTTGGTAACTGCAGCATTCAATTTCTATCTGTTAACTTTGCAAGAAAAAGCTAAAAGTTTGTGAAGGCCAATGTACCACCGGTATGCTGTATTGCATCTTTATTTACAGAGATATCTGTTGTTTGTTGTTCTGTTTTTTTAGGGGGTGGGAGGGTGAGGCCTTTCCAGAATTAGACTGTATTTCTGAAAGCAGAAATTGCTTTTCTTGACATTTCTGGTATTTCAGTAATTAAAGAAATAATGGGTATTTCTGTAAATCGCTACCAATATCCCTTTATTCCTTCTGTTTCTGTGGAGTCTCTGCAGTGGAATTATTGCTGAGATATTGAATATAAAAAGGAAAGGTTGTCTTGTTTACAGTGGCAGTGATAGATGGGCCATGGTAATTGACTTTCAAAAACTCTGTGATTTTTGATTGAAAAATATACTTCTTAAACATTTCCATTTTTTGTTTGCACTGAAATGATTGTACTATAAAAATTATAAGATTAATTTTGTGGGAACTTTGACCACGTGCAAAGTACTGCAGATTTCAGGAAGGTGCATTCATAATTGGATAGGAGCAACTTCATACAACTGGAGTTAAACATTTCATTCACTTCAGGATGGAAATGACTTCATCTGCTTGCAGATTGATACTTTTCTTTTTTAAATCAAGCACGCATTCTTCGCCACTCATCTGCTTTAGTTTGGGAAAACATCTGCATTAGCCACTGTAGTAATGGTTTAAGATTATTTAATCCCATTACTTATACACTTCATTAGCCTGAGTGAATTGTTGGCAAGGGTTCAGTAAACTTCCTACATTGGGAGATAAAAGGATAAAAAAAGGAAAGGAAGAAGGATTCTGTTCCTCATTTTCTTTCAAATTTGTCTTCTATCTATTTAAGGGATAAAGGAATGATAATTGCCTGGTTGCATCTGCATTTGTATGTTCTGCAATACGGCTTTGCAGCTCTAAGTACAGAGGAATGAGTAAACGTTTAATAGCGTTCTCTTATATAATTGGAAGGGGCCTTTAAATGTTCGCTCGTACAATCCACAAAAAATAGTTATGGACTCAACCCAAAACACTTCTGGGTTGATGGATGATGCTGCACATGAAGGGAAAAGGGTTGCCCTACTGATGGGGCTACATATGTGTAGCTGGACAGCTGGTACCATGAATGGGAAACGGAAAAGCAGGATTCTGGCAATCTGATTCAGCGAAAATAAATAACCCATGCAAACATTAAACTCTATAGCCTGTGTTGTGGTTTAACCTGGCAGGCAGCTTAGCACCACACAGCTGCTTGCTCTCGCTCCCGAGTTAGGCTGAGGGGAAGAACTAGAAAGGTAAAAGTGTGAGAACTCATGGGTTGAGCTGAGGACAGTTTACTAGGTAAAGCAAAAAAAAAACACATACACAAAGCAAAACAAGGAATTCACTTGCTACTCCCCATCAGCAGGCAGGTGTTCAGCCACTTCTAGGAGAACAGGGCTCATCCCTTGTAAGTTTCTTGGAAAGAAAAATGCCATCACTCCAAATGTGCCCCTCTTCTTCCTTCTTCCCCCAGCTTTTATAGCTGAGCATGATACCAAGTGGCACGGGACATCCCTCTGGGGATGCAGTCATACTGAAGTCAATGAGAGTTAACCACCTGCCTAAAATCTAGTCTGCACTTAAGGATTCTGCTGAGTTGAAGACTAATTTGGTTTTCTTTTGAGCTTTTCCAAGTCCTGTTATCAGAAAATAACTTGGATGCATGGAGTTCTGTAGGAAATCAGTGGGACTGAAGGTCCCAGACCCAGGTTCCTGTGGGCCTGAATTCCCATGGAAGGTGGAGCCTGCCTGGCTGGCCCAAGGCTTCCCAGCTAATCAGCGGCTGCAGCCAGCTCTGGGAGCAGGGTTCTCAGCTGGTATCAATCTGAATAATTCAGTGATGCTTATTTACTGGTCTAATTCATGCTGATTTCTACCACACATCCCCACCTCTGTGTTCAAAACTCTTGGTCTATTATGTAGGCCATTAGACCAAGCTGCTGCATTTACATTAAAGAAGGTCTAACTATAATATTTGCCTAGACCTGGTATACAAATTCATGAATTCTTGTTTTTCATAATTCCCTTGTGTGACTCATGGCCAAAAACTTCGTGCAAAAACAAAAATACACTTTTTTCAACAATTAGAATTGGCTGATCTTCTCAGTTTGTGACTCTTAATTGTGGTGGAGTAATTAAGATTACTGTGGAGAGTTGTATTTAATTAGTATTTAGTCAATACCAGGCTTAAATAGCCTGCAGAAGTGTTGTACTTTGCTTTTGTTTCTGATTTTATTAGTGACCCATTTAAGATGAAGTTCCCCCAAAGTCTGTGAATTAACATCCAAGGAAGTCAATCACCTGTTTAAAACCATTTACTAACAGAAACGAGTATTATTTTTTTTTTCACAAAATAAAATAGAAATCCCCCACCCAAAAGCCAGTCACTGTCACTTCTGTATGAATGCAGTGAGTTCTGCTGCCAATGTTTGCTGGTTTTGCTCTGCATCCAAGGATTCTTTCATTATTAATGTTATTTCTAAAAGAGTACCAGTCTTCTCCATTAAGACACTTCGGCTCAAATAAAAGCAACTGTAAGAAATAAAGCATTAACAGGCGGCAGATGCCTCCTAGTCCTTACAACAGTCAAGTAACCTCTGAAATATCACGATAGGGTTTCCAGTGTAACCAGCTTACTGCTGTACATGTGAAGAATGCTGTCTGCAATATGTTATCAGTACACTTTCCTCCTCTGTTACATGGCAAGTTACTGACAAAAAACATTTGGTTTGCTTCCTCTGTAGCTGAAGAGATTTTAGCACTGGGCTCGGTGCAAAGAAAAGGTTAAGAGCAATATCAGTAAGACTGTTGTTGTAAAAGATTGAAGAGCAAGATGCTGGAGCAGTGCCAGCTGTCTGCTTTCCAAATACAGTGTTATTGTAAGGACTGAACACAAGGTTAACCAGACACACCAGTCTGGCAAGAGTGATGCTGCTGTTTTGTGAATGGGGTGTTCTCTGATGTCCTGATGGCTTTCTCCAGGACATGGAAATTTCCCTCCGTTCTTTATCCCCTTTCCTGGCAGTGCAGTGGCTGACAGTAGGAGGTAAACTTTCTGTGAGGTTGCGGGCTGAGAGGTGCTGAGCACCTGCACTTAGCACAGAGAGCAGAAAGCTCTGGCAGATGCTCCTGGCCTCTGAGGACTTCTCCTGTCATGCCCAAGTTAATGCAACCTACTGCGGGGCCCTGAGGGAAGTGCCTGTGGAGACCCAGTGATGGGGGTTTCCAGGTGCTGCTGCACACTGCCAGATATGTGAATATAACCTTAAGACCTACCCCAGAGATGGCTTGCAAGGGTTTTGCAGGGTGAGGTTTGTATTTCCATAGTACTGGGAGGGCTTGAAGGAGGAAGAATTGTGCATGACTTCATGCCTTGATTGCTGCCCTTTCACAGCTTTAAATGCAGGATTGTAGTGCTCCACTTTCTTCATCAATTAAGTTGTTTTGTGTGCACGCAGACAAAAATCAAGGTTTCTACCTCTTACAGCTTCTAACTTTCTGGCCTGTTGAGGCTGTAGTGCAGTAGGAGATAGGTCAGGCCATAACAAGGAGAGATGTGGATATTTCATGAAATGGTACAGCTAGAGACGCTGGTGCCACAGAGCATCCTGCGGAAGCTTAAATTTGTTGATCATTAGGAAACCTCAGTGTTAACTCAATTTGTGCTCATGGAAATCTCTGGTAAAACGACTGTCAGCTCTCATGTGTCTGGTATCGTAAGCCTCACCCTGTGCTCGCACAAGAATGTGGCTGTTCAAAACCAGCTCTAGAGAAGGCACCTCCAGCACATCTAGCTGAACGTGAGGTTGATCCCTGCAGTAAAATTACATCTATTTTTAAAAATAATTCTGCAATTTGTAAGCAGAGATTACAGCACTAATTTAGCAACCATGTAACAATTTAAATTGGACCAGAAAAGAGAAACTATAATTTAAAGATTTTTTTTCATGATACAAGTTTTCTTCTTTTTAAAGTAAAAAGCCCTTTATTCTTGTTTTTGTCAAGCAACGTATTGAATTTGAGAGTAATTTATGGAAAGTGCTGCCAGCATGGTATTGCGAGTGCTCCACAATTTGAATTTAAACTGCTCAATGGGATCATTAAGACTATTATGCCTGCTTTCCAAAGAGTTTGAATTCAAAATGACAACTGGAACAAAAATATAAAATAAACTAAAGAGAAGTCACGCACTCTTTACGTGGTGGAATTTTTCTGCCCTCGAAATATTTCATTGAGATCAATGCTCTTCTTCAGTTTTCTCCTAAGGAAAAAAAAAGCTGGTGTTGCTTGTTTTAGTGCTGAGCTCCTGCCTGAGTCACTGGCAGCAGGGAGCTGAACCTGTGACCCTAAAAGCATCGCTGCCGCGGTGCAGCCAGCTCCTGCCTCCTGGGTTTTATGCCCTCAGCGGAGGAAGCCTGTGGGCATAGCAGACATAGAACGGGCCCAGAGTCTTGGCTTGCTTGCAGGCACATTTTGATCCTATTGATTATTAGCTTTGATAATTTTACTAGTCTAGGCGCAACTGGTGATGTCTTGGGGGAGGGGAAAAAAAATCCTAGGGGGTAAAGATGACTGTCATTCCTGGTAAACTGATTATCACTGTAAAACTGAAAATGAATAAATCTGTAAGAGTTTAACAGCTCTTTCTGTTAGTTTCAACTCAACTCGTTTGATATATTTAAAAAAATACACGCGAAAGTTGAGGGAGGGGAGGTGGGCATAGGCTCAGTACTGCTGCTTTGGTAAATGGTCTTCTGCAATCAGAGCATAACAGAGAGGAGGACAGGGTGCTGTTACGGAAGCTACACCTGGAGCTTTCAGGAGTTCAAGTCTAGGAAGTACAAAAATGCCTGAGAGAATCTGTCAGTGAAGCAGCTTCTGCCAAAACTGGGGCAGATGCTGATCTTAGCTGACCTGTGTGAAGTATGAACCCTTTTTTTTTTTTTTTTTTTTTCCAGTGGGCTATCAGCTGTTACAAGGGTTGGGTCATGCCTCTTGTTTTGTCTCTAATCAGAAGAAAAAGGTTCCTTTTTGAGGGAGAAGGCAGGGCTTTTTTTTTTTTTTTTTAGTAACCTCCTTTCTAAACCAGAATTATAAAGGAAGGGGAGAAAGCATACCTTGAGGTGATGAGGTATGCTGTATAGCAGCTCCCTTGAAGACTCAGAGGGGCATATCAAAGAGGACAGGGCCAATTCATCTCACTGCCCAGCAAGGACAGGACAAAGAAGTCTATGAACTGCGGCTGTAAAAGAGAAAACTCCTAGTAATCCTAGAAGATATTGAAGCATCAGCCCTGCCAAGAGTTGCACTGGACTCACCTTGGTGGAGGATTCTCTGAGCTAGACCAGACACCTCTCTGCTGAGGGTGGCTTAAAGACAATAAAACTATTCTCAGCACAGCAGGATTTGCTCGGCTAACCATTCTGAATCACTGGATGGGATTAAAGGTGTTGTGCACCCTATTTTCAAGCTACTGTTGCTGTTTGCCTTTGACTGTTGCAAACACAGCTGATTGACGTTGAAACAGATAGCGAGAGGATCAGGCCCCACCTTGGTATAATTGACTTTCCAGAAAGTTGAGTGGAGGGTTGCTTAAGAGAAAGCCCAGCTGTGGAATGCAGAGCTAAAACAGAGTGATGGTACCAGTGTTATAAGCGGGATATTGCTGTAAAAGTCACCACAGTGCTGGGTAGCATCTTAATAGGTACAGCAGTGTTGTAAGATTGGCCATGAAGTAGGGCTGATAAACTAGGTGGGAGATGTCTTTGTAGGCCAAAATTTTGCTATGGATGGATTATATCCCACTCCGCTCCGTGGTTTATCTGCAAGAATATGTCCTTACCAAGTGAAGGCTCTTCCTCTACAGTGGGGTTTGCTTGAGACTTCTGTGGTTTCTTAGTAGAATCCAGGTCTTTCCTCCTGTGTGTGCTGGAATCTCCAAAATCTTCAGTTGTCTTCCTGTCTCTGCCTTGAGCTCATATAATTAGGGACGTTTATCATATTTGATTATGTAAAGAAAGCATTGCTTTGACATGTGTAATCTAGAAAAATTATACCATGGGAGCTTTGTGGAGGGAGTTCTTAGCATATCTGAATGAAGATGACATTGTGAAGGACCAGCTGCTGCCACTCAGTGAATTTCTCACCTCACAGGGTGAACTCCACTGACTAATTGTGTTCTTAGGAAGATAATGGTCTCCTTTCTGTAGAGCCATTATGGCTCCTGGCTATACATCTGCTTACAGATCATACTGCAGTAGTGGGGACAGTGAATTCATTTAGCAATGACTTCAAGCTGTGTGTTGAGATTTCACTTTAGAAGGTGGTCCAACTCTTGCATATGCCTTCTAGAGCTAGCAGAAACAGCTTATAAGTCAAGAAGAAAGTCTTATGCACAGTATTAGTAGGAGAATCTTCATTTACAATCAAGTATGGATGAATATTAGATGTCAAGCCTGTAGCACTCACCTCTGCTTTACTTTCAGCTGTAATTTGCTGCCTTCTCAGCATATTCTTTACTGCTTTTATCCTTTTTGCTACCTGAGTAGCATCTAGAGATCCATCTCTAATGAACTATCCTTATGATCAGCCAGTGAATGACAGGCAGCGGCCTCCACCTCAATACAAGCTTCCTGGTAAACAGCAGCAGGTAGGTGGAAAGGGCGGTGGCACTGTCAGCTTATTGCAAGCAGACAGCTGTCCCCAAGAAGATTAAATGCAGCTTGTTTAGAAAGGGCATGAGTATTGTTGGAAGCCTTCAAGGACAGGCGGTGCGGGCATTTCTAAAGAATGGTTTAGATCTGGTTGATCTAGATACAGGTAGATCCAAGGGTTGTCTTCTAGTCCTGGTTCCTCCACTTCTGAGCTCAAGCAACTTGTCCGGGACCACAAGCACAGCCTGCAGCGTGGGCCTTCCACATCCCAACACGCTGCCTAGTCGCAGTTAAGCCTGCAGAGATATTCAAGTGAAGGGGTTACCTTTCTTTTCTTCCCCTCCTCAAACCACTGCACTCTGGGGACTTGGGCAATGGTATAAGGTGAATGTGAAGAGCAGCTGGGAGTGAGGGCTCTCAAAAAAAACTCAGGAGGGTGGGAGGTACCATGACAGTATTCCCTTCCATGAGTTTTACCGCTTGCTTATAATCCCACGTCGTTATTTGTCCCTGCAGACCACTGAAGGCAGTTAGTTACTTTGAAGGGCTGTGGTTTGTTTGGAATAGGTCCTGTAATTTAGGTGTGCATTTCCATCAGATCCATGCATTACTGAACTTGCTCTGTCCTGCTCAATGCAGTAACATTAAAATGCCAGTGTCCACAGACAAAAGTCAGAATTCTCACAGGAAAATACAAGGTTAATTTAGTTAGCAAACCTTTTGGTTATTTTGCACCATTGCTCTTATGCTTGTGGAGCTGCTGGTAAAGCCCAGGCCTTGCAGCCAGGCTGTGATAGCTGCCAGTAATAGAGCTGACTGTACTGGGCTGTGTGTGGATTTAGCAGGTACGATTTACCCTTAGCAGCCTTTCAGAAAACAGAAAGCCTTGTCTCGCTCGCTCTTATTCAAGATGTCCTCTCGCTTTGGTCCAGACAGCAATTTGCAAGCCCGGCTGCCAGGGAGGCGAGCGGGCGTTTGCAGCTTGCCACTTCAACCCGTCTCCGTGGTGAAGCCACACTCCGCGGAATTTGCTCTGGCAGAAGCTCAGTCTGTGAGTCGATCCTCCCTCTAGCGTCCTGCCTCTGTTTCTTCACTCCAGGACATCAGCTTGCCTGCGTGCGATGTTTGTTTGCAGTAGAGGAATCTGTTTAACTTGCCATCGCACACACGCACAAACCCCAATGGGCTGGGTAGATTTCTGGTTAGAAAAACAAATTCATGCCAGTTTAGGGAAAGCACAACAAGCATGAATGATGACAGGAGAGAGAGTTTATTGATTCTAAGAGTATCATGAGTGTTTGGTGCTTATAGAGGGTAAAAGCAAATTGCATGTGTTTTCTCTCACAGCTGCACTGATTACAAGGGTGGGGGCCAAGTACAATATTAACAGAAAAGGTAAATCGTCCGCTGGGGTATTTTGGGCAGAAGGAAGAGCAGACCATAGCTGGAATCTGGTACTGCTTAGCTGTTGTGTTCGCTGGGGACAAGCGATGACTGTGTGCTGGTTGGTGGCAGTTCTCACAGCAGCAGAGCACATGTTGGTTAACGCAGCCAAGAGCCCCGTGGTCCGTGTGTCTGCACCCATCATTTGGGGACCATCCACGTGTGTCAGGGCAACAGTGGCACTGGTGGACACATCAGCAAGCCTGCCATGCTGCAGGAAGCTGGCAAGGCATCTGGGTGGCTTAAAACATGTGATGAGGTCTATGCAGCATTGCCCCTGCTTTTCCCTGCCTGTTGTTTCCTGACAAACGTTAGACACAAGCACCACATGGGTTTTTCACAGCAACCTGACTCTGTAACCCTCTGAGCAGGTTTACTGCCCAGCTCTCTGAGACGGTGCAATAAGTGCAGGGACTTGGAAACTGGTGGCAAATGTTATGCACCGTGCCCAGCTCGTCCAAGACTTCACTGTCATCAAAACTGAGCTTCGTGAAACATTCTTGCTCTGTGGAACAGGAACCTTGAGTAACATGTTTGGTTCTAGAACAGCAATCGAGTATGAAGCAGGAATTTGATAGGCTTCTTCAGGCACTATAGGAAAGGACTGCTGCAAATGCTGGGGACTGCAAAAGATCTTTGTATTGCTTTGATTGTTTTGGTTTTCATTTTCTTGCTGCAGTTAATCTGCTAACATTTGATAGACCAATGCTGTGGCTCATAGTATTTACATCTGTGCTCTTGGACTGCCTAATGCTTCTGTGTGGGCCTTACCTTGTTCTACAACTCTGCTGTTACCTGGTGCTCTCCATACAGGTATCCTTTTCAAACTACTCCAAAATTCTGAACAAGTAATGGTTATAGTGCCCAAAACTGAGACGTTGCTACTGACTTGGGTAGGTTCCCTTGCTTGATAAGAGAAATAGCAAGTGGGGAAAAAAAAATAACATCTGGAAGTTAATTTACATTTCAACACTGATTATTATCAGGAATTGAGATTTTAAGTATGAATATTCCATTAGCTCTTGACAATGTAGTTTTTTGTTTAAGGACATGTTTGAACCAATACACCATCTTGGCGCTCCACCAGCAGAGGTATCTGTGTAAATGCAATCTGTGCATAAGCCAGACAACACTTTTAAAAATTTATTTAATATTTCCTACAGCAAGCCATCTGTGACTGGTCATATTTTAGGAAGCAAGCGAACATCATAGCAACGTTCCTCCCTCTATTTGAGTAACTTTTAGACTTTTTAAATTAAATGTGCTGCCAAATATTTATGTTCTGTTGTGAAAAGAAAAATATTTGTTTGACATCTTAGTCTCCCTGGCAATTTGCAGTTGGTTGCTCTTCTTTGGAGCCACTCTTCTTCTTTTTTTTTTTTTTTTCCTCCTTGTGGGTAGAGTAGGGTAAAAGAAGGATGCACATCAGGTTCAGGCATCCCTGAGGTTGTCTCCTGGGCTCACTCCTCAGCATTTGGTAGGACTGTAACACATGGTGTGGCTTTGCTAGGAGCTGAAGAGGGGTTGAGCCCTGGGTCCTTTCATGGAGGCTGTGGTGTGAGATGGGTGGGTTGAGAGCAAGGCTGTGCCCCTGGTGTGGTGCAGGGGGCAGTGGAAGAGCCACTGTGGTATTGCTGCCAGAAGCAAAAGGCTCCGGATTTCCTGGGAAAGCCAAACGGGTGGGAGGTGTTTTGCAGCACACCTCCTACAGGCACTGCAGCCATCACCAAGGCAACCGAGTTGCCAGAATTGAGGGGAAAAAACAGTGATGGCCTAAGTCAGGCTGGCAAATACTGCCAAGCCTAAACCACCCTGATGGGACTGAGCCCTGCTCTAAGTGATACGTGCCTTGCTGTGGCTGAGGATTTTCACAGGAGGCTTTTATTTTATTCTGTTGCACAGATTTATGGCTAGTGTGAATTTAATCGCCTACGGTAGTGAAATGCATTTGCTCAAGGGCTCAGAAACCAATGTGATCCTTTTATTGCACAAAGGTGTTAACTGAAATACCCGAAGTAGTCCTCAAACAGTTAATTCCATTTTGGAAAGGCTGAAATGTGCTGAAGGGTCCCCAGTGGCATAGCACCGATTTCTGCTCAGCACTCATTTGGAACGGTCCATATAACTTACCTGTACTTAGCACCCGGGGACTGTGGCAACCCAAAGTCCAGGTGAATTGCCAGCACATAACCTGTCTACGTGTCTGTCACTTCTAGGATCAAAGCCATACATACAATATGTGTTCATACTTACATGCTGAAAAGAGGTCCTTGCAGCATAGAGGAGGTAGAGAAAGCTGTCTAGATTTGTTCTTCTACCTCTGACAGGCTTACTCTCTCTGTGGCATGGCAATAAGATTAAAGTTTTATAGTAATATTACCTCCATCCAGACCAGAAAAAAAAGTAAAATTTCTCTGCCACTTGGATTTTGATCTCTTTTATAGAGCTGCTGCATCTGTTAATAAAATCCTTAATTCATTCTGAACATTTTATTGTCACTTCAGATAAAAGTTTAATCAGATAGAATTATTGCCCTTCTAATATTCCCCTAACCTTTGCGTTTTAGACTTGCACCATATCAGTTAAATTTTAAAATCACTTTTTTATGGACTTGAATGCCCCATCTCTGTTTTAGAGGGTACTTCTGAGCAGAAATGCCATAGTCTATCTTAAGGTCATGTGAAAACTTAAAAGGCTCTAATGTGAGCTCTGCTCGCTTTCTGCTGAAGTGTCTTGCATGCCCTATTAATTACTTTAATGGTGACATGCTGGTTTAAGGGAGTTCTTTATTAATACCACTAAATCTTCTTTTATTGTTGTTTAAACACTTTTTCTTTCCTTTATGTAGATGTATTTAATCCTTTCTGTCTTTAAAATGAATGAGCGCATAACTCCACATGAGGCGTTTGACACTTCCATTTTGCATTCTCAGGAGGGGGCAGAGGAGCATTGCACTCCCTTGCCTGCAGTGTCCGCATCCCGGCACAGAAGGAGAACTGCACATCTGTATTTGTGTCCATAATCATATGTTAGATTTTTGAGATGGAAACAACTTCTAAAATCTGATTTGTCTTTCCAGAAGTAATATGCAGTGAATTTGCTCCTGCCCTTCCAGGATGTTGAAATTCTCGAGATCCGCATGGCTCGCTTGTTGAAAAGTATAGAAGCCCAAGTTCAAGAGAATATTTGATTGTTTGAGCCGTTTCCTAGCAAAGAGAAGAACACAGCAATTTGCTTTTCTCGGTCAGAACTCTTTAACTAGTACTATTCTGGTAGCTCACTTCAAGTTTAAAACCATACAGCATTCACTATACCAGTTAAAGCAGCACAGCCCTTCTACCAAACCAGTCATCTGACAAAGCCCTGGCATCCATGTCTGCACTTGGGATTAGTCTATGTTCTCTCTTCTACAAAATACGTTTTGCTCTGTATTAGTTACGGATTTTCTTGCTCTAGGGAAGGGAAACAAGGTATGAGAAAACCAATTACCTTTGGGACTTGGAGAAGCATTTGAAAGGTCTTCCTTTCTTCTGTGGACTTCTCTCAGGTTTGTCCCAGTTACTCTGCAGTCACCAGTAGCACACTTTGCTGTTGGGTGGCCAAGGCCTTTTGCTCAGAATTGCTATTGTAATTTCAGAAGTCGGCAGTAAACTCATACACTTACATAGTACTAAATAATACCTTTTGCATTTTCAGTATTTGCTAAATGGCTTGTTTTATAAGTAGCTAATTAAATTAGCTACTACGCGCTGTTTGGCAAGGCTAAGCGCTGTTTGGTGGGCCACTGGTGTAGAGCCACCCTAGGTTAGACAAGGGAACTGTTCCTATGAAGCCAAGCAGTCTAAGCCATGGGACTGATCCCACCTATCCTGATATGAATGTGTTCTCTTACAGTAACGGGAGCTGAATCAGATTTCTGTTACCCAAGACAACGTGGCTAATGACTCTGTAAGAGGCATAGACTCCTATCTCATAACGTGCCCCTCTTGTGAGGATTCTACACTAACTCCATTAACATTTTTCAATTGCTGTTCTTTAAAGCCAAAGATAAGTAAGGAGGATTCAAGTGATTTTTTCAGTGGAAATTCCCTAAAATTAACTGAAAAAGCTTAAAAGATGCATTTTTCTCTTTTAGTTTGTGTTTACTTCCATTTTCCCTTGTGGATACCTTGTTTATTTTTTAAATAAATAATCATTTTAAAGCAGCGTAAATAAATTGCAAAATGTGTTCCAATGGGGTGGATAAATATATTCCATCTGCTGGGGAGTGATTATTAAATAATTCACAAGTGGCAAACCCAGGAGTGGTTATCCATTTTCCCCTCATTCATGGGTAATTTTTTTACATCCCGTAGGAGCTAATTATGTTTTCTTTGTACATAATGTTTAATAATTTTAAAAATCTGGCACTAACCCCTCCATCTACAGATTCTTTAGTTTTTCCAAAATATTTGTGCATGTGTATGCACGTAGGTGTTGGCAGAAGATGATGTTCGTTACCTTTCTTCCTTTTTTTGTGTGTTGAGAAGGTGAGCATTGATGTCTGAAGTGAGACAGGGAACTGAGAAGCAAGTTTCCTTGTGCTGAAGGAGTTTGCTCCTGCACGGATGTGGTGGGACCCATCCCAGCTCTAACCCTTGCATGGGGATCGATGTGACTTCAGGTCTGAGATCAGTCAGTGCTTGGCTTGTACTTCCCCCTCCCATTGCTTCCTACTCATGTGTCTTTAAGGGTTGTAGGGCATGCATGGGAAGGACCCTGTTGTCTTTCCCTCGATGTTAGGAAGAGCTTGGTTATCTTCAGAAGTACCAAGAGTGAGCCCAATGAACCCAGCGTGTGCATAAGCAGCAAGTGATTGAGCCAAATCCCCCCAGTGGAAAAATTGTCACCAATATTTGGATTGGTGGGCTTTGAGTCTGACGTGAGCTGAACAGCTCAGCTCCTCCTGGTAGCTAGTAAACCCAGAGGCTACACGTATGAGCTTTGAGCAGGCAGGGAGGGTGGCTGGAGTGAGGATTGGATGAGGCTGGCACGTAGCAGGAGGTTGCAGAGTCAGCAGCTGGCACCTCCAGGGCTGTATCCTGTTTCAGCAAGGTTCACGTTCCCGTAATTGCGCCTGCGTCACGGGGCAGGAGGCAGGGGACCACCATCCTGTCCTGGTGCTGGTGCCCAAGGTCCTGTGGTCAGAGCTGGGCTCTACCCCAGGCTGGAGGCAGATGTTTGCAGTTAGAGGACAATCGCTATCTTGGTGCTAAAATGTGCAATTAGCCACAGGAAATTCTTTCCTCAGCTGATGAAGACAGGAAGGTAAAAGTGTCTCTTAATGCTTTCACTGTTTTTCTAGGGAGTTGAGTAAATCTGGCTGCCCTCACGGTGGGGAACAGCGGTACAGTTTCCAAGCAGGTAATGCTCTCTGCTGCTCTCTTGCAACATGGCCAAGTGTCCGTGCTGTCAGCCAGGGAGGAACAAAACCCTCTCACTGGAAGGCAGAGCGATGTTTTCTTTTTCTCCCCCCTTCTTCTTCACATTCCCTGTAGGCATACACAGACTCTGGGTTTCAGAGGCAGCTGTGTTCTGTGTGAAGCAGCTGCAAACAGCTTTTCCCTGGGACAAAGAGCAGACCCCAACAATTCGGTTTTGGCTATGATTTCCAAATGGTTCTTGACCTGGGAACTCCTCCTTTTGTTACTTTGCTAATCCCCTGTCCTAACTGGGAATTAGTCTTTGGAAGGAAATATAGTCTGGGTGTGAATTATCAGGACCTTGAACATTTTGCTTGTTTTTGAAGAAAAGCTCTCTTCTTCCCAAGACACTTCCCAAGTTCATATTCTATATAGCTCCATCATAGTCAAAACTGGTCAGAGCAGCATTTCCCATGACTGCTGTCTGTGTAGAGCATGAGCTTTCTGCCCTTTGCATAGTAATGAAATGCTGCAACTGCTGAGGGTGGTTCTGACTCCGGGCTCCCTTCCCCATCTCATTTCCTGCTCCAAATGGTCACTAAATTTCACTCCTGGCAATGATGCTCCAGGATGGAAGAGCACAGCGAAGCCAATATCCAGGTGACAGAATTGTGGCAAGAGAACAAACTGAATATGAAGTCCTGGAGCAAATGAACAGTGTGTTCAGTACTATGCTCTGCAGATGTACAAAAGGCGAGAGGCTGGGACGATGAGCTGAGGTGTGCTAGCTAGGACGCCAGCTGCAGGAAGGTGGTGTGAACGCAGGGATTGCTGGGCTGCTTTAACTTAAAGGAACTGGAAAAGAAAGCTGAGGACTGGAAGGGTGTTTGAAGGATATGGCTGGAGTTGGGAAGTACAAAACTACTGCCACGCTGGCTCTTCTGTGCCCGAGGCTCATCATTACATTAGCAGTTCTCCGGTTGTATCAGGCGGGAGACACCTGCGTTCTGCTTGCAGACCTGAGCTGCTGGCACTTCCAGCAGGGGTGGCATTTAATCCTGTGTTCCTCTGTCCTTGATTTTAACCAGGACTGAGCATTGTCCCTTGAAAGCAGCAGGGAGAGAGCAAGTACTCAGTTCTCTAGAAAGCTGAGCCCAGAAGGCAGATGTTTCTGTGATGTCCTTCTTTCTTCTCACCCACACGTGCTGCTTCTCTTCTTGGATCTTGCTGTCTTTGGTCACTTCTCCCTCTTCTCATATGCATTTTCCACTTGTTATGGTGACCCCATTGCTGCTTCTGCCCCTGTCAAGTACTTGGTGAGAGAGGCGATTGATTCCCGTGGTAGGTGAAGTCACGAGGCAGAGCTGGGAAGATGGCTGTGGCTTCTTGGCTTTGTCCCACACGTCCACCAGAGGCTAAGCACCACTTCACGCTGCCCCTTTTGCCATGGCAGTGCTGACAGCACCTCTGCCAAAACGCACACCAAAGGCACTGCACCGGAGATTCCTGCAGCATCACAAACATCCTCAGTACTGACACAGAGCCTGTCCACCGGGCTGCGATGTGGTGCAGCATGTATTGCAGTGTGCTGTTAAGAAAACTGGAGTTGCCAAATGTTTCTGTTCTTATATAAAGCTATTCCACCAAGGCTGTTATCTCATTTTTCTCTGGTGCTGAGAAAAGTGGTTGAATCAGACGAGAGACCTTGTGGGTGGAATACATTATGTCCAAAAATCAATCATAAGGTAAGGTAGGAATAGAATTGAGTTTATTTACAGTCCGTTGACTTTTATAGTTAGCACCATTTATTAGAGAAGATGAAGAAGAAGAAGAAAATTAAGCAGAGGGCAGGGAAATGTTTCTTTGTGATATTTTTGTGCTTGGCAATGAAAAGAGATGTGTGTACGAGCTGACAATTTATCTTCTGCCCTGAAGAGAAATGACTTGTTCTCAAATGGGCATGAAATGAAATAGTGCAGAACACGATAGGAACTTTTCTGCGTAAATGGGTCAATTTCCTGTCATTCTCTCGATAATTGTATGTAGAGCACACTACGCTCCAAACACTGGCAAATGTGAATCTTTTTTTTTTCCTCCTGTTATTTTACTCCTCTTGTAAATGGGTGGAAAACATATTCCAGTGCTGGCACTATTATAATCAGCTTTTGCCGGTGGCTAATAGCAGTCCATTTTCGGTGAATGCTTATTACCTCCAAGCAGTCCAAGACACTACATAATAACCCAGCGCTGTGTAGATTGGTACCGCTAGGAACAAGATGTAGTTATAGGGACTCTATTGCAAATGCCCCATCACAGCAGGAAATTCACTCATCCCTTTATCTTCTCTTCCCTAATTGCAAAATAAGCCATGCTGTAGCTGGGGAAGGAACCTTGTTTGCTTTCTGAAACTTTTTCCAGTGTGGTTGGGGGGTTTCTGCCTTGCTGTTAGCAGATTTTTGCATTTTCATCCACTTCCAGGAGGTCTGGCTGTTACCAAGGAGG
Source organism: Oxyura jamaicensis (assembly GCF_011077185.1). NCBI lineage: Eukaryota > Metazoa > Chordata > Aves > Anseriformes > Anatidae > Oxyura > Oxyura jamaicensis. Next base: position 15,185,256 of record NC_048901.1, on the reverse strand, counting down.
GCATGGATTCGGGGCAGATTCAGGGAGGACTGAGCTGATGATTTTACTTTGGCTGTCATTAATTAAAAATAACAGAAGTGCTGTAACAGGTGTTCAGTGGGTGATGATTAGGGCCCCTGTGGCAGATTGGGTAAATCACAGTGGTAAAGGTTTGTATGGTGACAGAGCCTCGTGAGTACAGTTGAACCTCAATCAGAGGAAGCCTTTAGGGAAAAGATGGTGAATGTTTTACAGGGTTGGCCCTGAGGGCCTGGATTCTGGCTGTGGGAGCATCTGGATAAATCCCAAACACTTGATTTCAATAACCTTCCTCCCTCCTAACTCCAAGCTAAACAAGATCTAGACTTATCTAGCCCATCTCATCATGCGCAGCGTTATGTTCCTATTTGGAGGTTAGAGGAAGGATAAACACAATCCCAGTCTGAGGACTGCAGATACCTGAGCTGTGACCACATCACTTGATGGGGCAACACAGCCAGTGTTGATCAAAGTGAGGACTGAAACCTCTCGCTGCCTCTCCAGTCACTCAGGGACACAGACTTAGAATTGCAAAAGGAATAGATTTCAACTGGAGGTGGTTGGGAATGGATGTTTTCACCCCACTTACCCCCTTCCTGCAAAAGGGAAAATCACATGTTTTGAAGGATGGAATCCAATAGCCTGGAAATAAAACCCCAAGAACAGACTTCTTCCTTTTCTCCACACTAGTGAAAAAACGCTTCTCAGAAGTATGTTGGGATCAGATATTTCCCATGGAAATTTCCATTTGAAATGGGAAGTTGAGGGCATTTCTGAAGCCATAATCAAAATACTTTCACCAGCCCTAACTGTGGCCCCTTAGGGTCAGCGTCAACTTTGTTCTACGTGTGGAGCAGGTTTCATTCCAATACAGGTTGGACTGGGTTTTGAAGAAAAAAATACAAACCAAATAAAAAACTTCAAGATAAAACTAATGGTTTTTTAAGTCTATAAGCCCTGAATTTCTCTACCACCCTCCCCACACACGCACACTGGGACAGGAAAATGAAAGTTTCTAGAAGGTGTCTGTAAGATCAGACAAGTCTATTTGTCTTTTATGTATACTCTTGATGCAAATGAACTGGAAATAAGGATACCCACAGGACAAATCTTCAATAACTTCTGCCTGCTATCAGGAGAGGAATTTATGTAGCAAACCCACTCTGTGAATCAGCAGTAGCTGAAGTATGCTTACGACAGCTTTACGGAGTCGGCGCTGCTTGACTTATGTGCACGGCTCCTGACTCCATGCGAGCCGTGAGGAACTGGAAGCAAATGATCTCCGACCTCCATCAGGAAGCAGAGAGAAGTCTGTTCTGTTTATTCCACCTGTCTTTGGAAACGTGCAGCCCTGAAGGACTGGTTCAGAAATCAGTTATGCTCAGGAACTCAGCTTGGGGGGGGGGGGGGGGGGATAGGATCGGCCCACTGTAAAAGCCACTGGGGGAATTGGGTCAAAATTCGGCTATGCTGCTGCTTTGACCAGAGAAAAAGATGTAGTGACTCTTACTTGGAGTGAAATGTGAAAAGATCAAGGGCTGAATTAGTCATTTTCCCCGTGTTACATAACAATATTTTAGCAAACATTCTTCTCCCTGAACGTTTAAATGCATTGCTTGAATAATCACTGAAGACAATGTGGTAATAATATGTTCCTTATGTGTTGGAGGCAAAGCATTTATTCTGGTTTTACTTCTATAAATGTATTAAACAACTTAGTTTTTGTTGATGTTTACACACGGGGAGGTGGGGCGGGGTGGGTGCTTTGTTTTTTACTGTTGTTATTCTTTTAAGGGAGAACATTTTTTGTCTGTGATTCAGCGGCAACTGGATTTCTATTAAATGGGTCTGATGCCTGTGGTGGGATTCATCCCAGATAACTTCATCTTGCTGGAAGCTGCATATTTGGTCAAACATGCAGGGCTCTTAGGAGTGAGGGTGGAGACCTGCTGGCAGCTCTCAGGGAGGAATATTTTAACCAGCCCTACCTACAACCCTCTTGCAGTTGCCCTGGTGTCGGTGTCACCTTTGCTTGGCGTATTTAAGGCAAGCCCCATCTGAGTACCTGGAAAGTAGGTTTTCTTCCACCTATAGCTCCTGAGTGGCCTGGTTGTTTAGTCATGCTCTAATTCCCCCTCGTTCGGGGCTGACTCCACCAGAAAAGGCAGCTCTGACCACTTTCTTTGAAGACACGGCCAGGAAAAGAAAGTGGAGGCGTGGTACGCCCAGAACACTTTATGAGATTTGTGTGGTTAGGAAGCAGTCCATAGAGGTGGCTGACCTGGCCTCTGAAACCTCTTCAGCTGGAGGGGAAAACCTCCCCAGAACTGACATTTCTTGGAGATGTGGGGGAGATGAGCAGAGAGGCTGCCTGGAGGAGAGGTCTTGCTGATGTCAGCGTGCAGAAAGTGCCCTGGGATGCACAGGGGGTGGGAGGGATCCTCGGGAAGATGTGGATCAGGAACATCCCTGGCTCTTGTCCTCCTGCCATGGGCTTCCAGCCTGCTCTAGCTCTCTGTTTAGAAAAGCACAGGGTTAATGTTGCTGACTGCAAAAGGAGGTGGACGTGGGTCTTGTTCCGTGGTGAGCACCATGAAGGGTGCTGAAGAGGTGCAGCTGCATGAGCTATAATGCCACCTGTAGGAAAAGGGGGGTCGAAAAGGAGTGGCAAGGTTGCTTTGGCTAGCTGGCCAGGACGGCTCTTAGTGTCAGACACAAATCTTACTGGGTTGAAAAACCTGGATTAAAGAAGAAAAAAAGCCTGTATTAGCTCCAGACAGAGATGCATCCTGTAATCATGGAAATTTTCTGTTTCACTGCTGGCTTTGGGAGGAAATTCTGGCTTTCTAAGTTAAAACATGACTGATAGGTTTTATTTGTATTTTTGAGAATTGTTTTGTTGTTGTTGTACTCCCATGACTCAAATCCATTTGAATTTTTCCCTCTGAACCATGTGTTTGTATGCTCTGGCTAGCCTCGTGTTGCATTTGATGTTCTGGCATTGGGCAGTGGAGGATGGAGAAGTGTTTTTCCACTGCTACCACAGCGGGCTTCAGCTTAGTGTCGTAAAGCACAACTCTTTGCACAATCACCACGCTCAGTTATGCTCTGTCACTCTCCAGGAGAACCAAGCACAGGGATTTTGATCCACAGAGGCCAGCACTGCTGAATAGAAGTGCTGCAAAGAGAGGCACAAGCCTCATCTCTTTCTGGCCTGAAAAAGAGGTACCTCCTCTCAGCCTGAGTACTTCTGTGCTGAGGGTGGGGTCTCTCCTTTAATAACATAATCAGGGTAGGGGATTTTCACCTACCCACAGACCCTTCTCATGATTGCACTGATCAGAGCAGTGACCTAAATAGAGGATATTTAAGGCTGGTTTTGAAGGGAGAGTTGGACAGCTTCTAGCCTTCCCCCCAGCCTGCACTGCAGGGTGCAGATGGCTGATGGAGGTAGCTCTTGCTTTCTCCTGGGCAAGCATTTCTGCTTTGCATAGGTAAATATTTACTGGGCCAGAGAGAGACAGGCAGAGGAATTGATGCTATGGCTGTAAGGTTAAGCTGTTTGCTGGAGAGAAGACGCCAGCCCTCCAGGCTCACTCTAAGAACACGCTGCAGACCCAGCTCTGCAAACAAGACCCCCGAGGGCATGCTCCATTTATGACTTGCCACCAACCCTGAGTCCCCAGCCAGCACTGAGCCATCAGCGCGTGAATGGTTTCGTGAATGCCTGGTGATGAAAAATGGAGGCACCTTGGGGACTTTATTGAAAGCTTGTGTGTTTTCCCTCCCTGCCATCTGCACCGGCTCCCCGGGGGCTCTGAGAGCTGAGCCTGCAAGCTCCCTCCTTCCTTTTGTGCCGCTTCAGTAGCACCTTGCGAGGCGCTCCGGGACATCCTCCCTGTGCGAGGAACATCCTCACCACTGAGATGCTGCTGTGGCACCGGTACCCAGTGGGAACCCAGCCAGCTCATCCTCATGCCCAGGAAAGGATTGGAGCCTGCCTTGCTTTCTGACAACTCTGTTGCCTGTAAAGCTGGAAGGAATAAAAGCCTCGGTTGCTACTGTCAGCCGACCTGGCTCTGCACTTGTGTAAGTGGGTAGCATTTTTCATCTCCACGCTGTTTGCTTTAACATGTCAAACAGCTGGCATTTTTGCAAGGTTTCCCTAGCTCCTCCCTCCTTCTCTCCTTCCCTCCCCTTTTCTTCTGCCTCTATAAAATAATGCTGCTGTAATCTAGTTTGACTCAGCAGGATCCTTTTCACGCTGGCTAATCCCCATATATAGGCATCAGTTCAAGGAGGTGCACCAGAACGCTGCAATATTTTCCCTAACATTTTGTTTAACCAGGATGACATTATTCAGACAAATTAATTCCTCCAAGACGTAAACTTGTTCTGACTGAGTGCTGCAGCAGCCTCCCTGAGAGCAACAAACCATGATCTGACATCTTAACAGCTCTCTACACGGTCAGGGGGAGTCGTACAGAAAAGATCTTCAGCTGTGCATATGTGCATGGTACAGCTGTCCCTTTCTCTAGATTGCTTTTCTAGCCAGAATTGGGTAAAAAAAAAAAAAAAAAAGTCCTTTTTTTTTCTTTAAGTATATGGGATCTAACACACATTTAGAAAATTGTCCTGGAATGTGAAAGCCGGTAAAGGCTCTGTCCTACCCTCTGAAATCCTTTCCAAAGATTTGGACAGTGGGGATCCAGTGAAGCCACTCTTCTTCTGCTACACCTTGAGTTCATCTTGCGTGTCTGAGGTAGCACGTTCCTATGCAGGACTCAACGCTCAGATGCTCGTGCAGCTGGTAGGTGTCCCCTGTATGTGCCAATGGCGGCCCCTGTGAGAAGGGGAGAGGAAAACATCACCTGCCACTCTCACGTCTGTCAAAAGAAGGAATTCCTGGTGCTTCATGGGCAGAAACATTGCAAAGAGGTCCCAGCATGGGAAAGCAGTCCTATAGTGCTGCTTTTACCCTGTGTGGGGTGTATGGGGAAGTAAGCTACCTCAGGTCCTGCTGTGAGCACCAGTTCTTGGGGTGACATGGCTGGGCTGCAGGAGCTGTGTTCAGCTGAGTCTTCCTGTCCTTGTTTCCTGAACGTCTTCCTGGTGTTGGAGTCGTATCATGCACCTTATAATGTCTGTGTTCTAGGAGGCAGCTGGGAAATGGCTTTTTCCACTTCCTGCGCTTTGTTCCACCTAGCCCTGAGCGTCCTTATGGCCGTTCAGGCACCTGCCGGTTCTTCCCTTAGCTCCCGGATCCCTAATTCAGTCTGTGTGCTAGCTTTGAGCCTGCTAATGCTGCTGAAAGCCTCCTGGAGCAAGGAAATAGGAAAGCTGGTTAATGTAAAGTAGCTCAGCTATTTGAACGAGGTCCTGGGTCCAGTGCGCCTACATTGAATTCTGTTATTGCTTTGTATCTTGTTTTTGTTCAGCTTGAGTTGCTTCAGTATGCCTCCGTTTTTCCTTCTTGAGGAACGGGTTGGTGTTAATGAACTGTTGATTGAGATGTGCATGGAATGACTTCCTGGCCATCCAGTCAGCTGAGCACTTTGATCTGCGGGTGCTGGGAGCTTCTCCTAGCTGGTCCTCTCTTCTACGCCTTGCTGTCTGCTAGTGTAGTCAGAGCACCTTGGGGAAAATATTCTTTCTGGAGCAGTGTGTTATTGACAGGCCATCACCAACCTCTTGGTACTCCAATTTAAGTACCTTGATGTAGTATTATCACCATTAACTCAAAGCAAATTAAGGTTACAGCAGACAAAAGTGTAACATCCAAAAGACAGTGAATAATTAAAAGGGTTTATAACGCTGTAACTTACAGAGATGCAATTCCATATGGTTAAAACTCCCGTATACTTAGATGAGTTTCAGAGGTTCCCCTTCCTCTGTATCAGCTGTGACAGATGCTTCCCATCTTTCTCCCTGGGGATCTTTGTCTGTCTTTTTTCTGGTTCTGTTTATGAAAGGCCTTTCATTGGGAATATACCTTCTTTATTATTGCAAATTTATCTTTATTTTGGGAACAGTCAGCCTCCAAGCTCTCTCCCTTCTTCCAACCCTAGGATCATCTCTAATGATTTTGAGTCCTTTCTTTGTTGCAGAAGTAGGCTTGATCAGTAGCTTTGAAAATGCTGCAACTCAGACGGGTCTAACTGCAGCTATCCCCTACGCGATAGTAACCAGCGTTGGCTTTTTGCTTTTCAGGGGCTTTTCAGAGTGATTAGCAAGTTTTTTTTGTCTGTAGTAAGGGAAAACACTTTTCTCCTGTTGAAGCAATTCTTAAATCTTTCTGCAAAACCTTCTACATACTGAATTTTCTATTTAATGTGTGAAGTAGCTACCTCTCTTTATACAAACCTGGAAATGCCCTTAAATGATACAACTTATTAATGGTTTCTGCTTAAGACTCCTCATGACAGTACCCAGGAAGCCTGGGATGTCATCTTTTCTCCCAGCAATGCATTTGAGGCTAGTGTGACTGTCTCTACAAGAGAAAGGGACGTGTCCCTTCATGGGAAAGTACATGGCTAAAACAGGTTTTTAGTGCTGTTCTGCAGAGCTGTTAAGCATTGAGTACTATTAGACTTATAATCTGTTGTGAACAACACTGAAAAAAATACTGCTGAAAAATAGTAGGTTAGTAAGATGCCAGTGGAATAGAGAGGCATGAACTGATGAACGTCCTGGTCTCATTTGAGCAAAACTAGTTTAATGCACTCAACAGGGAGGCCTTCTATTCTTCCAGGGGAAAAAAAATAAAAAAAAAAAATCTGGCACACCAACTCTATCTACAGATGAAGGTTCATCCTGCAAAGTGCCTTCCTTAGGAAGGAGAAGAGCTTTCCGTACAGCCAGCTAAGGAAGCCTTCCAGTGTTGGAGCAAAAAGGGCTGATGCCAGCCCTTGCAAAAGGCCTACTTGTAAAGGGAGGGTGTAAGTTAAGAATGGTTTTGCAGCCAAGTTCAGTGTTGGTGGAAGAGTGGAATCCCCTATCTAGTCTGCTCCACGTTTCTTACGAGGATACTGAAAACCAAAGAAGATGAAGAAAGGAGCCAAAGGTGGGAGAAAAAGATACTTGAAAGTGAGTTCAGACAGTTCAGCTTCCAAGAGGTGGCGTGATGCAATGTGCAAGGCGAGGTACTGGCTATCACAGGGACGTTTACAGTGGTGAAAGGCAGAACAATGGTGGAAGCAGTAGCCAAGCACATTCACAGCAGAAATGAGACAAATAATTTAACACTATGACCGGTTACTACTGGTACAAAAGACTGGTAAGCGATAAGTCTTCATCTCTTGATGTTTTTAGACTAGGCCCGAACGCTGTCATGGAATCCTGACTTAGTTCAACAGCTCTCGATGAATTTCTGCTGGAGCTGGGGTGATGGTTCTGGTCTGTGATGTGCAGGAGGTCCCGTGAGATGACTAATGGATCTTTTGTCAAGAAGCTCAGCTTGCTGATGTTAAACCTGTAAAGCACTAGAAGTCTGAAGTGGATCCGTTGCCAGGGATTCTGCACAGAAACAATGCTGTGATGGTGCCAAGGACCTCACAAACCGTGGAGCTGGTGTAGAAGAGGTGGTGCCTTGATTTCTTCTTGTCATCTTCCCAGAAGAGAGCAGAGTCCAGGCGTGGCTGGAAGATGGGAAGCGTGCACATCATATGCTGGCAGGGTCCCTATGTCCCGTGCAGGGTGCTAGCCAACACATTCCTCCTGTTAGATCTCTGCCATGACAGGTCCAGATGTCATTAAATCCAGTCAATGCTACTGAATGATGATGATTTATGGCTGCTGGGGATTAGTCTCCCTTTGTCCAAGGAGAACAAGAAAGGCACCTATGGAGATGGTGCTTGGAATGGTCAGCCATCTAGGTCAGAAGAGGTAAAAGCTGATGTTTCCAAAAATTGTCCTTCTTTCTAGCCATCTTGTGGTTTGTCTTGTCTCTGAGATACTATGGGCTGCTTTGTTTTTCTTTTTTTCTAAGATGCTGAACATACCCCAACTCAAGCTGCAGGCGTAGAATGTCTTTAAGAAAAGACAGCTCAGATTAACCACCCTTAAATGTAGAACACCCTGTCCCCGAGGACACTTTGCTGCATGTGACTGTGAGCGATTAGCAGTTAAAAGGAAGGCTGTACCCAAAGTGAATTACTTCACACATCAGGCCTTGAAAAGATCAGCTCTACACCCAGCTGTAATGCTCGGGATGCCAGAGAAACAGTGGAGTTTAAAGTTCATAGAAGCAGAAGAATTGAATTGGAAAGACAGGTCTTTTGTATCCAGGCAGTATTTTCTCACCGGCAGATCTCAAAGCATTTTCCAAAGCTTGGTAAGAACAAGGATATGTAGGGTCAGCTGAACCCTGGAGTGAGTGCAGGGTTTTCAGTCACGCATTCCAGATCTCAGCTCAAATATTTTTGTGTTGGGTTTCTTTCAGAAAAGTACAGAGAGACCCTGGTGCCAGAAATACAGTATAAAAGACACAGGGTAATTAGCAGCCTCCTGGAAACATGCAACTTTAATAAAATTTAAACTCCAATTCCTTCCCACAGGTGGAGTCCAGCAGCACTGTAGGCAGTATGTACAATTAATCTATTTTTATTCCTCTTCATCTAAAAATATGAGTGTTAAAACATATGGAGGTAAAGCAAATGGAAAGTGTAAACCTGACTGCATGCCATGCTCATCTGAACTTGTTGCATTAGCTCTGTAAAATGCCTGGATCTCTCCTGAGCAGTGTACTCAAGTGAAGACTGCTAAGAGAAACATCTTTACCTACAAACTGGGCTTCTTAAAAAGCCCTATGACTTTGCAGCTCGAGAAGATATTGACTTTCCCTGCCAACCACAAAGGGGAATAAATGACTCCGGGAGGGCTCAAGTAATTATACAAAGTGCCTGGATCAACTTTTCCGTGGGGATCCTGTAGCTACTGGTCTGATGGCTTAATAATGTGCTTCTGAAATGGCTGCTTTCCATTGCTGTTCCTCTCTGGGGCCAGATTTCCAGCAAGACTCCTTAGCTGCCCTTGCAGAACTGGCAGGAGGATGCTCGCTGGACTCGCATTGCGTATGAAGGAGCCAACATTAACTTTTCCATAGGAAAGCTTACAGGTAGGGCAGAGCTGGGCTATGCTGCCCTAGCAGCAAACCCGGAAAAAAGAGGATGACTCAAAGTCCTAGGTCACTTCCTAGCTCCCCACCCTTCACCACTGCTTCCTGTCCCTCTGTCCTTTTCCCTCATCTCTTTGGAAGCTGGTGTAGCAGTACGGGAGGGGAGGAGGGATCGTTTTGCACAGTGGGGTAGTATGGTGCCAGCAACAAAATGTGTTTTTTCCATTAGGAGACCACCACTGCTCATCTACGTGTGTAGCTGGGTTGGTCAGGCGCATGAGCCACGTGTTACTACCAGGATGTCTCGCACCTTTGCACCTGGACCTGATCCATATTTAGAGTGTGGTGAAGGATGGCCCTTCCTTCTGTTCCTAGGAGAGCCATTAAATCAGCAGCTATGGAAAGATATGAACCATACCGGTTTTACTTTGCATGAGCTGCTTGGCAGAAGGCAAGGGTTAGATTAGTTTGGGTGTTCAGATGTTCTTGCTGGGGAAAAGACAGTTTCTGGTATTCAGAAAGGAAAGTTGGAAGTAACTTGATTTAGGATGGAAATGAGCAATTCAGCAGTTAATAAGAAACAACCACTAGTGCAGGTGACTGTGAAAGATCTCAGACATTTTAAAATACTATGTGAAGCACCAGAGCACTTTTTTTTTTTTTTTTTTTCCACAACTGTGGAAAATAAAATCCCCGGAACAGAATGGAAAAGTTACAGAGCAGTCATCCTGGAATAATGTCAGTTTTCCTCTATATTCCATAGGCACTGTGATTCTAGCACAAGTCCATGCGCCTAGAGGACGCTATCGACTGGAGGACGGGCACGTTATATAATATGTATTATACATTCAACGTGTTTATATAAATGCACATTCCTTATGTAACTGTGTCACTAGGAGAACGGTGAGGCTGGACGAGTTGGTTTCATCTTCCATTGCTGCTCTGCTTTGTTTGTTGATTCTCAAGCGCTGTCACAAGACCGTGGCGTTTGTGTTACTGCTGTGTGTGCCCAAGTTAATCTCTTCTTCTTTTCAAAAGCTCCATTCACCTTTGGGGTTTACTGTATTTTCTCAACTGTTGTTTCTTTTTTTAATGTAATACTTGGCTGAAAGCCTGTGGTGTTGCTTTCACAAACTAAGGAGTAATCTGGTTAGTGTATATTAGGAGCTGACTAGCGCAATGTTCAGTGCCTGTGCTTTTCAACTTTAAATAATACACAGGGCAGCCTCCTCAAATGATGTAAAAGACTGGGTTAAGAAATGCCATCTGTCAGCTTGATTTTCAGTCTGTTCTGCTCTGACATAAACTTTCCTGACAGCTCAGACCAGTGTCCTTCATATTCCAAATTAATCCAGAATTTCTTGTGGTGATGAAAGGGAAAGAAATGACTTAGAGCGAACATCCTTGACTAACCTTGCTGACACCAGAGAATTACCACCTACTCAGATACGTCCATCTGCTCTCGACAGCAAATCACAGAGCCTGTTCTTATTCGCATTCTGATGGTTTTGCCATTCAGGATTTGTCCAAGTATTCATATTGTCTGTCCAAAGTAAAGAAACTTCTTTATTCACAAGGAGCTTTAATTTCTCCAGTTCATGAGTAACAGAACAGTACCAAGATGTTAGATAAACTATGTAGGCAATTGTATTGCAAGGAAGCTTCTGCCCACCAGTCCCACCCCTGTATTTGAAGGGAAGAGTAGCCCAGAGCTTCTGAGGCATTTCTCACAAATCATTCCAAAAATCATTCCAAGGATGGCACAGAGGATCTTGTCTACAGCACAGGTATCAGTTTGTAGGGGTAGAAGAAATTACGTACCATCCTCTTTCCCCTAACCCTGTGTCGAGTTGTCTGTCAGTGATGTCTGCAGCAGCAGAGTTCTGGCAGAATTGCCCCCAGAGATGGGCTGGAGCTGCAGGGGGGCTGATGTCTACATCTCCACATCTTTCTCTGGCTGAGAACACCTTGTAGTGGAGGAAGGAGGGATGGATGCTTATGGTGGAGTATCAGTCTCCAGCTAGAAAGCAGATTGTTTTTCATTTCTCTCACATCTTACTGGAGACTTCTTTGGGTAATTCTCATGTGCTCTGTCTCTTGTCTGTGTTCTCCTTATATAGCTGTCTCCATTTCCCTCTTTGTATCCCTTTCTCCTCTGTCACTCTCATCTCAGCAGGCAGCTCAAACTTTTTTCTCCAGACCAGGAACTGAAGCAAACATCCAGGTCACCTGAATGAAAAGAACTAGGGATGTCATTACATCTAAAAATAATCCCAGTACCTGCTAGGGGATATATTTGACCCTGGACTTACTCAGCAGCCTGCATTTATTTCTAATTAGAGCCTGGCTTTAGACAGAAGAATGGGTGTTGCTCCAGGGGATAACTCGATTCAAGCCTCAGAAGAAATCCTGGCCAAAAAAAAAAAAAAAAAAGACCTGCCCCCCCTTCACCATGGTGGGGAAAGAGAGTAGACAATTCTTGCCTTACACTGACTCTCTAAGTTCTTCTTGCTGTTATCCTCGACAGTGGCCAGTGCTTGTTGCCTGCCATCCCTGCCCAATGTTCTTCCCAAGTCTTTAAAATATGTTTCACTCAAGAGTTTCTTCAAGAAATTTAAAAAAAAAAATACCACTACCTCTTGTCTCAATTTGGAAGGATCTCAGAGCACCTACAGAGGTTTCAGCCCTCGTGTTCCAGGCACAGATAAGTAGTGCCCTAAAGGCCTTAACATGTTCTCCTCACATCAGGGACTTAAATGCATTTGGCAGCCCTTGGAGAACGCTTCAGAGATTTGGAAGAATCGTATTTTCACTGTCAGTCCAGGTAGCAGCAGCATCCAAGTGCATTGAGAGTTTTTGTTGAGTTTTCTTCCAAGCTTTATATTGGATTACGTTATCTATTAAAAGCAGCTATTTTTATGCTGAACCGTTGCCAGGACCTGTATTTCACCACTTGCATGTATACACTGAAAAAATTCTCTTGTGCTCAAAAGGTGCTTCAGTGGCAGCTCGATGAAATTTTGTGGAAAAAAATCTCATCTTGCTGGCTTTGGTTGTATTGGTCTGGGGACTTGTTTACTTCTTGGTACTTCTAGGTGTCAGCTTTGGCATTCAGAACCATGACGTTACTCCTGTCGGAGCGTCACAGGCCTCCCAGAATCACACTGAACCCACTCTGCAGATAATGTGAGATGGAAAATAATAAAATGAAACTGAGTCACTGCTGAGCCCAAGGACAGACGCCAGGCATCCTTCGTCCCCAGTGCTCTTTCCCTGCCACTAGAAAACACAACTGTCCTTTGTGACTTAGGTGAGAGGAATACGAGCTTTGCATTCTCTTTGAGTAATTTAGGTGGAAGGCAGAGATGTTAAACTGATATTCAGCTGAAATATTGAACCTTTGGTAGCAATCAGAAGCAGCTTAGACATGCCCTTATCTGTGCCTTGAAATAGGAAGGGGAAAATGGATTGTGTGCCTCTCCTTGTGGCTTAAAGAGGTGAGGTTTTTATTCTTGAAAGGTGAAAGGGAAGGGTTCTGCCTTTTTTTTTTTTTTTCTTCTAACTTCTAGAAATATCCAGGCTCTTAAGCAGTTCCCCCATCTTTTCCATTGTTTTTTTTTCCATGAAATCTCTCCTGGAGAACATGGGAGGCATAAAATAACAGCTTTAAATAGGTGGTGGTTAAAAGGCTGCTGGTGGTCAATCCATAACAAAAATAGAAAAGCTCATCTTTGCTGGGTGCTGCCTTATTGACAGAAACGGTTTCAACTAAAATTTTATTTCCATGCTAATCAACGAGATTCCATTTTCTTGATAGTTTTTGTCACAAATTCTTGCATTGCTCAGTCCTTCAGGAAAAGCATGGCAGGCGAGAATTCATTTCTAATGTAAGAAGACCAAGAAAGAGGAGGGTGAGGGGAACTATAAATAACCACTGAAATGTCACAGAGTCAGTCATTTTTTCCTCCGCAAGTCAGCTTTAGCAGTTAAGGTCAAGATAACATTTCCATGTCAATGGTCAGTTACATCAAAATTCTAAAACAGGAAGATTGAATGGAATTTTGGATTTTTTTCTTGTATTCCACCCAGATCTGACCAATTTATAGCCTCTTCAGTCTGCCAACTATGAGTTCCAGTGTTATTTTGGTTAAGTGCTTTGCCAGAGTGGCAAGCTTGGATTGGAGCATCAGGTTTATTAAAGGCTATGAAATTAAATTCGCTACCAAAAAGAAAAAAAAAAAAAAAAAGCCTACTTCTTGCTGATAGTAACTTCTTTGTTTTTCCTTTGATGCGGTTCAATTGGACTTGGATTTTGGCCTAACGATTTGCTACACAATTTTGTTTTGTTTTCACAAAGTTCTAATCAGTTCAAACTGCAAGCGGTTTAAAATGCCTCTCTAACAGCTTCCTCAGCGTTGCTAATTAAGCTTTAAATCTCTGTGTTGTCCACAATTGTATCTAAACAAGGAGCAGAGTGTAGCTGCTCCCTGTTTGCCACATCTCCCAGCTGCGTGTAATTCTGCTGCCTGCGCGGCAAGCCATCACGGCAGGATGGATCCTTCAGGCCTTATTTAGGCAAAACTCCCAGGGTGGCAGACGAGGTCAGGCACATCGTGTTTTGAGGGAAGAGATGGATTTGGTGGTGAGAAACATGTAAGGCAAGCAAGGCAGCATCTGTAGTGCAAGGACTGGAAGCGCTTGGGCGTAGGGAACAGCTTTGCTTTGTCCCCTAGAGCGCTTTGTACGGTGCAGCCCGGTGTTGTGACTGGTTTGTAGGTGCTGTCACCCGATGTGGTGTTAATAATAGGTAAAAGCACAGGTCATCAAAATGTGCAATGTATTCTTCCTGTCCCTGAGGAGCAAAGCTAATGGCATATCATCATCTTATTTCACAGTGGAGTGAACCTCAGTAGCTTTAGGAAGAAGCCCAACAAATCCTTGAGCCAGCTCAAGACGGTCGCTCTGCAGTCAGCACAGCCGGCGGGTGATTCATCCCTAGGTAGCGACCCCGGGGTCAGGAGCGATGCTAATCTGCCAAGGCATGGCCACAGCTGCCACCAGGGTCCAGGGATTTTGGTGGCAGCTCTGTGCCAGTTCTCCTGAGCCGCCGAAGCCTGGAACAAACTGCTTACCTCCAGTGTTCTGGGAGGGATTGTGAGGGATTTCCTTCAAATCAGAAATCTTGGAAAATCAGCATCTTACTCCAGGCGTTGTGTTATGCAGCAGGTTGGGACGAGGGCTGGAGGGCTTGTCGTGAGCTTGGGATCTCCTTGGATTGAAGAAATCTGAGGTGGATGATCCAATAAGACAAGGCAGGCTCATCTTTGGTGCTCTGCTGGTGTTACTGTGCTTTGCTGATGCTCATCTCTCGGTGCTCCAAAAGCCTGGTGGGACGCTTGCTGCTCCAGCTGCAGTCCTGGTGCAGCATGACCGACTTCACGTGGTTACACTGGGGTTTGTACCCGTGGTCAGCAGTGCTAACAGAAAGCGTGAGCAGGGCTCACTGGCGTACAGGATGCACAGGTGTGTTGTTTTTTTTAAGAATGTGCAGCTCCTCTTTTTTGATGTCAAGATGTGAGAAGGTTTGGAAACACAGCTTCACCAGAAGGAAAATTACTGAAGGAACGGGAGCTGATTACCAAGATGTATAACAAAGATCCTCTACATAGCACTTGAAAGCATCCTTAACAATTACTTGATTTACTGTAGTATTAAGTGTGATTACAATTGTTGTTGAAAAAATTTCCTAGGCTTAGAGGATTAAAAAAAAAAAAGTCGTGTGAGCTCGAGAGCACTTCCCCAAGACTGAAATATTTTACTCTTGCAAATTGCAGTAGCCACGCTGAAGCACTGCAACACCTATTCCCCCATCCTGCACCTCCCAAAGTCAGATCTTGGTGATTTTTGAGGTGCATGCAGTCATTATAGGTAAGCTGGAATTGTGGCTGTTAAATATCTTGTTTCCATCAAGTAACAGTTTGGGCACACAGACTGCTTCACAAGTGTTTATTGAATGTAACAGCATCCTGTTTTTCACAGGGTTATGCAACTCCTACAGCCATTGAATTCACAGGCAAACTGAGGCACAGAGCAGGGCAGCATCTTGCCTCTGACAGTTACATGATGGAAAAAGCAGATGTAAAATAAGGCATTTTACCTTCCAGCCCAAAAATTTACAGTACGACTCCCTCATATGTTATTCTAAGTGCTGCCATTTTAAAGTGACAAAGACCCCAGTGTTGTCAGAGCAAGGAATGCACAGAAGATGAGTAGCTTCGAGTGCCAGAGAGCAGTTAAGTAACTTCCAACATGAGGCAGCTTGTGGATTTTTAGCTGGAAGGAGTCTGTGTGATTGTGGTCGGACACTGAGCCTAATGCAGAGCAGATCATTTAACCCTGGAGTTCCAGCATGGGTCTCAACTTGTTGGTGCTGGAGATGGCCGTGGGTCTTCTATAAAACAGGGCTGAGCAAGAGACATCACCCTGTTCCTAATTTTAATCGTGTTCACTGTTAAAAAAATATCTACCTCCAGTTAGCACGGGCAGCCTGTGAGCCTGCCAGATCCAGCAGCTGCCTTCTCTAGGTCTCCTCTCCACCCTTGGGTGTGCTCAGATGATAGTAAAGCAATCCCTTAACCTCAGTTTGGTAAGATAGCTGTCTTAAGGAAGAGCAAATGGAGCTCCCTCCTCTCACTGTAGTGCCTATTTTGATACCTGCTAATCTTTCATGAGAAGTTCTTCTCGAACCCTGCTCCATTTTAATCATGGCCTTGATGTTACTGCACACTTGTGGACTCGATTGCCTGTTGTTGTCATTTTTACTACTAACGCAAGCCATAAAATTACATTAGTCTGTCTCTAATAGTTACAGGGCAAGGGGAAGGGACTCTTTCACCATGTATGCTGGGAGGACTCCGGGCCAGATTCACCTCCAGCTGCTCACAGTCCAAAAACACAAAGCTGAATTGGGTTGATCCTAACAAGAAAAGCAGATTCCAGCAGAGGGGAAACATGCCAGCCATGGTATTGCTACTGTGCTGGGAAAGCCACTGAAAACTGAGCCGAATGGAAGAACTATTTGAAAGCCACTGAAAACAGCAACCTCCAGGGCCTGAGCCTGCCCTGTGTGGTGTTGGTAGCTGTGTGCTCAGCGCAGACCCACATCACACTGGTAGCATTGCAGGGCTGCCAAGGTAATTATCCCAGCATCTCTTCTCCCCTCTCCCAGCAAAACAAACTCTACCACCTAAAGAGTACCCTCACTGCTTACCGCTGTGGCTGAATTAGGGACTTTTTCCAGATTATTTCTGGCTGTCAGGGGTCACATCTCTTCCCCCCATACACACTGGCACAGATACATGGCAATGTGACCTGAGTGTCAGAGATCCAGCCAAGATCTGCCGGCACCAACCCCTCTGAGAGCAGCAGAAAGGGCAGGAAAGTGTCACCCACTGCTAATAATGCATCCAGTTGGTAAGGTAAGCAGGAAAAGTTAACCCACATGCGCCCTGATTTTCTCTTTGGGTAGGGAGGAGGGAATTTCATGCCAGTCATTAGTGAATTAAATGCAAATGCCAACATTTACCTAGCTATGGAGAAAGATGGTAAATCATCAGTGGGGATGGCTGAGGACTTTGGGAAGAGAATGGGGTCTTGGTCTTCAATGTTCCTTTTCTACAAAAAAAGAAAAGGAACACTTCTGAAAGTGTTGAAATTACATCTTGACACTTAACCCCTCCACCACTGTCTGCTTTATATTTAACTTATAATCCATCTATATATTTGCAGACCAAAGCCCTAAATGAAACCATTTGAAATCATTTGAAGTGCAGCGTTTCAATTGACCTGATCTAATTTGGGGTTTATAAATTCACCAGACTTTTCGAGATTAAAGTGCTCTGTCTTCACTTAAGTATGGAAATATTTTCAAGCCTCAAAAATCATCCCACAATGGGGAGAATGTCTCCTGCCCCGCTCTCCTCACAGTCTGAGGAAATGAAGGACAGAGTCACAAGATTTAAAGCAATTCACTTACCACACTTTACTAAGTTACAGTTCAACTACAGTAGTTGACCGTGTGCCTGTTTTTAGCACAACAGTCACTTTTGGTTCCCGCAGCTAATACCATCTCCTCTGCAGTCACTCCAAAAATGTTTCTTCTCCAGTGCTCACAAAATGAGTTCATGTCCCCACGCATGAATTGCCAATATAATTCATTCCAGCAGCCTCCCTCCCCTTTCCCAGCAAAACAAGCTATACCATCCTCGTGTCCCAGTGCATGAGCTCTCCTCTGTCTGCCATGCGGAGTGCAGGAGAGGTTACGTTCGTTAGCATTCCAGATGAGTTGCCAGTACATAAGAAGCAGTGACTAATCTCGGTGGCTTTTCTTCTGCATTCACTGCTAGGTCATTGTGGGAGGTTCCGTGCGCTGCACCATATTGCGAATTCCTGCTGTCACCCAAAGTTTGGTTCTGGGGGGTTTAATCTAGAGCAGGGAAGCAGGATGTGCTGCAGCCCGCAGGCCTGTCACCGCAGCTCCGCTCCTGAAGCTGTTTGCCAGCTTTCCATCTGGGATGTTTGGTTTTCAGGAGGGGATTCAACCACTTCCAGTCCTTAATGGCTCTTGCACCCCAGAAGTGTTCCCCAGCAGCTTGGATTTTCATTTTGTTTCCCACGTTGAGTCCAACCATCTGCAGACCAGCTCCCTTTGGCTTTCTGTGTCTCTGTAGGGCCAAGCGTTGCTACGGGGGGACCCTGAATGACTCCCCCCACCACTTGCTCTCTGATAGGTGTTCCCACTTTGCTGGTTGGTCTGCGTTTCTTTAAGTCTCTTAAGTTTTTACCTGCAAGCTACTAATTGATACCCTGCTCGCTTCACCTGTTCCTTGCCTGCATCTTAGTGCACGTTCTCTTGGGGTTATTTCTCTTTCCAGCTGCGTTAGCTTGCATTATTCTCCCCAGCTGACCTGTTTCTTCTCTGCCATGGATAGGCAGTTCTGATCACAAGAGGCCTGGACCCAGACGCAGTCTTTACTGCGGGGGCCAACCTCCCACATAGAAATTATGTCGCTTGTTCCTCCCCTGTCCTTTTCAACCCCCCCCACCCCCCCGAACCAGATTTGGAGACACAAGCGTCTCCAGTAAAGAAGGTCACTCTCTGCTTCTTAGCCAAAAAAATACTGGAAAATGGTGGTAACCTTGCCCTTCAGCCCTTCCTGGATAGTGGGCTATATTCCTGTGATATGAATTCAACCACAACACCTAGGTCTGATGCCTTTGCCTTACTTTGATGCTCCACGTAGTTCATCAGATGCACCCCGGGGGCTGGCAACGGCAGCTCAGGAGAAAAAGTAAATAAGAAAAGCAGCGCCATCATTTTATTTTTTCTTCATCTTGTTTGGCTTTCTGAAGGCCTAAAAGCTCCAAGAAGTGCTAGGAGAGCTAGCTGAACTATAAAAGAGCAAAATCAAGAAGCCAGACTTGAAATCCTACAGCGCTGCTATTCCCATAATGTGCAGAAATACCTTTGTGCAGGTTGTTAGCTGCTGGGGCAGCATTTAGGCGTGTGGGATAACCTGATTAGAGAATCAAAGAAAACCCTGTTAGCTCCACAGGCCAAATCCTGCCTTACAGCAACCCGATGTCAAATGGGCGTGAATCAAGGAAGCTTTCCCTTTGGCATAGTGTGGTAACACCTTGAAGAGAAGGGTTTGAGCCAGGGTTCTAGCAGGGAAAAAGGCTTAAGCAAATATACTCCCAGACAGGGAGTGAGCTGTAGTCTGAAACTAATGACTTTGTTTTTCCTTGCTGGTACAGACTTGGAAGGATGAAAAGAATAAATTTCTCAGGTTTGATTTTTGGATTGTATAGGTTTAATCAGGAGTTGGTTAATTTAAAATGCTTGTCATGTTTGGCTGTGAGAATGTCAAACGGTGTGACCGAGCTGAGATCTGGGAACAGAAGACTTATTTCTGAAGGCATAATCCAGAAACGTGATTACCTCCTGTCCTGGTCACTGCCAAACTCCCACCACAGCCAGCACAGCACGAGATGTCAGACAAGATGATTGCAATTATGCCCTTGAAGTCTTAACTCTCTCTGAAATGCGTGAGTAGGAGCTGTATTAGGTCTGTAGCGAGAGCAGTTCCAGGCCACGCTTCTTGGTGTTAAATCCCTTTGTGGGATGGGTTGCAGCTACTGCTTTGTGCTCTACTCACAGCACCAGGTAGATTTTGCTCGCTTTTGCTGTCTGGAGACCAGGCAAACTGCTTTGCAGAGCAGCTCCTGGATACATAGGTAAGCCATGGAACTCCAGCTTGTGGGTGCTCAGTGTTTATCAGAGTTCAGAAAGCCATCAGGAAACTTCATGGAAGGACCATACACTCAGGGATAGTGAGCACAGAGAAGTCAAGCTTTGACTTAGGAAGTCCTTAAGCCAGAAATCACTGGAGGCTAGGAGCATATCCTCAGGAATTATTGTGTTTGTCCTGATTTCATTTGCCCTTGGCCTCTGTTGCTGGCAACTGTTGGAAACGAGGCAAGCAGTGACTTGGTGAGGCAAATGCTCCATACCTGTACGTATTCAAAAGTTGTCATAGATGCCTTACGACTGGCACAGTCTTCCATCAGCATCTGTGGATACACAGCATTCCTTCCTTGGCAGTATGGAGAACAGCAGGGATGTGGACTGAGATGATGTGATCTGCTTATGCAAAGCAAAACGGTAATTCTGCCAGGTTATTCCTCCAAGGAGAAAATTATTGGCCTTGCTTTTTCTGGCATACCAGCTACTGTTATAATGATGATGATGGTGACGGTAACCAGACAGAAAGGCCAGCAATAATTCTTTCCTGCCCATTATTACCAAGCATAAAGCAAAATCCAGTCTGAAACCAAGGCTAGTCTGGCTGTGCTCTCTTTACAAATGTGTTAGACAGTTCTCAAACGGGTTGAAATTCAGGACTTTTCATATCGAGCTTTCCAAAAACAATCCTTTTGATCTTCTGATATGAACCTGTGTGTTTATATGTTTGTGTCGTACTGGGGATTTGCAGCCTAGAGATAACGTCCAACAGCGTATGTGTGAGTGCAGAAGTAACCTCTCTGAGTTCCTGGGTGATTCATCTCCTGACAATACGTCTTGGCTGCACATGTAAGGACTGGATCGTACCCCTGAGAATATTGGCTCAGAGAAGCAATAACAGTGCGGTCAGTCAAAGCACTATTTTCCCTGGGAATTTTGTTGCATGAGGAAGCAGAACTTCAGCCTTCCTGCATTTGTCAACATGAGCTGCCTTTCAGCAGCTTTTTATATTTCTGTGCCATTATTTTTTTTCCTTTCCTTATTTTTTACTCTCCTCATTTCTGTGTGTCTCAGTCATAACCAGTATTGTAATCATAGGTGTTCTGTCTCACCCAGGATTCAAACATTGATTGATAACATCGTGTGAAATCTCTAGGGTCCATCAAGCAAGACTAGTGAGTGACATTTGCTTTCCTGAAGTCCAGTGAAATGACCCAGGTCATTGCCATAGATTTACTGGTAGCATCTCTGCGTGTTGCACCCTCAAGTCATGGCATGTGCCTTTTGGGTGCTTGGTTTGAAACAGTAAGTTGCACTTTGGTGTCAGAGGGGCTGGAGTGCCTCATGGACAACTGTTTGAAGCACAGTTGTGTTGGTTTTTCTATAACCGACTGTGGGGCTGAGTGAGAGTTGAAATTAGATGAATCACCCAACGCAGCCCACTTGAAAGGTGTTTGTTTTGGCTCCCCAGCTTCAGGAGCAGGCTGGTACATAAAACCTGTGAGGCAAAGGAGCGTGGCTTTGGAGCTGGCATTTCACAGTCATCTCAGACACAGGAGGCTAGAGATAAATGGTCACATGAGGTCATCCTGAAGTGTCTTTGAGGAGATTTTGTTGTGGATGCTGTTTTGTTTTCTCCCCAGACTCACCAGTAGCTGCCCTGCTGGGAGAAGATTAAGATTCTTTATGGGACCTGTATTGGCAGAGCAGTTAAGGGGTCTCTGTACAGCCCCAGGAGTGTGAGTTTCAGCTTTGCACTGTGCATCAAGGTGGTTGTCTCTGATAACTCAGCTGCAAAAGGTCATTCAGGCAGGGCAGTATGGAGGCAAAGCACGCAGGAGCACAGGCTGCTTAACTCTCATGTTCTTGGCTATAGAAGCTGCAGTGTCTCGGATGCACCCACCTGATGGTAAATGTGTTGCTGACATGGTGCTCACATCTGGTTATGTATGTTTTGTTTGCAGAACACACTGGAGCAGTGCAGTGTCTGTGCAAAGCCCATCATGGAAAGGATTCTGCGAGCCACTGGGAAGGCCTACCATCCCCACTGCTTCACCTGCGTGATGTGCCATCGCAGCCTGGATGGGATCCCCTTCACCGTGGATGCCGGAGGGAACATCCACTGCATTGAGGATTTCCATAAGTAAGTCCCAAGCTGCTCACAGTGGCTCTGCTTGTCTTTCTCTTTTGTTCCTAAAAATCCTTCTTTTCTTTTTGCTGAGTGTCCAAAAAGCTCTGGACCCTCTGCGGCTTACTCTGAAGACTCTTAAGAAGTCATCAGAGCTTTGCTTCAATCAGGCGTGCTGTGACAGGCAAGATTAATTGATTAGCAGCTGCTGATGCTTGATCTTGCTTAGATCTGAATTTATGGATATCCCCTGTGTTCCTCTGTTTTAAATGCTTTGCACTCCCCCTGCAGCACGTGCACATTTCTCTTCCCTGGCTCTACCTGCATGTCAGTGTCTCTCCCCTTTGTCTACCAAGCAATTAAGAGAGGTCCTGTGTAGTTGGACTCTGCAGGTATTCGCTTACCAGCTAGAGGGATCTAGGTGTCCACAGGATGCTCACAGTTCCTCTTGTTTCTAGTTGCTAATTAGATTTTAAAGCTGCTAAAAATACAGCCCTGGTAATAATTTATAGTGAAACCGCTATTTAAAGTAAGTTGAAAGGTATAGTTGCAAATAGCTTCTGTCATTGCCATGCTACCACCCCCATCATCACAGCTAATCTAAGGAAGACAGGTAGATATAATCAGAGCACAAATGTTTCCCCTGTATGGAAAAGACAGACACATTACACCCCTCAATTATAAGAGGAAATCAATACTGACAAATGTGAGTTTACATCTCAACCATTTATCTCTTAATTTCTAAGGGGGTAGACTTAATTAGAGCCTCGTGACATCAGTGTGTGGGCCTGAAAGCTCAAAGAAGCAGACTGACTTGACAGAAAGGAAAGCAGCCACGATCAACTCTCATGTTTAAATCCAATATGAGGATGTTCCCTGGAGCTCAGATAGGTCGGGTTAATTGACAGGTGCTGAAGTGGCTGTGTACTGGTTTGCTTTTCTGTGTCAGAAGACGAGTAAGATAAAAATTGGTCCTGAGCAGAGGCCCAACATGAGGCTAAAGCACCAGTTATGCTCATGAAAGGTTTCCCTCCAACCTATGTATGATTTGGAGGCTGCTTCTTCTTCAAGTCCTTGGAGGCCTTGAGGTTCACATGCCTTCTGGAGAAAGGATGGGAGCAAGAGCTGATGTCTATCTACAAGTCAGTGAACAGATCTGGACCTCAGGGCTCTGAGAGTGGAAAATGGGATGCTGTCAATCCAAGCAAAGGACATAAAACCATTGAACAAAAGGTTGAGGGGAAGATGATGGGGAGTAGCAGAAGACCTAGTGGGACATTGAGAATGTCTTTGGCCAGGCTGCCATGCATTCAGCAGAACTTTGGCCAGCCCCTTTTTAACTGATCAGCAATTATGTTCTGGTCTGGAGGTCAAGCATTCTACATCTTGTATTTGGTTTTGATAATAAAACAATTCCTGATGCTCATGCTACCCTTAGGTACCCCCTGAGCTTGGAGCCCCCAGGAGCACATCCACTTCCCTTGAAATCTGCAAGAGTCATTTCTGGGCCCCTGAAGTTAATATTTGGCTCATAATGAATTACCCGCAGTGGCCTGGACAGCGAAATGTTGAAGTATTTTTAAGCACTGCATTTGAGCTAAATGGCACAAGGAAGCGTCTGCATGAAGCAGCATATAATTAACTGCGATTACAGCTCCGGTCATATCCTGATCCATTTAAGTTATTTTTCAGAGTGCTCACTATCGCCACTGTTTAATTCATTTTTCTGTTAGATCGCAGCTACACAGACATCTTTCATCTGCTGCCAGTGAAATTAATATTTTTCTTTATTCCTAGTACAGATAGATTTTTTTTAAGCTAGTTAATTCTGGGGTGGTTCATGTGACAGGCTGGGTGGCAAAGTCAATCTTTCCTAGATATTTCAGAGGAGAAGGGTCTTTGATCTCCTTGTGTTCTGATGTTTGCTATAAGCATTGCCCTCTGTCACTCCATAGCCCATGACCTCTCATTAAATGGCAGCAGATTCTGTAGGTGTAAGTTTCTTTTTTTTCTGAGCAGAGAATTTGCAGCCAGAGAATTGGTACCAATATGTTTTGAACCAAAACAGCAAGTAGTGATTCAAACGTTCCCATGCATGCCCACCTGCCTGGGAACAGAGATCAACCCTTGTCATGGGCAGATGGGGGTTGCAAAACCAGAACATACGTGAAATAATCAGAAGCTCATGCAGTGGACAATATAAGGTGAGAAAAGGCCTGTCTTGCCTCTTTTACCAAAGGCCTGTTTCACCAATCACCTGTTTTTAATATTTTTATTTTTTTCCAGGAGATGCTTTTGGACCAGATCCTGGTCATCTTTCTAACCTTAGGAACTGGATGAACTTAGAGTTAGGCTGAGGGTTGAGCCTAAGAGTTGTGGCAGTGCATTGGTGTCACGGTCACAGGTGACTCAACAGGTACTTTGGTCCTAAATTAGGGCAGGTAAAATATGCTTTGCTTACTGTCAGGTGTTCTTTAAGACCTTTCCTAATAGTCTGCAAGATGCTCTTTAATACTCTGCAAGCCTGAAATTGCATTGTAAGACTAAAGTGCTCCTTCCTGCCTTCTTTCCAAGGAGGCAGCTGTGCAAAGCTGCAAAATGTGATGTGTGCACGTGCGTATGCCATTTATACACAGGCACACATTTCTGCCTAGCTGGTGCAGTTAGCAAAAACTTTTGCTCTGGGCTTGAGAATGACTGGGGCCGTCTCTTCTTTCTTCAGGAAATTTGCACCGAGGTGTTCAGTGTGTAAGGAGCCCATCATGCCAGCACCAGGACAAGAGGAGACTGTCCGCATTGTCGCCTTGGATCGTGACTTCCATGTCCAGTGCTACCGGTGTGAGGTTAGTATTCTAATCACATGAAGGAAAGAAAGCAAAGGCTGGTATAATTTCATCGCTGCCTCATGCTATAAACACGACAGGCATACCCTATTGTAACACTGGCTCTACAATCAAATTACTTCATTGACTCCAGCATGAAAGGAATTTTTCCTCATTTATATCAGCGCAAATGAGAAGAAAATCAGGTCCCTTATTCATAACAGGTTCATTAGGAGAGCAAGAGAATGTGACTCAGTTAATTAGAGCTTAATATTTGAGAGCATCATAAATTATAGCTTGGACACAAACGTTGCTCATGTTTATGTTCTTAAAATGAAAGCTAATGTGTGTTAGAATTTGAGCAAGATTGTACAGGAAACTCAACATATGGCTCTGGGTTGAAGAATTTTAATGGACACATAAACATGATCATTCTTGTTCAGTGCAATGCTTTTTGTGCTACTTTCCTGTTAAGTTTCATTACACACTTCATATAATTTTGATGGTAAGAATCTGAAGACAGAAGAAAAATCACCTTAAAGCAATTAACATGTGAGAACAGCTGTGTTAGAGAACCTTCAAGAATTCCTCAATGCAAGTGTTACTTGCTGGATAATATATTAGCCAGATGGCAGGGTAAGAAAACGAGACCAAAAGTATTATCACAGTTGCAGGCTTTAATATCCAACTGGAAAAAAGGATGGACTCTGGCTTAAAGGTCTTGCCTGGGACTGGAGGCATCTGGTTCACTTCTCAGTCTGACACTGGCATCCAGGATTCGGCCCATTAAGCCTAATTTGCGTAAGGCATTGGGGCATTCGTACACTAAATTATGCAGAGTCTAATTCATCATACAGCATGTCCCCATGCTGGCTGTTGAGATACCTAGGTTTCATGCGTGAATGTCAGAAGTAGGTGCAGTGGAAAGCTGAGGACAGACACATGGCTCCATGAAGTCCAACGTAGGTCCCAAAACAGCACATTATTAACTTGGAGCATCATCTCATGGGCAACTGAACTGCTGTGGGCTTGACCTGAAGTATTCATGTGGATTTGCTGTTCCAGAGATTGCTGCACTATGATCTCTGCACAATGCAAGTCTTCCCACAGGCACTGTGTATCCGTAAGACAATAAAGATGAGACCTAGACTCCCACATCAGTGAGGTACAGAAGTCTTTTGCAATCTCTGAAAATCCTTCTGTGTTTTGGCCTTCACCTCCACGTGCCTCAACTATCTCAAGTGGAGCAATAGTTACATTCCTTTTTCTACCACTTGCTTGCCAAGTGTATTTACAAACACAGATTTATCATGAAGAGGCATGGCCTCTAAGCAAGCTGTAATCCACTTACTGCAGCTCCATCAGTAGTCCTTGCCCAAATGATTGCCTGATCACACCATGAGGAGTAATTCCCAGTCTTCTTAGCAGCTATACTTAAGTCCACCTGGAATTATACAGATAGAGTTCTCTGGGGCAGTGCTCGGGCCTCTTTTGGGGGGTTTCCACTGTTCCTGTCTCAGCAAAATCCTCCTTTC
The DNA here is from genome assembly GCF_011077185.1 of Oxyura jamaicensis. Lineage (NCBI taxonomy): Eukaryota > Metazoa > Chordata > Aves > Anseriformes > Anatidae > Oxyura > Oxyura jamaicensis. Next base: position 15,159,335 of record NC_048901.1, on the reverse strand, counting down.
AGGCACACCCTTTTGCACCAACAGCAATATAAACACAGGTGGCAGTTCTGGTCATGGGAGACAGGCAGGGAGTTTGCTTAGCTGTCACCCTGGAAAGGATGCTATAGCTTTGTGGCATTAACTCTTCCAAAGGAGATTACCTGTAGTCAGATATTAGTAGCGAACTTCCTTCCTGGGGATGCTTACTTTTTTATCTTTTTTGCATTATTAAATATGTGCTTAAGTTTGATGTTTTCTTCAATGCGAAGACCTTTCCTTCCTCAGAAATGTGAAGGGAGTAATCTCCTTTTATTTTCAATTGGATTAAATTCAGCAGAGAGCTTTGGAACCCATCTTCTCTGCAGCATTGTCTCTTATCAGGAAATGGCTTAATCATGAAAGACATCACGTACCTCAGCTTCTGCTTTACGCTGACTCAGGCTGGATCCTGTTACAAGGTGGAGAGGGAGGAGAGAGCTTCTTTGACTAATAGATTCTTCGCTTAATCTTGTTCTTATTTCTTATTTACTTTGCTCTTGCTGTTTGCTTGTTTCTTAGGACTGCGGCGGCCTCCTCTCTGAAGGGGACAATCAGGGCTGTTACCCTTTGGACGGGCACATCCTTTGCAAGACCTGCAACTCGGCTCGGATCCAGGCTCTGACTGCCAAGGCCAGCACTGATCTCTGAGTATCAACTGTGACCCTCCTCAGGATGCCTTCCTGGGGGAATTGCACAAGCTTTGCATGATTTCTTTCCAGCCTAGGGTCTGAAACTCTGTTTAAAAAAAAAAAAAAAAAAAAAAAAAAAAAAAAAAACTGGAAGGCTTTGGAACAAGAGGGCATTCAGGCCATGTTCAGACTGCCTGCAATAGGCACCTAATTTAGACAGGATTCTCCAGGAGGGTGGCAAGTCAGACCACCAGCTGTCTCTGCAGTTGATGGTGACAAGTGATGATAACACCTAAGTTATCTGCCTGTAGAAGGAGGTCTGAACTGGTGAAAGGTGGCTGAGCTAGACTTTTCCTAAGTCATTCTTGATCAGCTCTCACTGAAGACAGGGGAGCTTCTCTTTGATTTTAATAGGATCTGAGTCACAGCAGAAGTAGCTCCACTGTCACAGAAGGTGTGAAACCAGTATGAGAGTAAAACCAGTGCTCCTCTCATTACATCACAAACAATACAACTTCAACCACGCTGCACCTAAGAGTGTAGATGTGATCTTGTATCTTTGGGACGCAGATTTATTGTCTGTATCTTTTGTCTTAGGCCCTTACTTGTCTCCATTCCCTTCCAGTTCTATAGGTTTTTTTTCTTTTTCTTATGAAATTATATTTTGCTATTGCATAAATTTATTCAGTAGTGATGCTTCCAATTCACAAAATGAGCAATCACAGAATGACATAAGCTTGAATACACTACACACACACACATACACACACAGACACAATGTGCTTTTGATTTAGTAGAGATATAAGTCAATCATGTCCATTGAGAAGGTCTTTTAAGGATCTGGGGCTGGAAACACTTTTAAAAAAATCCCAGTAGTTAAAAAAAAAAAAAAGACTACATAGAACTGCAGTGCAGAAAGCGATGCTCAAAAACACCTTATGCCACTCATTATAGTGGGACCAGTGTCAGCACTGGTTTCTGGGTAGATATTTAAGCAGTGCAGCCTTGTTTCGTTGTTTATTGCAGTGGGGAGGATTTTTCTTCAACTGTAACAGGAATTGAATCAGGCCTTGGGATAGATGTTTCTCTGATGGTAACGTGCACAATCTGGAGTTCTCATTAAAAAAGATATTTCAACAACGGCAAAAGGGCCTTTCTAAATACATGCAGTTGTTCAGTTTTTATCTTAAAAAAGTTAAAGAAGGTGTTAAACTGTTCTCTGTGCCAACCCAGAAAGCAAGCATTTTTTTTCTTTCATTTTCATCCCAGCCACTTATTACTCCTCACTGGTAAAATGTCATTGCAGAAGAGTGCTGGGCCAGGAGCAGCACTTTCATCTTCTGTCCAGAGTTAATACAGATGCCAAGGTAAATAAAAGCTGGGCACAGATAACCTTTTTTTTTTTTTTTTTTCTCATGTTGATAGAGTTTTTGTGGGTTTTGTTGTTTTATTAATTAAAAAAAAATAATAAATTTGCAGCTCACTCTGAGCAGCTATAATATTCTTGTTCATGAAACCCATAATAACTCAGGTGCAAATTACATAGTGAGGGAGTAATTTTCGTATCACTGAATTGACATTAATATCTTATTTGCAGATGTAATCAAAGAGAATACCTTTCTTTGCACTTAACAAATTAAGAAGCAGAACTGAAACAGTTGCAGGCTGATTGACCATATTAGTGACAAATTGGCACTTTTCAAGAGTGTTACAAGAAATTTTTTTCATGCACGCACTGAAAAGCAATGAGAATGCAGTGCTTTCATCTTTAATCTCTATAACAGAAGCCTGATATAATTATACCTACTAATGCTGGAAAAAAAGGGAAAGTTAGATGAGCTGGGCTGGTAAGAAACAAAGAAGAAAAAATTAATATACTTACTGCAGCTCCGGCAAATGGTGCATTTCCTTTCAGTTTAGCACTAACCTTTATGGATGAACACTGTGAACTGTAATAGCTTTAGCTGTATACAGTAAATTCAAATACAAACTGTGTAAGGAACAGAGGTTTCAGATAGGTATTTCTGTATTTTGGCAAGCTGCAATGGTGTCAGGGAAGACTCCCAAAATTCACAGCTCAAAATGAATCCTTCTTTGTAGAAGGGTGGCATCATTAAGCAATAGAAATCGTTCTCCACTGTAGTGACTGTGTTGAAGCAGTTTGCCTTTTTATACTAGATTTCTACCCTGGCCTTCAAGAATTTTACTGCCTTATACATTAACAGACTTTTTTGCACTGTGGCTTCTGCCAGATTCCATCTGGGCTCCTGCTCCCTGAACCATGGCACGTAAGATACTTCTGAGCTCGCTTCTTTACAGGCAGTCCCCACCACCACTAGTCAAAAACCCTGGCAACTATTGAGCAAATCCAGTTTGAATTAACCCCACAGAAACACTGGAGTGCAGAGCTGGGGTTGCTAACACTGTTGTATTCCTATGGAGGATTTTACATTTCTGCAAGCATGTACAGAAGAAGCCATTCATCAGGCTGCAAACACAGCTCTGAACTTCCTCCTTGTTAGTGTTAAATCAGGTGGCTGATGAGACTCTCATAAATAACAGTGTGGTAACTGATTCAAGTGAGCTATTTTGGCTACAGTCTGCAGGCAGGAACGACTCAGGAGGACTGAAGTCCAGAGCCCCTTGGGCTTTTATGGCTCTGCCATAGGCTGGACTTGGAGTAAGTCATATGGCTTCTCATTTTCTGCGCGAGGTTTCTTTACAACTTCCCAGGGATGCTATGGGAATTAAACTAATCACAGATTGGCCCAAACTACTGATTTTGGAGTTCTGTTTTCTCTTTCCAGAGAAGTTTGCTGGTATGTAGGTTTGGGATTCCAGCCCATTTAAAAGCTAAGGGCCAGCCAGGAGTTCTAGATCTGAATCTCTGTGTTACTAGTGTGCTGTGGTGAGTTGGGCTGATGTGCACGGAGGTGAGAGCCAAACTTTTCACTCATTAAATACCCCACGGATGGAAAGCGGTTGACAAAGATTGAGTGGTGTTATATGAGGTACTGGGGCTAATTTCTATACCTGATATATCTGGGCAAAAGTACTGTCGTGCTTCTGTTTTTACTTCTGAAACACCAAAGCCACCTGCCTGTTGGAAGGAGTGAGTGTCCAAAAAGCTCATCTTCATTTTCTGTAATGCATGTTCTTTTGGATTCTAAAATTGCTATAAATATATTTGAAAGGTAGAGCATATATGTATATATACATGTATGTACCGAGGGTCTCATCACCCACCTGTGTACGGAAATCTCCCCTCTGATGCATCAGGGTTTAATTAGGAAATGTTGGTGGACTTATCTTACTTGCACTGTAATTAAGAACCCCTGGGATATTGCTACATCACAATATTTATCGCATATTTGTAATATAACCTGACCTATCTGTTCCAAAGAAGGATTTTATTTTGCCAAAGAGGCCTTGCTTTTTTAAGGTGCATTTCTTAGCCATGATAAAAATCACTTTGTTTGTGCCTGTGGTAATGTCTAAACTGTTCCTTTCAGAAAGATTTGGAAGATCATACACATCTCTGTTTGAGTCTACAGAGGTTTTGCTTGTGCTGCTTTGGCTTTTTGAACATTTGTTGGCGAGTAGAGCCTGATCCCATGATTTGTGTGGCCAGATAGGGCCCAAGAGGGGCCAGGATCAGGTTCTAATTTAGCAAAATGCTTAAGCCCACGGGGTTTGTTTAAGCATGGTCTTAAAGCCATTGCATGGTATGACATAAGCCATGGGTGCAGTCATTAATACCAGACTGATTCTGAATGGCCCAGTCAGGCAGATTCAAGTTGGGTAGGATGTGGGCACAAATTTCTGTCAAATGAGCTTGAACACACGATGCAGCTCCTGCGTCCCCCTCATGCTGGCTGGAGGAGGGCAAACAGGACATGATCCAATGCAACATGTGGACAACGGGAGGGTGAGTTATTACAAGATCAGTGCTTCGTGTCAGGTGGCTGTGGCACTTTCCCTGTGTCATAAGTAGCCCTACAGCCAGATCTACTGTATCTTTGAACCATGGCTTTAAGTATCTACTTAAACTTTCTCCAAAAGATTGGGTTGCCTTGGTTACAGCCCAGTCCTTAAGCATATCCCCAAGGCTAACACTAGTATTTTATGAATGTGATGGGTTTTTTTGTCACTTACCTTAATCATTGCCTGAACGTTGCTTTTAAAAACAGAAAGCAACACCATTGCTTTAGCATATCAGATAATGCACCTTTAATTTTGTTTTTGTTTTTTTAAATATTTTAGTTTAGATTTTTATCACAGCTGCAAAACACTTGGGTGATGACTTCATCATAGAGGTGTGGGAGTAGCAAAGTGTTTATCAGAGTGAACTCTACATAATAGTGCTCAGCCTGATGGCAGGAGCAAGGCTTCCCTGAGACACAGGCCTCAAGTTGACTTTCTGCCTACCAGCAAAATATGTGCCTGAGAAGAATGAGGAAAAGGTGTCTTTTAGAGAATTGGTGGCAGTTGAAGAGAATATGAAACAAATCATACTGAAATCTCTTTGAACCTGCTCCTTCCTGCTAGGCCATGGTGAGCCAAGCCTAGCCTAGGCCTGGTTTTATGGTATTGATCCGTTTGATTTTGAGACAGTCTGGCAAATGTGGGCTAACAGGACCCCCAGAGACAGTCTGAGAGGGAAATCCTGCATCTTCACCTTCCTTCAGTAACTGTGTTAGACAGCTGATGCCTTGGCTGAGAAAGGATTTGAGTTTTTAACTGTTTGTTTTTTGTTTTTTTTTATTGATATCTGTTTCTTGCAGTCGGTTCATCATGTTGATTTGCTATTTGTTCCCAGAGTTGTGCTGACTACACTTGATATAGATTTCAATACTGTAAGTCAGGGCTAGCAGAGAGATGTGCTGAGGAATCTCGCTGTGGTGAAATTCCCAAGAGAAAACACTAGTGATGGTAATTGAGGGTTTGTTGCCAAAGGATAGCAGGAACTACTTAGAACTATCTGGAGGTTAGCAATGTACAAATTAAGAGAGCTGTGAGTGAGAACACTATTTCCAGTTAGGGCTGGTCACAATTTTTACACTAAATTATGTGATGTCAAAAGTGCCATTTTTTTAATGAGATATTCTCCTTTCAGTGTTATCCACAACAGTTTTTCTTGCTGTTATAATTAAAACCATATTGAATTTTTATCTAAATAGATTTCAGAGTTGTTAACAAATATTTTCATTTCTCAAAAACCCATGTCTCCCTCATTTTTTGTAGTTCTTGGGTTTCTTCTGCTGGTAAATTAAAGTCTCTGTAATGGTTTTGAAAACTTTTTTGGATAAAAATTCTCTTTTCATTTTTTTAAAGCACGGATTCTTGGAAAATGATCCAGTATTAGGCCTGGTAAAGTAAAATTTTAAGAAAAAGAGCTTTGAAACTTTTCACAAGGTATTTTACCCCCTATTTTTGACTAGCTTTGCTAACTTTGAAGTCACTGTATCCATTGCCAGAACAATCCAAATAATGTGACTCTTCTTAAAATAACAGCATTACTTCTGTTGGGTTTGTTTTTCTGAAAGCCATGGGCTGGCTGGCTATGGAGAGTGCCTATGACTTTTTATGTGGCAATTGTGTTTTTTTTTTTTTTTTTCTTAAAATTAGTGAAAAATATAAGCACGTTATTGCAGCTGCCGTGAAGATCAAGAGGTACGATTGAACTTCACCATTCTGAGCTTGGGAATGGCATTTCTCCTTAAACATTTCTAGAAATATTACCTGTCTTCCTCAACATTTCAAGTTTGAATTTGCAACAGTCAATTGCCTGTCTGGCATTTGGTGCTTCTGAGTGCTGAGAGAGAGAAGACTTAACACTTGTGAAATTATAAAGTTCTCCTGACATCTAAAAACTTGAGAGACAACCATAAGCTCAGTAGGCTTCCTGATGGCCTTTGGGGAACAGCTCTCATTTCAGCTTGTGGGTTCTGTGCTGTGATTTGCAAACACTAGGCTCAAGCACCTGCAGACCACTCTGGCATATGGACTCACATGCACGCATAAGGTGGTTGTGGGGCTACAACTAAGAAATGTTTAGGCTGAAATATTAAGCGCTGCTACTTATACCCACTGGGCTTTGTTCCTGGCTGTTCCTGGTCTCTTTTAGCTTCATGTTATGCATATAGGCAACTACCCCATGGGCTGGTCACTGATATCAAGAGCTCTTAGGGCAAACTCTTTTTTTTCCTGTTTTGCTGTTTGTCTACATTTCTCATCATGTGTCAATCTTTTAGAAAATGAGGAAGGAAACAAAAGCCCCAGGGGTGACATTACCTTTACATTTCCAGGGTTTAACATCCCTCGTTGGGAACGTGGTGCTTGGGGGCTCTTTGCTCTGTCTCTGCCCTCCCTTTTTTCCACAAGTGGCAATCTTACCTTCTTTTTCCATTTGCTCAACGTGCTCTTGTCCTTGTAGTGAAGATGGTATGTTACTTACTTCACAGAGGTATTGCAAGGCTTAGCTAGTAGTCGGAAAAACTTTTCCAGATCTTTAATCAAGTAGTTTTGCGCATCCATAGTATCAGTGGCCTGCCATATGGATATCAAAGAAAATGATTATAATTATTGCTTTTAAAATGATTGTGAAATTGTGCCTTACTTTTTCAGTCATATTTAACCATGTAATTTAGAACCACATGATTGCAGGGACTTATCATGAAGAAATTTGTTTGAAGGATAGTTTGTTTTTAAATATTTTTTCTCCAAAAATGAATTTATTAGTTTTCCCTCCTTTATTTCTTTTCCTCCAGTTTTATTCCTTTAATATGTTTGTGTAAAAGGGCAGCCAACATTTGCATTCGTGAGAGACAGAAGATTTTATTTGGTCTTGTGTGTGGAGCTTTCATTTTCTTTTATGTTCCTTCAGGAAAATTCCTCTCTGCCCGATTACTCATAGTTAGATGTCTTTAAATGCAGGCTGACCAGTAAGGGTTTTTTGTTGTTGTTTAATTTAGTGTGTGGTTTGCTTTGTGTTTTTGTTTTTTAATTATCTGGATATCGGGTACCGGGGAGGCATTGCACATTAATGCAGAATGTTAATGCTAATTTTCATAGAAAAGACAAAATTAGAGTCCTTTCCCTGTCTCCAGCACAGTTTTGTTACTGTTTTGTGTACGACACTAATACTAAGCCAGACTGTAAAGGCAGAACGCTCGGTGACCTACTTCCATTCACCAGCAAGAATCCTTTGTCAGCTGACTCCTGTTTGTTTGTTCATTTTTAAATGTCGGATTACAGAACGAGCATCTCCCAAAGATGAAAGAAAACAGTGTTTTCATGTGCAGGAAATTTGGGGTTGCAGTAACAGAACATTTTCTTTGTGAATTTGGATGTCATGGTGTTTTAAAGCCCCTGCCTGGAGCCTAAATCAATTTGGCCTCTCATCCAGTTCATCTCACTGGTGCTCCTAAAAGGCTGCAGCCCTGCAAAAGCTCATGCAGCATTTTTGGCCTCTTTCCCTTGCTCCCATTTGGTACATATTTGCACAATTTAACTGAGCTTTTCTTTCTGCTGAAGGTCAGATGCAAGCGATACGAAACACTAAACTTTATAAACAAGCAAAGCCATTTTAACCACAGTGTTTTGGACAAGAATGGGTTTTTAGGTGGCGCACTGTCTGCTGGCCTGTGGAGGGGGGATCCTGAGACTACATTTGACTGAAACAGGATGCAAAGCCACAAGCCTTGGTTTCTTAATAAACTACTTACTGTAATCCAGCTACACAGTTTCAGCCTCACACTTTAGAAGAAGCTTCCAGCAGCAACGCACATACAGGCACTTTCCCTTTTCCTTGCAGAAAGTGAAACTTTCCCAACCAGTGCCAATTTAACCTATTGCATAAGATGCTGGAAGTTTGTTTTTTTGGTTGTTTTTCTTTTTTTTTTTTTTCCTTGGGATTCTTTCTGTAACCTCTATGAGCAAAGGATGAATAGCTTTTCTTTTTCCTTTTTTTTTTGACAAGATTAGATGTTGCATATTGATGAGCTAGCATTTCAAAGGTCCATGGGGCTTTGGAACGTATTAAGAATCTCTGAAGTTTAATATTCACCACATCTTAAATATTCAGAAGGAAAAATCTGCATAAAATGGCTTTTGATAAATACGTTCTAGGCGTTCTTTCTTGCTGTCTTACACAAGCGTTGTGGGGATTGTGGCCGTGCCAGTTTTGTTCCAAAGTGTCTTTTGTTTCAGCTTATCAGGACCATTTTGATCCCATTTGTATGCCCAGCACTTGTCCTGAAGTCTTTTATGGTTCCCGCTGGAACTGTACTGCAGGCAGGTGGATGTAACCAAGGCAAAGGCGCTGCTGAGCACCCTAACTCCTGCACAGCTGTCTGCCTCATTGCTCCCCTCCTGCTGTACAGCCTCATCCTGTGCTTGCTTTTGGCGGTGCAGGTTGCTCAGCCTGGCTGGTTAGCCCAGCAGTCAGGCTTGGCTAAGATCTTTCTGGAGACATTCTTCATGCTGGTGGGGATTTGCAGGTGGAGAGGGCAAGATCCTGGATGCAGGGACAAAGCAAAGTGCCATTCAGGGCATCTCAGATCTCACAGGGCAGTTTGGGTCTTTAGTAAGAATCTCAGCAGTAAGAGGAATGTTTTTAGGAGAAATCCTTCCCTGGATCTGTTTCCCATCTCTGTTGAAAATCCGATTGAAGCTTTAGATGAGAATCAGTGATGGGCTGTGTACACTCAGATATTTTACTGTATTATCAACACTCTCGTTTGCCTTATCCTTGAAGTCCCATGGTGCATGCCATGGTGTGCAGGACAGCTTCTTTGGCCCTGTTCATATGCAGCCTGGACTTTGTCATGCCAGCCCCTGTTAAATCAGTGCCTGGTACTTTTTCTCAGGACAGCTCTGGCTTGGGCCAAGGGCAACTCATGCTCCAATGCAAACAGTGGTGCTTTCTTTTTTGGCTTAAAAATAATGCAGCCTTTTCAAATTCACCTTTCCCCTCTCATGTATTCCTGACAGAAGTAGGATTTTAAATATTTCATAACATTCCTCTTTCTTCTCCTTTTTTGCCAGATGTCTTGAAAACATTGTCAGATTACAATCTGGGTGGGGGTTTTCAGGATCGATTTCCTTTCCTTCTTGATTGCGTGGTGTAGGTTTGCAATAAGTTTTTTTTTTCTTTTTTTTCCATGTCTTACAGAACAGATGCCTTCAGTTTATGCAGAGAAAGATTGACTATGATTAGAGCTAATCCAGGATGGCAGGATTGGACCCCCACAGTGAAATCTAGAAAAGTGATTGCAAAAGTATTTTGTTTCTCCTTTATTAATTACACAGGAAGTTTCCACAGAAGGCTCATGTAACACAACTGGCCTATGTAATAAGTAGCAGGGCCTGTAATTACAGTCTGTCTTCTGATCCTATCTGTGCTCTGACTTTCTAGGCATTGCAGTTCTATTTACATGTGTCTTTGTCACCTTTTAAATTTTTGATTGGTCACTAAGGGAAGAACAGCACAAGCTGCGAGCCCTGTGGAGATCCAGCAATGAGGCCTCCTCCTCCTCACGTATCTGCCTGCTTTGGGACACAGGAGAGAGAGATTTTTACCAGGCATGTAGCAAGGGGAGTGGGCTGTGTGCCAGCTGTGTATCTTTTGAGATCTCGGAGTCCTCATAGGACTGGAAATTTGAACCTTTTACAGGTCTTAAGTAGTGTACTATCCTGCGAGGGAGTTTGTGTATCAGCATTTCTTTGCTCCAAGCAGTTTCTACAGGATTTCGCCTTTCTTTTCTGTAAGATTCAGGATCGTATGGTTGCAAAGAGATCCTTCCAGCTATGGCACAAGGAGGGAGATGGCTTTTAGCATCGTGCAGAGAAGCTGAGCTATAAATGCTGATATCGATGTAAAACAACAGTAACCTGAGTGGAAGTGGAAGGCAGCGATTTACCCGCGGTTCAGCACCAGGTTCACCAGCACTGAGCACCAGCAAGCAGGCCTCAAGCAGGTCAGCTCCCTGGCGTGTCAGTCCTGAGGCCTGGCAATGAGGAAATGGGCTCCTTGTAGAAGTCCTTGGTGCTGGTCACTCCCACAGTAGTCTCTTCTCTCTTTTAAAATGTGTTCTTGAGTTAGGGTAGAACTCGAGAGGGATGTCCCCCAGTCTTTTCCTTCAAGCCATACTCCTAGCGCTATGTTAGATCAAGAGGAACAAAAGCCATTGTGCAAACACTGTTATTCTATGCAAAAAATATTAACAACCCACTATGGATACATTTAATGTCCATTGAAGCGTTAGGCAAATCGTCCCTTTTCTGCAGCTTGCACTGTTATTTAATTATTTTTGGTATGACTTATAAAAAAAAAAAGAACAATTATTTTTAATTTTTTTCTAACTCTACTTCTAAGAAAGTTGATGCTTTAAAGGAAAAAAAAAAAAACTTACTTTCAAACATGGGTTTTTCAGGCTTCAAAATTAATAATTTCTACACCTGACCCAGTTCTTGCAGCTGCCAAAAAAGAAAAGAGAAAGCTATTTAAATTTCTCATAGAACCATTTATCTCTTAAAATATGCCAAGGCAATTTGAGGTGGGGGTGGAGACTCAGCTATTTATCTCAGCAGCTTGATTTTTCTCTTTATGTTTCTAACTGTCAGGGGAAAAAAACGGTAGGAAGCTATTCTTGGGCTATTATTGATGTATTGTGTTGCCATTATGCAGGATGTCTGCTTTGCTATATACGGAAGGACATTAATAATAGCCACCTCCCCTGCCCCCAGCCTCGGTTCCTCTTTGGGAAGATACGCTTTAAACTGGAGCATCTGCCCTGCTCAGACTGCTGCTCCCCCCTCTTCCCACCGTTTGTTCCCAGACTAGTTTGGGGGAACAAGGCTAAAGGGAATAAGGAGACAGGTTATAAGGCCGTTCTTCTGCCCACTCGTGTTCTTGCTCCAGGCAAGTTATTTCCATGCCATGTACCTGGCTTCCTCTTCCCTTCCCGTGTGTTGCTCCTCTTTTCATTCTAAGTTCATCGGTAAAAAAATAAAAAATAAAAAAATAAAAAAATGAAAAAATAAAAAATAAAAAAAAAAATCTTGCTGTTTTTTCTCACAGGGGCTGGCTGGCAGAATGGGCTCAGCAACAGCCCTCTGATTTGTTATCACCCAGCACATCGTATCCAGAAACGTAGGTTTCCTCATTATTTGCCCTAAGTAGGAAAATGCATTTCCATTCCCATCCCCCCTACCCCAGGTTTAAAACATTGTGAAAACTATAAAGGGTCAGTCCACTTGTTTAAAGACTCGGATGCTTGTTTTATTTTTGGAAGCAGAGTGTATGTTGAACAGGAATAGTTTGATGTTTAAAAAATAGCCCCACTTCAGCATTCCCCTGAGGTGCGGGAAGTCGTGTCTCCGCAGGTCCCTGCCAGCAGCGGGACAGCCCGGAGAGCAAGGCCAGCTTGAATAGGAAAGAGAACTGACCAACCTCATTTCATCTGGGAGCTGAGAGGTGAAAATAATAAACATGGCAAAAACTAAAGGGTGTAATTGCTCTTTTTTTTTTTTTTTTTAAGTGGCTAAGTTTCTGCTTTTTGTGCTAATTTTGTTGTACAGAAGCTTTGCTTCTTCAGCATTTCTTGTAGTCAGGACCAAGTGCTCTTTAGTGATGTCTTTTTTTCTTTAATTCACTTGCTAGCTGGGTCCTAGGCTTGATCTGGTCCTTATATGGTCCAGAACTGTTTTGTTTTGGGCACTGATTTAAAACAAAGTTAGGAACTCTTTAGGAAAGCACACCCAGGTTTTAGGACTAGAAAATGCAATCAGAATATTTTCCAGTTCTGATACAGGGAAGTTTTCCAAATATGAAGTCTGTGGGAGGAATGCCTTCATTCGGGAAAGTGCTCGGATTTCAAAACGAAAGGGAGATGGGCATTCACTGTAGTTCCTCATTGCTTTTATATTCTTCCTTGGTGGCAGCTGCTTAATCAAGAATGAGAAAAAAGCCACCCTCTGGCATATTGCCTAAACTAGAGCCCAGCACCTCCTCGGCGGGTGTTTGCTCCGGCTTGCCATGCTGCCGTAGCCTGTTCCCTGCAGATCTAGGGCTGAGGAAATCCTCCTAATGAACCAAGGCCCACCTCATCCTCTCCGTATCCAGAGCTGCACCCTGTGGTGAGTCTGCAGCCAGCCTAGGGCTTGATCCTGTCTTTGTAGTGCAGGTACTTCACCAGAAACAGGTGTTTTCTCTCTGCCGTTAGCTGTGGGTTTTCTCTGCAGTGATTAAGATTTGCAGGGAAGGGGAGGGGGATCCTGCTCCAATTAGGCTGCCTTTGTGCTAATGTTTCATTCAGGGCTGTGTGAGATGAGCAGCGTTACTGAAATGCACAGCCAGAGGTTGTGGTTTGTTTCAATTTGAGGTGATACCCACTGAAAGCACAGAATTGAGGCACGGCTTCACATCTGCCAGTGCGTTACTGACAGCTCTCTATGGGTAGGAAGCCAATTCCACATGGGCAAAGGGATGTTTTCTGCCTTGTCCTTTGAGTCTGATCTAGTTCTTTGATCTATCCATACAGAAGGAGTATTTCTAATGTGCCCAATGGCCAAGTAGCTAAGCACCTGACAAGCATCTAAGCAGCACAACCAGCAAGATGAGGAGTAGGTTATTAACTGAGTTGCCTTTTCAAAAATATATTCCACTTTCTTCACAATGTGCCTTTTCAGAGACCTGTGGTAGTCATTCATGGGCAGCAGAGAAATAACCTCCATGCCAAGCAGGGATGAGAACCGTAGGAATGATACAGAACAGAAGCAACAGGCAGTTAATTTTGACCATCTGTTTGTTCTCCACTGGGATGAGCAAAGCTTGTCTTGTTCACTACACCACCTTGTCTGGTAGACAACTGTTCAGCAGTGGAGGTACTTGGGTGTATCTCCTTCAACATCTCAATCTTGTCAGAGCTCCAGAGTCGTTCATTTCTGGAGATTTTATTTGCTTAATATTAGCTTTTATAAGGTCTCCATAATCCACTTTTTTGTACAACATTAGAAGAGAAAATTCAAAGGTGAACCAAAGGCTGGGTGTTTGACTGGTGCTACTGTGTTAAAAAGGCTGATTGCTTTCACTTTGAATCCCCCAAAAAATGTCTCAGGAAGCTCTTTTCAAGCTGCAGTTGGAGAGGAAATGCAAGCTTTATTGGAAATGCAGCAAAGGGAAAGCTTTGATTCTTTGATGCTCGGGACACCACTGCCACAACCCCTGTTGTCCCTCTGCAGAGTGGGGACTGAGAATCGGTCGAGGTATGGGCAGAGCAAATTCATGCTTGGATTTTCTCTTGACCTTGCTAGATAGGATGTGCCTTGGTGAAAAATTCAACTTTCTTAAGGGTCCTATAATTTCCCACACCGTGGCTATTATTCTGAACTGCCAGAGAGCCTGGAGGGCAGCCTCCAGGTGTCTTCCTCCCACTTAGTGAAACGAGAGGCAGAGCACCGATAGTGCAGTGTTGGTAACGGCACCTTCCTGCTCAGAACAAACAGCAGAGATCTGTTGCATTTCAGAGCCTAATCCCTAACACTTACTTTAACTGTGGGCTGACACCAGGGGGTCCGAACCATGTGTGGGTCATTCCAGAAGGATTCCTCTTGGCTAAGTGCCCCATGGAGAACCCCCCAGGGCTAAGAGATGTGCTTAGCTATTCCAAAGTGCAAGGAGGGCATGCCCCCAGGAATGTATTTGCCCTCTGTTGCTGCTGTGCTTGGGCCTGTCCCTGCCAGCTGTAGACCTGTCTGCTCTAGGGTTCACTGGTGATGTTTACTGGTTGGATATTAAGGGGTAGTGGATGATTAGGCCAGGTTTGAGATGGTATTTCAGCTTTCTGGTAGCAGTTGGTTTAGCCCTTGAGACAGGGCGGGTTTTGTGTTGTTTCCTTCGGTGCAGCTGGGAGGGGAGCGTGGCTGCTCGCCCTTCTCCTGGTTCTGCAGCAGCAGACAGAGGCTCTCAGTGGTATGGGAAGCATCTTCCTTTAAATGTGAATCACTAGCCTGGGTATCTGGGCAAGAGAGGGGTGCAAGGAGGCATTCCCTGTATGAGGAATGCCTTCAGCTGCACACTCCGTGCCTTCAGATCCTATTGAAGTAACATTACTTGAGCTTTTGGGACTGGTCTCCCGTCTGTCAGAGCATGGGAGGACCAGAGCGTTATGCCTTGCTGAGCACAAGCAGCACCCACGTCTGTGAGGGGCCCGATCCTGCTGTCATTGGAGTTGTCACGAATCCTGCGAGTTGCTGAATGCCCCTCCCGTGAGAGGCTGAGTCCCCTCCCTTCTCACTGAACCCACCAGGCCACTCGGCTCCTTCACTGACTACTTCCACAGGGCTTTGAGGGCACTCAGGAAATGCAATCAGCACCTTACAGGATCGGTCTGCTAGGTTATATATGAAGTTTTTTCTCTGGTAACTTGTGTGCATGAATTGAAAACCATTTATTCCAGTTTGTTCTGAGGACAGATACAGCATATACACATTTTCTATATTTATAAATATCTATAGATATATATATTTTGTTCTCGGCTAGTTACCTCTTCTAAACTGCAATTTTCAGAGCAACCGGCGTATATTTTTTATTCAACACGTAAAATGACTTTTTACTGTAAGAGAATGAAAGCTGTTTTAAGCATGTGTTTTCTGTATTTTTATTATGCATTATCCAATTATATTGAGATGTATTTTCCTCTTTGCTCTGCTCTCTCAGTTGTTATCCTTATTTTATCAGTTATGCTTTTCTAATGTTTTGTAAGGGAAAATAAATATGCAAAATCGCCAGATGCCTTTTTTCTTTGCAGAAGAAGTATCACAAATGCTTTTTTATTACATTTTACCAATCCAATAAACTCCTTATAAATTTCATTTTTGTTTGCTAGCGTGTGAAATTATTTTTTCAAGTCGAATGGTATTTACTTTCTCCCAACCTCCACCTGCAATTATGCTTCATATCCTTCATCCTTCTCTTTCACATTCAAAATTTCACCATGTGGCTCTTTAACGTGCTTAATTCCAGAGTGAGCCTCTTTCACTGTTGGGTGAAGCAAGGATGCTAGAGATACGTCACAAGAGAGGCAACCCCCGGCTTGTACTGACCACCTCGTACAAATCTGGGGCTGTTCTCCCAAACGTGTGCCGTTGCAGAAGAGAGCCCTCCATTCCTGAGCCATGAGGTAATCTGCAGAGGTGGGTTGATGTGCAGAGGTTGCCCGCAAGTATTCTCAAGGCTGAGTTGTGATGGGGTGGCAGCAGAGCCAAGCACCTTGCTTTGCAGCTGAACGGAGGAGCATTATTCTTAGTACTTCAGGGAGGGCAGAAGTGTGGTGTGCAGTGTATCTCTTAGGAAATTTTTTCTAGGCTGTCAGTGCAGTAAATAACCTGAATTGTTCCTCATCCAGTCCAATCTGCTTCAGAAAAATACTACTGCTCATCGCAGAGCCTGACCTTCACCTCTCCAGTCAAAGCAACTGGCACTGCACCAGACCCTCACCGAGTGCTTTCCCTGACCAAAACACTTCAAGTGACAGAGAATCCAGTGTGTCTCCAGGTAAGCTGCTTCGTACTTGTTCAATATCTGCACCCTGTTTTTAGCTTCTGTTTCCCTATACTTTCTATCCTCAGACCTTATTATAGAAGCCTTTTGCTCTCAGAGATCTTCTCCTGTGCAGAGCTACACAGGCTATCTTCAGGTGGGATTGATCTTGATGAACCTCAGTGGCCTAGAAGATAGATCTCATGTCTGAGGTGGCCCTCTAGTCCTCTGCACTCTGTGGAGAATGTCTGTCATCCCTTTGTTGAGTGTTTGATTAGCCACTCTGTAGAGGGGACTGTGTGGGTTTTTTTTTGTCTTTAAGGGTTAGCTGAGGTGAATGCTGTCTCCTGCATTCCTATCAGCAAAGGTAGTATTCATAAAACCATTTTTCAGAGCATTGTAGAAAGATCCCAAGGCATACAATATAGCTGAACTCATTCCCCTTTGTCCCTCCTTACAAAATTTAATTGGCATCTCTTTCCAGACATCCCCAGATGGAGGTCCCACAACCTCCCTTTGCAGTCTATTCCATAGCTGCATTGTCTTCGCCCCTGGACAGCTTTTCCTGATGTCCAGGCTAAATATTCTTGGCTGCCAATTAAATCCCATGCTTCCTTTCCTACCTCCAGTGAATGCAAAGGACTTGCTTAGTAGGTTATGTTTTGTCAGGGGATGCTTTGTTAGCCATGGAAGGAGGCGTGAGCAGCAGCTTCACTCCCAGCTCCTCCTCCCCACACCCAGGGGACTTTAGGAAGGGCCCGCGTTGTCCCTCAGGAAGGGATGAATCCCGCAGCTTGTTCCTACAGGACACGGGAGTCTGAAGGGCTTTGTCTTGGCAGTGAAGGGAGTGTGGTGTTGAAGGCTTTCAAGTCAATTCAAACTACAGTAGAGTGTTTTTTTCAAACTCGATATTATTACTTCCTTTATAGCACAAGGTATTTTTTCCTAAACTTGTTAGGATGGAAAAGTTCCAGGGATGTGTTGTCCACGCACAGATCAAAATGCATTAGCAGGCCAAGGCCCAGAGGCGAGGGCCAAGGGTGGGGGAGCTCTCAGTTTGATAGTTTGGTGCTGCTTTTCTTGGAATCAAAGGCAATGGGAATCCTTTGAAGACAATGAAAGCTTTGGGAGTGAAGTGTATCTAAGCCAGGTGTCAAGGCTAGCTGTACCAAGGGTTCAGCGTGGGATGAAGGTGGTGTAGACTATTCGGCAGCCCCACGTGTTGCCCTGTTGGTGATATTCCTGGACAAATGGTGAAGCGATCATGCAGCTGCTTTCTTGTATTCAATCCTTGCTACTACAAATGTAACCACCGGGCTTTAAACAAAGATGGGTCTTGTATGTTTGTCTCAAAGGTATCTCTAGGCTAAATTCCTCTGTATCACAAGTGAGGTTTTATTACGGAGCTAGCATGACTCTTCCTTTCTAGTCCATTTTGAGGAGACTGCAGGGGCTTTGTAAACTTCCCTGGGGGTTTCAAAGCCAGCGTGAAACTTGGAAAGCCAGGAGAATCTGCCCAGAGAGTGTCTTAGCAGGGCAGGCAGTATTGGCATTCTGGATGGGGTTCATCTCTGCTGTCTCTAATAGTTTGGGACAAAAGAGTCCAGTGTGCGTGTAGGGCTCCCTCTGGGACAGACACCTCCTAAGGGCCATTCCTCCAACATCTCGTGGATTACCTTTTCCTGGTAGGGTGAAGATGCCTCTCATGCTGTCGAGGGGCTCTGAAGGACAAGCACAGACCAGATTTCTGGAACTGGAGGAGACAAAAGGACGCAGTGAGCAGGCTCTTTCACCACCATCTACTCTCACCAAATGTCAAGTTGCTGCATAGCAAACACCACCTCCGCTGCAAAAACAAGCGGGGAAAGGGGGGAGAGGAGTTTGTATTAGGCTGTCAGTAGAATTGCTGCTGCTGTCAGCGTCACCCGTCACAACCTGCCGGCTTGTGAGACGAGGTGCCGCTCCTCCATCGAGGTGCCGCTCCTCCATCGACACAGGGGAGCTCCCTTTCCCAGGCAGCTTTTGGGAGGAAGACTGGGAGCTTGCTGCCGCTGCTCTGCTGAACCAAATCCAGGCGCTCCTGGTAACAGTGGGGGAAGCCTGCGCCTCCTTTGCTGCTGAGAGTTTCTGGGGAAAAAGGCAATGTTTTATTGATGCTAAATCCAGTTAAAACACACAAGGTCAGTCCTGGAGCAGAGCAGAGATGTAGCAACTGCTTCAAAATTGCTAGCTGCACCTCCAGCGCAGCGTCACCAGGAGATGCACATGACACTGTTTTCCACAAGGTAAGGGAAAATAAATAAGGCCAAATCACTGCATAGCAGAATGTGCTGCTTTTTTATCTTGCAATATTGTTGATGTTGGACTGAATCTGCTGTCTTAAAGTATAAATATAAAGACGCTGCTAAATCATCACTATTTCAGCAACTAATTAAGGGGTAATGCTCATGGTGCAGCAGTATATGAGGCAATAAACGGCTTTGGCGGCTGATTAAACGCTGGCACCGAGGCATTTAATTACAGCAAAAGCCAATTACTATGTGCATATTCCGACACCACGGACATTATTCCTGTTATATGACAGAACAAGGAGAGGCAATAAACCATGCCATAGAGACGTATAGTACAGGACTGCATTTAGCTTTGCCAGAACCTGCACCCCTCATTCTGGGATGGGGATTCGGGTTCCACAGGGAGGGCTCAAAAAAGGTCACGGAGTGAAAACTATTCACAATACATATTCTCCATTTGAGATCTAGAAACAGAGACAAATATCACGGATCCTTCCTTTACTAAGGTGCATTTAACCATGTGTAGAAAATAATAATCCCACACTTAGGGTAAACAGGTGCAGTTGAAGCCTCACCCTAGCATATCGAGCATCGATGGGCATATCAGTGGCGCTGGTGGAAGAGGTTATGTGCAGCCTTTTCTTTCTTTCAGTTATTGAATTGCAGAAAGCATAATCAGTTGCAAAACACCACATGCCATTCTTTAGCTAATTGATTTAAAAGCTGGAGTCTGATTTTCACAGGCTTTCAAGCTCTTGCACTATCCATTTGACTTAACCAGCTCAGTACCTCTTCAAATTAAGCCCTCGCTCTCTTTAACCAGAAGTGAATTCTTCCTTTTGAAGGAGTTTCCTAGAGAAATTCTCTCTTAGAAAATCCTTGGCACGAAACCTTAGCCAGCCTTGGCATGCAAACCTGCCTCACGCTGGCATTAACAAGCCTCTTATTTAAATGTTGATGAGCTCTTTGCTGCCAGTTAGCAATGGGAAATGCAGTCTGTGTGTTAAACGAGAGCTGGGAATGACTTCCAAATACCAAAATGTTTGTTAAACTCACAGCCCACCTCTTCCCTCCTTGGGGGTGGGAAGCTTCCCAGCAAATTGGCCCCATTTTGCACACAAACTGCCAGACACGATCGGCCCAAGGATCCCTCTCGTTCTATGGCCCACGAGGGACTGGTGCCAGGACCACGGCTTCCCAGGACGCCCTCTCGTACCCGCGTTGTTCCCGTCTGTTCCAGGGAACATTGCACCTGACCCCGGTTTAATTAGGGGGGGTCTCAGGCTTTGAAGGCAGGCTCCCCTCACCGTAGTGTGCATTTGGGCTTAACTTGTTTGCTTTTAACCTTCCCTGCTATAGGGCGGTCTGGTGGCTGCTGTCTTTACTGAGAGCTGATGAATGTCATCCCGAAGCCTTTCTGGAGTCACTTGGTTCTCCGTGGTGTTTTATGGAAACACATTCCACAAGCTGACTGACATATTACGTATGTTGATTTATCTCTTTAGTTGCCAGGTACCCCCTCAAATTCAGCCTGAGGCTGCGGGAGCAGCTGCTAACCATTCACTTGCCACCCCATGGAGACCAACTGATTTGTTGCCTCTAAACCCTCGGATATGGTGAGGACTCTTGAGTCCTTCTGGGACTCTTCCATTTTGCAGAGTCTGAGGTGAGTCAAAGGGCGAGATTCAAATACGAAATGCGAGGCCAGGCAGCCTCTCGGTATCCTCGTGTTACCTTTGCTGCCTTCTGAAATCAACATGTTCCCCAGCCAAGGAACGTGTAAATTCTTTCGGCTATCACTCACTTTTGGATGGAGCCCAAATGCTCATATACACAATCGTCTGTTTCTTCAGTGTTTGAATGAACCAGAAAGGCTTTGTCTGCTATAGATGGGAGCTTTCAATCCCATTTATGGTACATTATATCAGTCTGAAATAGCATCTGTAAGGTTCTTAAACTGAACCACCGTCAGATTTACAGCCACCGCAGAAGAGTTAGCAGGCTGGCTCCAGAGAGCTATGAGCAGTAACCATATTCTCTTGAAATATTTGCTTTCTTTGCAAAGTTGACCTGAGGAAGAATGTGTTGTTCATTTAAAGATCGCAGTTTGTTCATTTATTCAGAGAACATCTTCATTGGCAGCCACTTGTAAAGAGATGAACTTCAGAGCTGAAAGCTGAAGACATGCTTCTTGTCGTCGTGGAGCTGGTGACAGCTGCTCAGCCAGGGAGCTCCCCGTGATACATCCACATATGTGCAAGGTACAACATGGGGGATTTGAGCTGCTCAACATCATGGGATGAGTGAGGCAGCTCAGCTAAGCACCATCTTCCACTCAAACATCTGCCCAGAGAATGACTGGGAATTTGACTGAAACTCAGCAGACAAAACAACAGTTGCGTGCACGGACATGTTCTTGGTGTTTAATAACTCTGCTGCCTTGAAGAACACTTGAAACACCTCGGCAAGGCTGCAACAGCAGGGCCAAAATAGGATGCACCAAAAATCTCCCCCAAGAGCTTACTCTTGGGTCATTTCCACTCTGCTGGTCACCTGCAACCTAAAGCAAGCTAAACTTAGGGAAACCATCCCCCATACCATCCCCACCGTAAGCTGCTGGGAGAGTGGCTGTTTGTTTTCAGTTCTCCAGGGGAAGCGCAAGAAGCCAGCCGAGACTGGGGAGGTTTCGCTTGATGCTGTGCAGATATGGCTAGTGACAGCCCATGCCTCAGACGCTCCCAGTCTAAGAAGGCAGGACACACGAAGAGCGGGCAGCGCTGCCAACTCCAGCTGCCAGAGCCTTGTGTTTATGTGAAATTCTTGGCTTTCATTTAAAATAATAATAATCATAATAAAATAAAATAAGAAAAAAATCTGACCCGCTCAGTTGGAAATACGATCGCTGAAGAGTCAGAAACCACAAGACCATTTTAAAAGGCCCATAATTCATACGTATATACTTATAACTCTTGATTTTGAAGCCAAAATCATGGTGTTTGGAGGCCCAACTGAAGTCTTATGAATTCCTAGGGGCTGACAGTACCAAGTCGGAAAAGGGCAAAATTAGCACATGGGTAAGAAAGAGGGTTGCCAAAGGTATGACGGCAGGTCAGTGGGAGAGCCAGGCCTCCTGCCTCCTCGCCCCATGTACTAGCCACATTGTCTGGCCTCCTTCCCCAAAGGAAATTAAGAGTCCTTAAAGCAATCCTGGCTATTTTAGTCTTGTGTTTCCATCTTCCTTTTGATGCTCTTATTTTCGGCAACACGCGGATCTTGCAGCATCCTGCTGCTCCCCATAGGATATTATTCCATCTCTGGGACTCATGGTCATGATACTGTGTGCTGATGACAGCTGTGGGAGTTTGCAAGTAGCTTAACATTTGCATGCCATGAATATGCAGCTCTGAGCATGGCCCAGTTCTCCATGCAGCCAGCCTGTGGATGTTTTGCAAGGGATGGCAGCATCCTGCGTGCGTCTAGATCCCAGGAGACACCAGTTCCTAGTGCCTTGGGTGACATTTTTGTATATGCTTGGCTGTTTATAACCACAAACACCTGGATAACCAGCTTACTGGGAAATCTGGGATTGCTTTTAATCACAGCAAAAAGCAGGGTCTTCCTGGTTGAGTAGCAATCGTCCCTACCTGAGCCATTTCCAGGATCTGCTGTCTGCACGCCAGCAGAGCAGGGAAACCTCCCGGCACTCAGGACAGCCCTGGCCAAGGGCAGAGCCCACGAGCTGCCGCTCTCCCTGCCACACCTATGTCCAGTTTCTGTTTGCACCAGCACAGTGTCAAACATCGCAGCAGCAGCTCTGGCGGAAGGTGAGTCTGCTAGAACGGAGGTGTCGCTTCCTCTGCTGAGGCCTCTCTAATAACGCCGAGATGCTTTTCTAACTAATTAATTACAGGGCTTTGGCTGAGTCTTTTTAATGATTCCCATCTTCCTGCTGCTGCTCCGCAATCAGCACTACTCGCAGCGCTGTTCAGAGCAGCGCTGATGCCATCAGAGCAGACGGAGGAGCAATGTGGGGTGAGGGGATGTTTTTATTCAAGCCAGTTGTACCGTGAGCTGCTTGAGTTTCTGCTCTCTGATGTACTTTCCTGGAGAGGAGGAAGATACGGCAGGCAGGTAGCTCTACCAGGCCTTTTGCCCTCACCTGGGTTGCTGTCTCAAGGGAAGTACTTGTGCAGAGTATAAATAGTTCCCGCTCTCATTAAAAAGCCATAAGCTCCTCAGGGTCTAGCCTTGCACATCCCCTTGACTTGGTTGTTCAGAAAAGAATTGAAACTGCAGGCTGGAAGCTTTGCTCCTGGACTCTGAATATCGAGACTGGCTCTAGGTAGGAGAGACCAGCCCAAGTCAGCACTCCAGCCCCGCTATTACTTATACTCTGAGAGCACGTAGCCACAGTCCACGGCCTCTCGTGCTTGTACAAATCAAAACCTGGGTCCAAATCCTTCTGGTCTCAGCAAACAAAGACGACTGCATGGCTCCACTAGACTAGTCCAGGCTGTGCAGTGTGATAGCACGACCGTGTGTAGCGGTGATCTCCAGCTGTGAAGCCACATTAATTATTGTTGCTACTACTGCCTGCCTCATTAATTGACTCTTCATATTGCAGTAGGAACCAGCTGCCCCAGTCTTGCCCAGAGCTTTATTGCAAGGGTGAAGACAAATCCTCACCTCAAATAAATAAATAAATAAATAAAAAGTAGCACAGTAGGAAATGAAAGGCAGCAGGAGAAGGCAGCTGTGAGAGCAGCAAGTCAGTACAAAGCAGCAGCCTCAGGAAACTGGCTCTCAAATGGTTGTGGGTCACTACAAAGTGAGATTTCAGGAAGGATTTGAAGGCAGATACTTGTGTCCTTTTAGGCTCATTCCAGGAATAATCACAAAGAAATATTGGGGTATTTTTTAAGACGGATATGTGGGATGCAATAGGTACATTACAAGGAATTTTGCTTTGTCTTCCCACAAAAGGTTGTTGTGGGTTTTTATTCATTACTTCAAAATGTCTGTATAGGTACTCTCATTTCAATCCCTGTGGCATGAGCCAAACACAGGAGATGAAACCAAGGTTTTCTTGAGAGCTCTATAATTAACAACTGGTCCCCTGAGCAGCAGAAGCAATTGAGCCTGCTTTCCTATGAATTTGTGCCATATGTGGTTCTTTGCTGTCTAAGAAGGAGTGAATTCACTCTGCAGTTCTTTGCTCACAGAAGGCCTTCCTGAGGTATTTCTCTCTGACAAAAATTTGCAGGGATCTAGTATCTTCAAAACCTTTCCATCCCCTTTCTTCTCCTCCAGTTTGGCTGAAATTGGTACGGAGTCCTGAAGGTACCAGAAGGTTGGAAAGATGGATGGTAGGGAAAAGCTGGCTATCAGATGAAAGCAGAAAATGCCATTATGTGTAGTAAGAAACCCGCTGGGGGGAAGTGCTGTATATTTGAAAGGAGATAAATTCAGGTCACGGACTCATTTTCCGTGATTCCTTCCTGGAGAACCTCTAACACTAAATAAATGATGCACTGGTCTTCAGCTGAAGCTGCTGCATTTAGTACAGCTCTTCCGAAGCTATTCCTGCAGCCAGACGCTCAAAGAATCACCGTTATCTTTACAGCCTCTATCCCAAGAGCATCCAGAACTAAGCAGAAGTTCAAACATAAAGTGCTGGGACTTCCTTCTTGGTGTAATTGATAAATATTAGCAGCTCCTTTGTACTGGCTTGAAGCTTTTGTGCTGAATTTGCATCTAATAAGAAGGGGCCTTTTAATGAGCAAATAAATAAATAAATGGAGGAAACCTTCCCTTTGAGCTAATTTTAGGCACGTCCATGCTGACAGCTGCTCTTCCCTGATATATCTCAGCCACATCCTGGAAGGGCCAGGGGGACTAAGCACTGTTCGTGCCACTGCAGCTGAGAACAGACCTTTGTTTTTTTATATTTAAGGGATTGATGGTAGCTGGCTTTCCAGAACCTCCCTTCATCCTGGTTTCCATTAGGAGGCTTACAACACAGGTGGGAACAAAGTTACAGCACCTGAATGGGTGTCCAAGCCACACACAAGGCAACGAGAGGTTGCAGTCACCGGGCACAGGGTGTCAGGCTGAGGTTTGCACTTGGTGGCCTCCTCCCGTGTTGCTAGCTGGGAAAGAAGTCCTGGAGTGCTGAGATGTGAGCCCTGGAGATGTCCCAGATTTCGAGCAACCAAGTCTGGCACATGGGGTCACCTCGGGGAGAGAGGCGCTGATGGACTGCAGCTGTGCAAGGCAGCTCCAGGGAGAAAAAAATGGGGAAGGGAATGGGGCAGGGCTTGTGAGAGCCTCGTGTTCAGCTGTCAGTGACCTGACAGGTCTGGCCCTGCTTCTGGTGAGCTGGAGAGCCCTAGGGAAGACTTCTTCCTCCTCTGGGCGTGAAGTAAGCCAAGAATGGTTCCTTGCATTGATTTAGTCCATGGGCTAACTCTTCTGTTTCCCCTCTCTCGCAAGGCACTGTACAGATGCTTAAAGCTGAGATGAGCACGACAGGAAAAGTTTCAGCCCCATGCTTGGAGAGGGAGATGAAGTGGCACAGAAATGGCTCTTTGATCTTCACCCGTAGCTTTTATTTTTCCCCTGCTCTAATTAGAAACTCAGGACTTGTCTAGCTTGGATGATTGTTTCATTTCCTCGTTGAAAAGGTGATTACCCCTTTAGTTTTCATAATTACCTAATCAGCAAAAATCAAACCAATCAATGTTAATTTCAACCCTAATAAATATTCTCTGGTATTCTATACATTTATGTATATCTCAAAGCTCATCCTACTTGAAAGAAGAAAAACGATCCCACGAGCCGGGCCAGCTTGCTCAGCATCACATTCAACAGCGCGCCAGCTTCCTGGGAGCGCACAGGGAGGGGACGGCGTGTGACGGGGGAAAGCTGAACAAATGCACCTAGAAACCGGGGTGGGAAAGGCCAGTGCAGAACAAGAGGTCACCAGGCCTGTGCCCTGCCACAAGATGGGACCAGCAGGACCCAGACTAGTCCAGGCAGATGTTTGCCTCTGTCCTGTTCATAAAAGCACTCTAGGCTACAGACTGCACGGTCTCCCAAGCAATCTTTTCAGTGCTTAAACTGCGCTCGTTAGCTGAGACAGTTAGAGGTGGTGCCAAAGTTAAATCTTGCTTGATGCACTCTAAGCTTATTATTTCCTGCCCTGCCCACAGCGGACTCATAACCTGAACTCGAGCTGGGTTATTTCTTCCTCTGGTAGGTGGATCTGAGGGGTCGTGCTATCCACTGAAAAATTAGCCCAGACTAGCCAGAGTTGTTACAAAAATGCTGCCTGGTGGTTTCCAAGAGTTGCCAAATTCAGGATCCAGCTGATGACCAAGGCCTTCCTTAGTCTTCTAAATCAACAAAATAATACGAGGGACCCAGCCAGGTGTGCCTCGCTCGACCTGCTCCATATAGGTAGGGTTGGAACAGTTCCCTGTCTTTATACGTGTTGGCCCAGATGATTGCCCACCGCTGTGGTTTCTGCTCCAGTGCAGAAAGGGAAGGGTAGAAGAAAAGTAGTATGAACTTAGCAGTCACCTGCCTGCTATTATTTGCCCTGATAAGGGGCAAGTGATTCTTCCTGGCACTGGTAGTAGCGGCGATACTAAATTGTAGTTGTCCCAGATTAAGTCTTCTCAGCATTGTACCAGATGCTGAGATGCCTCTGGCAACTTTTTCCCCATTTGCATACCATCATCATTTGTGCCTTCCCTGTTGACTGAACATTGCTCCGCTTGCAAGCAACTCTGCTGTGTGGCAAAATGGCACATGCTTTGGGCCAGGCCTGTCATTTCATGCTGGGTTCATTCAGTGTGCTCTGATGGGGGCTCACCTTCATAGCAGGGCATCAGCTGTGGAAGGATGTGAGCCAGACAAAGACAGGGCTGGCTTTGCTGGAAAACCAAGTTTTCATGTATGTATCCACCCAGCTCCTCTTGCAACTGTGGTCCTGAGGAGGAATTGCTCCTTCCTTCCTTCAACCTGTCCCTCCTCCCAGCTGCCCTACATCACAGGACTGTGGCTGGACCTTCTCATCCTCTGGAGGACTCCGACATGTGGCTTAGAAGATGGGAGGGTTGCATGTTTGTGGTTAGCCTAGGCTTATGTTTTAGAGGGATGCTTTGGCCCCTGATGACTCTCTCTGTGGGGCTGGCCTTGAGGACAGATGCGTAGCAGTGAGGTGAAGCAGTGCCAGATTTTCAGATGTTGGCATTTTTTGTGGTTTCTGAGGAAGCTCCTCACCACAGAGGCACACACTTCTTTTGTTTTTGTTTTTGTTTTTTTTTTCCTGGGCAGTTCCTGGTGCAGGTAAACCCGACTCATCTCTTTCTTGGGCTGCAAGTGGTAAAAAATCTTCCTAAAGCCATGTCTGGCAAGTGCAGTGAGCAATCGTGGCCTCCCGGCACCCAGCCCCCACATGGCAGATGGAGCTGAGCAAGAGGGAGTTTTGCATTGCTTCTTGTCTTTCAAGGAAATAATTCCTGAAGAGGAGGGAGGACTCCGCTCCGGGTAGATAAACAGTCCCGTCGAGCCAGACCTCTCATGTTTCTGCTCCTGCAGTACATAAGACAGCATCCTGAGGGATCGCGCGGAGGGGCTTTCGAGCTGGCAGGAGCAGGGTGGGAGCCCCAAGCTGCTGCCGTGCAACTGGAGTTAACACAGTGGTGGGAGGGAAGGAAAGCCCAGGCCTGGCAAGGGCTGGGGCTGAGAGCTGGCACAGCTGTGTGTGAGTGCAGGGAAAAGCTTGCGGCCCATCAGGGCACTACACGAGAACCCAGGATGTGATGGAGCTGCAGGTCTGCCTGGGAGGTTCTTGGAGTAGACAGGAGCAAGGGCTGGAGCTGAAATAGCAGGAGCTGCTGCACCTAGGTAGGATGGGAAAGCTACCAGAGATGCCAGCCAAGGAGGATGGGTTGAAAAGGTTCCTTGCAGGTCAGGACCCCAATTCTGCTTCTTGATGCCAAAATGTGAAGACCTCTGGTTTAAGGAACCATCTGAAAGAAAAATACATATATAATTTTATTTATTTATTTTTTTTCTCAGAAACATAGCACAGGATGCCTGGGTGAGGAGGTGTGCAAAGGGGCTTGGTAGAGCTGCAGGGGAAGACTCAGCATGGCTCAGGAGAGGACACCAGACTGCTCACTGGGCAAAGGCTTGTGGACACGTGGAGTCTCTGATCATGTTGGCCTCGAGCAATGGCAGACACCTGCTGCTGATAGGTTTGGTAGCTCAGCCACTCTGCAAGCTGCAAGTTCAATCCCCGCCAACAGAGCCTTCCCTAAGGGCTGACTTTACTCCGTTTACTGTGCAAGTGACTGGATCTTCCAGCCAAGATCTCCAATAATGGTGCATCTCAGCAGCATCTCTTGTCCCAGGTGCAAAAGGATAAGTAAAAGACCGTGCAGGAATTTATTCCTCTTCTCTCCACTCCCCATTTTCCTGGCTAAGCCACTGTTCCTCTTGGGATATTGGACCCTAATTCAGGAAGTCAGTCCCAGGTCCCGAGCAGTATTTGTCCTGGGCACAAGGGCATCAGAAGCAGGAGCATGACTGCCAGCAGAGCCGGGAAGCGCAGGCCTGCACAGTCCCTAGGGGGAAATCATTTGCTGATTGCATCTGTTTCCCAGAAGCATCACTCCAATTTATCCTGGGATTCACGTTTTTCTCCAGCAAATAAGCACCTTGGGAGCTTCATTTCCATCTCAGATGTTAAATTTAGAAGTGGTGCTTCCCTTTCTCCCACCCTCTCCCTACCCCCTTCCCAACTGCTCCTGTATCTCCCCTCCAGCCCCCACCCTCACCTCCAGCTCTCCCTCTTTGTCGCATTACATAGTAATCTGAGATGCATTGGCCGAGCTCCAGGGAACAGAATGTACTTGGCAGGGAGACGGGTCTTGATGTCTGCAAAATGTCGGGAAATGCAGCCAAGAGCTGCTAACTGGGTCATTAACCTCTAGAAGAAGAGCAAGTTGTGGAGCTGTGCTCTGTCTCCCTTCATCTCGCCAATAAAAATGTCCCAGCAACGAGCGAGGGAAGAAGAGGTTTACAGCTTTAAGTCCTAAGCAGTCAACGCAACCATCCCTCCCCGACCCCCCTTCTCCCTACCCTCTCCCCCCAGCGCAGCATTAAAGCTTATAAGTGGCCTTTTAAAAACACAGCGATCCCCGCAGAGCTGTCCCTGGGTGCTTGTAAAGAGGCTACTGGAGCAAACCAGTCGCTTCCAGAGGCACACTGCTCCTGCCGTTCATGGTTAGAGGGGCTCAGAGGAAGGGCCCTGCCGATACATTGCAGCCCCCTTGTGCAAGGTGGGACGGGGACACTGCCACCACTCACGTCCCCATGAGTGGGCAGCCAACCCCCAGGAGAGCTGCACACCACATTTCTGGCCACCCCATCACCATGAGTTGCCATCAGGTGCTGAGGCCAGGCAGAGGTGGCTGAGTGCCTTTTGGGGTGCCGCGCTGCAAGGTGGCAGCAGATGCGCCAAGCAGGGCCCCGAGCACAAATGACTTGTCCCCATGCCACTTGATGCAGCTTGGAATAAAGTGAAACCTGTTTGCTGATGGAAGTGAGGTCTCTGCTGTGGTTGTGGGTCCTGGTGAGGGGTAGCCAAAGTCTGGGGGGGAGTTACATCTCCAAAAGCCTTCCACAACCCACACCAGGTGCCTGGAGAGCAGATCGCAGGATGGAGGTTAGTGGGGTGGATAGGAGAGGGGAATAAAGGTGTCACTCAGTCATCAGCGGTGTGTTGTTTTCATCCTTCTTCCCCAGAGGAAATCCATCTTTAGGAGCTGTTGCTTGGGCTCTCCAAGGACCCCTCAGCTTCCTTCTGTGCCTGATGCCATCATGTCGGGACCCCCACGAGTTTTTCCACCCAAACACACATTCCCTTTTCTCTTAATCCATCCCCCATTTCAAAAGAAGCCCTAACACTTCCCAGCTAGGGACAAACAGGAGAAAGTGCTGCCTTCAAAACCTGGATCTCTCCCTGCGACCCATGTTAGATGAGGTGGAAATGAGCCGCACCCCCAAGGCACATGGGGCCCTGCAGCAGGACGTCACCCTGACCTGGCGATGAGGACATTTGCTGCCGTTCCCCATGCCCTCAGAGCCCACCCATGCCCCCCAGGGAACCTGTCTTTTCCCCCTCAGCCTGTCTTTTCCCCTCAGCCCCTCGCAGTGCCTTGGGGTCGGCCAGTGACCGCAGCTCAGCACCCGGGCCACCCCGAGGGCGCTGAGGTGCCGGCGGCCATGGGAAGGCCGGAGAAAGGTCGAGGGAACCCGGCAGCCGCTTCTCTGGCGGCCGGGACGTGCCCTCATCCCCCCCCGCAGCCACCGAGCCGGGGCCGGGGGCGGCAGGGCCGAGCCTCCCCCTTCCCCCGGCCCCACGCAATGCCGCTCCCCGAGTGCCCTCTGCTGACGAGCCAGGGCTGGAGCACGGGCCGGCGGCGCGGCCGATGGGGGGACTCCGGTGGGCCCCGGCCGGGTGTGAGGCGGCTGAGGGCCTGGGGAAGGCCCGGACCCGGTTCTTCTCCCCACAGGACTGTGCAGGGATGGACCCGGTGCGGGATTTGCAGCGGGCCAGGCGGTGGAAAGCCCCCACGGAGAGAGGGGGTTGCTGCCTTCTCCCCCGAGTGGGTCTGGGGAAAGCGCACCTCTAGGCAGTACAGGGCTCGGTGTGGTGTGGTTTAACGTAAAAGTGCTTGGGAGCTCGGGGAACATTAATTCTTCCGTAGTGAATGTGCAAATTAACACCTCCCAGCAAGGATAACTTTGTCAGCCGCCAAAAACTTTTGAATTAACGTGATCTCTCCACTATTCCCCTAGCACCTCAGTGTCAAAGGCATGGCAGTAAAACCATGCTATACATCAAGCCGCATTCATTCCCTCCTCCCCTTTCTCACCCTGTACCCTAATCACCAAAGCAGAGACTACCCCAGGTCTCCCTGACTTCCCCAAATGCTCTCTCAGATTTTCTGGGTGCCTTGAAGACTGCAGAGCAAATGTCAAAACCCCCCAGAAAATCTCTGCCAGGCTCTGTCTTGCCTGCGTTCACACTGCCATGCCCAGCACCTCTGTGGGATGAGGTGCAGGAGGACAGGCCGGGCAAAGCCGGCTGCTTCTAAGCAGGCGTGGGCTCAAGTGTCCGCTGATCATCTCTGAAAGCCTTCTTGGAAGAAATATTATTTCTAAGGGAGGAGCTGAGTCAAGGCCCCTTTGAAATCAGTGACCCAGATGAAGAAGCAGCCAGTGGCATCCAAGCCCCCATGCCTACTGCAGCAGCCCCAGTGACACTGTTCCTCTTTCAGCAGCACTTCACTCGGAGGAAATGAAAGCATCGGAAAAGGAAACGGGGCTGAAAAGGCTCAGATCCCGAGCGAGCGGGCCTTTGTTTTCCCATTGTGCTAGCCCAGCTGAGCCTGTGTTGGAGCAGAGCCCTCCTGCAGCTGGGCCCAAAAACGGCAGCCAAAGAGAAACCCCGGCAACCGCCCGTGGCGAGAGAGGGATGCGCGGAGGCTGCAGCGCTCAGCCGTGGTGGAGGAGAGGTGAGGGGCTGTTTCTGGAGATCCCAAGGGTTGCTGGGACCGAAAGCAGCTTTGGAAAACACACTGCTGCACAGTGGTAACGCGTGTGCTGTTTCACATGTGGAGCTGGCAGTAAATCCGACAATGTCTCTGGCAAAACACTTCGTCTAAGGGCACGTCTGAAACAACTGGGCACTGCGTGAGCAAACAGCGTGCAGAGCATGGCCCTGCCAGTGACCTCGCTGGCTTGATGTCAGCACAGGGAAAGCTCAGAAAGCAAAGGGTTAAACTCAGCCCTGCTTCTCCTCTTCACCCTGTTCAGGGAATGGTCTGTGAATCAGCCATGGTCCACCTCCATCACCAGGTGAAGGGCTGGGTATGCCTTCCAGCCATAACTGCTGCTCAGGGAAGAGGAGCCATCCCTGTGGAGCCTGGTCTTGCCATGATTTGAACCCAACTGACCAGGTACCTGTAGGAGGGAGGTCAATGAGCCGATGGGAAATCAGTGGTAAGTTGGGTGGAGCTGGGGGAGAGGGCAAGACGTGGGAACACCAGTGTTTGAAGACGTGGGCCTTTCCTCCCTCTGTATCAGTGATAAATATATAGTGAGCAATACACAGGAGGTGGTGAGGCTGCCTCCTGGTTTCTCTTGCCTTCCTTGGTCAGAACAGGCCTGCAGGAACAGTTCAGCAGTGCTGAACACAAAATCAGTGCTGGCCTTACAGGGATGCTGAGCTGTGCCACACAGCTCCTGCAGTTGTGCC
Organism: Oxyura jamaicensis; assembly: GCF_011077185.1. Taxonomy (NCBI): domain Eukaryota; kingdom Metazoa; phylum Chordata; class Aves; order Anseriformes; family Anatidae; genus Oxyura; species Oxyura jamaicensis. The sequence continues at coordinate 15,127,517 of NC_048901.1, read as the reverse complement.
TGTGGACCCCTCTTGGGCTCCATATGCTTGAACTGAAGATGGTGCTGCCCTCTGTGGCCCACAGAGCCTCTTCAGATGTTGAAGCTGCTGTCAGCCCAGCTGGCAAAGCAGAGGTGGCAGGAATATTTTCCCTTTGCTTGGGTGAAGCTGGAGAATGATGCCTTGGGGACTGTGCCTTGCAAGAGCCCTGTTTGGTCCTTCTTGTCCTAGCTCTGAAGAACACAATGTGACTTAAAGAAAGCAGCTGGGGACACAGGCTCCAGTGCTCATGGTGACTTCTTCATTCCCAGACAGAGGGTTTGTCTCTCCTAAATTTGTACTTTAATGAGGCTGTGATGGACAGACTCTGTCTGCTAACTCTGCTACTTAACACTGCCACAGCTGCTAGTGACTTTCAGAGCAGAATTACATTGTCGGTGTCATTGCCCTGCGATGCAAATACCTGAGTAAGGGTCCTTGCTGAAGTTTTCAGTCTCGTGGCTTTTTGGTAGCCCTTCTTCCTGGATTTGTGTTATTGCATGAATGTTTTTTATTTATTTTTTGAGAAAGGGCTTTTAGGTTGCATAATTACTGAGTGAAAAAGGCTTGATGGTTAAAGGCTCCCCAAAGTAAATAAATTAAAAGAACCACCACTTGAAAATTTCTCTTTATGCTAATGATAGGAGAGACTGATGACTCGGGGCCTCTGAACTCCTGGAGTCAAACAACATCGCTTCCACTTCCTGAAATGACTTTTTCTTAAAGGATCTGCATGTGTTTTCTGCAGCTGATTAAGGATCTACAATGTTTTATTCATGCACAACCCGGGATTATCAGCAGTGTTTTACATTTCAAACCAACCATTGCCAAGACTTCCGCAGCAGCTCAGGGAAGCTGTGCTTCCTCAGTGCAGCTCGAGGCTATTCCTAGAGAAGGTGTCACAGCTATTACTGTAGGTTACCCTTATTCACTAACCTCTGTGATGAACTGTTATTTCTCGTCTCTGGTGCTGCCTTTGCTGGCTCATTGCCTTTAAAAAAAAAAAAAAAAAATCCTAAAACTCAATGGCAAGTGATCTTTGTATGAGTCAGTGTTGAACCAGTTGTTGCAGTGAAGTATCAGATTTTATCCAAAGAAGGAGCTGCACTTCGGCACAGGGCAAAGCATTTCTTGGATATACGTGAATATCTAGTCAGTGATATTCAGCCATCCACAGCTAGCCCAGAAGCTGACAGCTGTTTCTGTTTGTCCTGGGACCACTTGGAGCTTGATGGTGGCCCCTTCCATTTCCGACGTATCACCCTTCCCACGAGTGAAAAATTCCCCTTTAGTTGTTAATCCTGCGGGAACTAAACCACAGCAAGTTCTGATCACAAGTGGTCCACTGCATTTGTAAATAAGGTCCTGACTGCTGAATCTGACTGAAGTCAAAGTGGTTGCAACAGCAAGTAATTCAGTTGTCTGAGGGAAATGCACAGAGAAAACCCCATGTCTCCAGCTGCACGGTTACTGAACAGCAAAGAGGGTCATATATTAAAATTGTGAGACTGTTTAAGCACTCTGTAATTAACTGCTGTCTATTTAACCAGACAGCTAAAGCAAGTTAATTCACTGTCAGTTAGGAGACTTATTAAGCATCTGTAGTTTTTTAACAATTTGCTGGTCCATCATTAACTACCCCTAGATTATCTTGTCAAATTGATAATTAAATGCCTCAAAAATTCATTACAGACTCGATATATTAATAGGAATATAATTAAGTAATGTTTGCTTATGCGATCTGCAGTTTATTACCTGCATGCTGATTTATCTCCAAGGCATTAACTAAACCTTAGCTGTAGCCTATTCAGAATCAATACAGGCCCAGGAGTCAATAAACATCGTATTAGATCCAAACGAGCTGTTTAATTGGGAGAACACATTGAAGTTGTCTTCTGGACCTCCTGTGAGTTTGGTAAGGGAAGGGTGATCCTATCATCACCAACCTAAACTTGCAGTTGCTATTTTTCGGCTGGGTCAGAACCATCCCTGAAGAAGAGGTCTAATTTTGCTGCCTGTTTGGATCGGGTTCCGTAGTCTGTTAGAAGCTGCCTAAATTGGTCTTACTGTGCTAGTCGCTTGGTGCAAGGATGAATCAGAGGCTCTATTTTGTAGCAAAAGCTGGAGTTTAACTCCTGTTGTCCTGCACGAGGAAGATGATAGCCTAACAGTCTTCTTAAACTTGTAACCCTTGGACTTTGCATGTCATGTGGATTTCCAGGGAACTTCAGAGTTGCTTCATTAATGTTATTAAGCTTGAATTACAGGAAACTTAATTTTTTATTTTTTTTTAAAGGAGGGGAAAAACATGCTGCTTCTGCTCTGAATAACTGTAAAGATGGAACAAAAAGTGTTAGGCTTGCTGTACTGTCGAAATTACAAGTGACCGTGCACACAGCTGTGTTTAAAGACATGGGCTCACAGTTAAGATATGTTATCGCTGGTTACCGTCTGCTAGGATTAACCAACCTGCAGCTGGGCCATTGATCAAGATAAAGCTGGGGAGATGCGACCACCCTCCCTCTGCAGCTGTGCCTGCTTGATGCCGTTAGGTGTTGGGGACCTGGTACGAGGAGGTAGGGGTGAGCATGTCCACAGCCTGGCTGTGCCCATCTGCAGGGCCTGCTGTCCTGCGGGGTTTGCAGGCTGGAGCTCTGTGTTTGATTTTGTAGATTTCTTTATAATTCTTAAGATCGGGGAATTCTCATTAAGATGGATTTAAGTTTGTGTGTGCGTGCATATGAAAACCATGATTTAAGAATAAATAGTAAGATGAAACATTCCAAGTCACAGTGTCACAAGCCCCATGAAGTACAGAGTCATATTTAAAAGAAACCTTAAAAGGGTGAAGTTAAAATAATACCATTGCAGCAGTCCTCTCAGGGACTTCAGCTTCCCTCTGCTGTTCAGCAGTGTTAGGAAATAACTGTATCGTCATGAAGAAGGTATTTTGGTGTTCTGTGGCCCAGATTAGGTGAAATTAACACTTTACATGGTATATCAACGTTTGGGTTGTGCTTTCTCCCCTCGAGGCATCATTACAAGCTCGGGGGTGACTGTATTATTGCTCTGCTGTCCTACTTTGAGCTATGGTACTTCCTGGGGGGAGGCAGGGGAAAGAAGCCGATGATATATCTGATGGTTTCCTTTTCCCCAGTGCTAAACTGACGTTAATCACAAACAACCTACAACAGAGTATGTGAGTATAAACTAGAGTCCAAGACAGGCTCTCTCACTATTTTGTAAGCATGTCTCTGAGGTTTAATGTCTTTTCCCTAACTTAAGGCAAATTCAGCTTTGTTTTTCACACAAGTATATTTGGACTGTTTTGTTTTCAAAACTGGTATTCCACTGTTTGAATTATATGAAAAGCTGGCCAGATCCAAGCTGAGCATTCCTGGAGGAGAGTTCCCAGCAAGCATGCTTGTATGTGCAGCCCTCAGAGTCTGCCAGGCTCTTCTGTGAAGTTCTGTAAAGTGTTTATAATGCTGTAATAACTGTATTTTGATCTGAAAAACATACAATTCCAGGGAAGTCTGTTGGCTGAGGGAGCAGATCTTGAGCTGGTATCTACAGAGCATTTTTCCATGCATTCTGTATGTGCATCATCCTTCCCGTTGTCTGGCTGGATGCAGAGCCTCCCAGGTCCCGACCAGGAATGCAGAACTGTTGTAAAATTTACACATGCTTGTCTACTAAGAGACTTTGCCTGGGAAATTTGGTTAGGAAATATTTTCCTGCTTCATCCTTCTCTGAGCTTTACTGGAATTAAAACTGAACCAAACTTCTCTGAAAGCTCAGAAATGCTTCAGTAACTTCTGTTTGTTTTCCTCATGCCTCTGTACTTGGCTTCTGGCAAGGCCTGAAAGCAGCACTGAGTCACTCAGTAAAGAAGCCTATTTTGACAGCAGCCCCCTGGCCTGAGCAGGAAGTTCTCAAAGTCTGAAGACTCCGACAGCTCTGGATCTCGCATGGTTAAAGCCCAGATGTGCAAAGCCTGAGGACTTTGGAGGGGTGCTTAAGCTTCTGGAAATGTTTAGACCATGCAAAGCTGGCAGTATGGAGAACCTCAGCTGTCGCTGGAGTTAACCAAAGAGGTGGCTACAGCAGAAATCCTTAATCTTCCAGTAATTTGGAGAATGAGTCAAATTCTTTGAAGTTTATTCTTTGAAGAATAGAATCTTTTATTCTCAATCATGACTATTTAAAAAAAAAAGGGGGGGGGCCCGGCTAGGTAGTGGGGAGAAGTACCATCTTACTCACCAGATCTGCAGGCTCTCTGGATTCTGAGTCATAGCTGCTGGCTGCACTGACAAAGGCAAGCTTTTTTAATTTGCTTTCTATCCTCATTAGTACAGTAGAGGGGACACAGCAAAGACAGGGACAGCAATAGGGTTGTGCAAGCATCAACGAGATGATAAATTGGCCCATCAGTTTTCCTTGCTGGGAATAATAATTAGCAAGGAGAAGCCCAGTTTTACTCCCAGACCTCAGCAGGAGTTTTGCAAGGTAGAAATTAGGAGTGGGAAGCAAGGAGGTTGGGAGGAAGAGTAGGCAACGATTTTTTTCAGTAAAAGATAGATCAATTTATGAGCGTTTGATGTACAGACTAAAAGACAACCGTTGTTCCTCTGCACAACGTGATGTTAGCATTGCTTTACATAAAAGAGGCACTGAAGCAGATCCCGCCACAAACTTTAGGTTTGGCAAATAGGCATTTCCCAGCGGTGCGAGTGTGTGGCACCACGCAAAGGAAGTCACGGAGGAGGTCACCCCGTGTGAATCCACCTACCTTCTTTCATCTTCTGAGATGAAGAAGAAAAGAAATAAGAGAAAGATGCGAAAGGGGAAGACTTGGTTGGGTCTCTCTTGATATTTGCTAGCTATCCGGTGCCTGCCATGAGCAAGTGAGCGCTTGTTAGCACTTCCTACATGGAGTGTGGTGTGCCACATCCCACCTCACCCCGTGCACAGAAGAGGAAATTGCTGATAACTGTGATAGTTTGCTGTTGGGGCTACCTCGCTCAAGTTATCTAAACTGTTAGAAAATATATCAAGGTGAGGAAAGGCTCCTTTCATTACAGTTGCATGCAAAATAACCACTCTGCTTCCAGTACTCCAACATTATCTGTGGCTGCTCTGCGCTGCTAAACTGCCGCTGAGCTTTCACCCTGAAGGAGTTGTATTTCAGCGCCGAATACAGCGATTCCTAACACGTGAATGGCCATATGCCTTACACTCCCACAGCCAAAATCTCCATTATTTTATAGCAGCTCCTACCTTTGTGTTTGTAGAAGACTATGGGTACCATCTGGGAAAAACTGTTCTTTGTTGAATTTGCCTTTATTCCCCTTGGGATAGGTTTTTAAGGCAGGAGATGCTGAAGGATGTTCTGAGGACAGTAAAAGCAGCTTGAAGTGAAGATGTAGGAGGAAAAGTACTCAAGCTGTTTTTCTGCTTTTGCAATTGAAAGGAAACTCATGATATAGCAAATTTTCAATGGCACAAGAAATTCTGCCGTCTACTTCAACATGGCACTATTAGGCCAGCAATAGGGGGAGCAGCTGCTCAGCCGTTGTATAATTGACATCCCTGATAACGACCTTGGATTCATAATTAGGGTTCATGAGGATCAGAGGAAAAAAAAAATCCTTAAAAAAACAACATGAACGACTGTGTGAGTGAGCACATTGGAACTCGACCGAGGGCTGAAGAAATCCTGCCTGTCCAGGGCCCCGCAGGGGGTGAGATGTGGGCGCCTGTGCTGGGAGAGGCTCCAGATCTCTCTTGATACTGAGCAGTTGACCAGAAGTGCTGACATTTTAGGAAAAGGCCTGAGAAGTTCAGATTAGAACACGCTGCTGGGAAGAAAATAATAATAATAATAACAATAATTGTTTGTATATTTCCTTGGAACAAATGAGCAGGTTCATGCCAGTAACACGAAATCTGCAGCATGGCACGCATGGCCCACTGCCTCCAGTTATAATCAGCGCTTCAAGAAAGCATGCTGGCATGTGTTGCGTGTGGAGGATACCTCCTTTATCACAGATTTATATATCATAAATTTGCAAGCTCAGACTTTGATTGCCGCCTAAAATTGGGCACCGTGGTTTTCTTTCCCCACTCAGTGGGTTGGTTGGTTATGATTCTGAGTCCTTTCCTGAGGCTCTTTAGAGCCCCGTATAACTTTCATCCATTTCGCTTTCTAGCAAAAATATATTTCAGGAAGTTCCATAATTGCACATTTCTATATGGTGAGGTTTGGCACAGGAAACCTGATGTGAGGTTGGCTTCTTTTTCTTCCTTTTTAACTTACAGTGTTTAAATTGGGTTCCTACACAGATTCAAAAAACACATTCTGCTGGGTCACGCTGGAGCCTCGAGTCACAACTTTTGTTAAATGGGGAAGGAAATGCACTGTGTTCTGCCTCAAGCTGTCCCTATGGAGAACCCCAAGGTATTCCTGCGTAGAGGTAATTAGCCAGTGTATTGAGCATGTCTTGAGCTGCAAACTGCTGCAAACCTGCAGACAGGTGCTCAGAGTTCAGCAGCACTTGAGTGCTCTCAGTTTTGTTTGGGTTGTGCCCTATTCGACTTTCATCTGTTAAGGGAGGGGACTCCACTTTCCTTTAATAAATAATGATTGTGTTTTGGAAATGTCAGTCATATTTTAGTAGCTACTGAAACATAATGCATGAGAAATGTAAAGCTAGATGAACAAAGTTTTATTCCAGAGTTTGTATTGCATTCCTGGAGGGGGTTACGAGTCTTTTTTTTTTTTTTTTTTTTTTTACAGTGGGGTAGGAGCTCTGAACCAATTCCTTTCAGAAATGCCTTGAAATGCCATTAAATGGCTGCTTTCCTGAGTCTGATTCAAAATCAGAAGGCCCCTGATACCTTATGGAAGATGTATCCTGTTGAGTTAGACTTGGGATTATTCATGATGAAGTTAAAAATATGGTCAATAAAGATACTTGTGGTTTGAGACTCATGAAAAATATTTGTCTTGGTACTCAAAACACTTAAACTAGAATGATTCAAAATCAATGTGAAAGAGTAAAAGGATTAAACACAGGCTTGGAAACACATCCCAAAACGTAATTGTAAACAGGAAATCAGAACCGAGTGGGTGTATTTCTCGTGGGGTCTCTGAAGTTGTTCTGGGGCCCTAAATGACCAAATGTTTTACAAATGGCCAAGCAGAAAACAGCGGTCAGGCATCAGTGTCATGGCAAATGACACACGGCCAGCTCGGGGCCGCTTGGTGAGCTGGGCAGCAAAATGCTGTGTTCCCTGGCCAGCAAGGGAAGCTCTGGCTCCAGCCAATTCCCTTCTGCTGCAGCCATTTGCACAGAGCTGCCAATGTGGTCCAAAAGCACACGACCCTCCAGGGAAAGCAGCAGAAACGGTGATAAAATACTTGAGCTGCAGCTGTCCCTTGTGAGAAGCATGTTAATTAGGTAGAAAACAGCATCAGGGTGCCAGTGTTCCTGACTGGTTTTCCAGTCCGTGTGAGAGGAGCCACCAGAACAAGGATGGGCCTTGCCAGTTTTCAGTGAGATCGCAGTAGGGACGAAGTTGAAATGAAGATGAGAAGTTGCTTATGTCATGTGAAGAATAAGGCTGCTGTAATCAAGATGCCTGGAGGTCTTTGACCTCCTGGTTAATGGAGAAAGGTCCCCTTTTTGGCTCCCAAGTATGTCTGGATTCAGACAAAATGGGGTTTGCTCCAATAAAACTTCCAGCCACTTTCCCTGCAGCCTTTTCTCCGTGCCTTTTGAACTTGGAAGCGGGACTGCTGCTCCCAGAGCACTGCTTTCCCCGCTGCCGAGCTTTCCTGTTTACTCTCATTGCACAGGGTGGACTGGTAGAGCTCACACTGACTTGGATGGAGCTGCAGAAGCTAAATGTAGCATCTGAAAGAGTAAAGAATCAGGATTAAATACTGCACAGCGCAGGCTGTGTGTCTGAGTTAAGGCCATTAATTCCAAGAAAGAAATGGCAGTGGTATGTGTTTCCAGGCCTGGGTTTAAGTGTAGCTGGAAGGAAAGAGCTACAGGGCAGCAGATAAAATATAACAGTGCTTCCAGAGCTCCCTGAGATACTCTTCCATCAAAATTAAGGACCATATAAACACTGCAATCATCCTTGCTCTCTGCCAACGCAGGGGACTAGGCAGGTAACATCGCCATTTAAAGCCTGGTCCAGCTCTGTCAGAATGTACACAGGGGAGGCATGGCAGAGCGACAGCTTGGGTTTGCTCATCTGAGATGTGGAGCAAGACCAAGCAGGGTTACTTGAGGGGGAAATGAAGAGGCAATGTTGCCACGCGTGTCCACACATTGCTCATAAAATTGTTGATGTCTTGGCTCTGCGACAGTGATGTCCTGTGCATGTCCTCAGCCCGTGACTGATGGAACCCTCTCCTGCCTCCCCTCCCGGTGCCAGCTGGCTGCAGAGGAGCACGGGCTGCATTGCCCATTGCCTGCAGACGATGGGGATGTTTCAGGTGTAGGGAGGTCAGGCTGGCTTTTTGGGCCTTGTGGATTTTTTTATTATTATTTTTTTTAAGAGCTTTTTAAGGCCTGTTTAGTTTTGCTTTGAAAGGGTGAAGAGGGGAAAAAACAGCTTCCAGAAAAAAAAAAAAAAAAAGAAAAAAAAAAAAGAAAAAAAAAAAAGCTCCAGGAGCCAGATCTTAGCATGAGAACCCAACCCACCCTAGGGGAGGGCTGTGTCAGATCACTGCATGCCCAAGGAGCAAGAATTCACTGCCTGCTGAAAAGCCACAGAACTCAGACCCTATTTGAAAGAGTAACATCTTTGATATAAAAAAAAAATAATAATAAAACCAAACCAAAACAAAAAAAAACCACCCAGCCAATAAAAAGCCTCAGACATACAGGATCCCATTCATGGTGGGAGGGATTTAGTGGAAGTATTTTCCTTCTTTAAGGTTTGGCACAGCCTTAAAGGAGTCTCTTTAAAAGCTTCCAGAGCCGATTATATTTTGGATTGTGTTTCAAATCACCCTTCCCCCACCACGTTTGGTGGGTCCTCAAACAAGTTCCCAGAATAAATTACACATAACGGTAGCGGGATTCTTTTTTTTTTTTTTTTTTTTTTTTCTGAGGAGGAGGAAGGAATAAATGACACCAAATTCTGTAATGGAAAGAAAAAAAAAAGTGTATCGGAAACTGCTGCTGAGTGACTCATGCTGCTGGACAAATGGAACCTCACTCATCACTCCATCTTCATCCTCCTCCTCTGGTGAGAGAAAAAGTCTTGGAAAAATATCAGCACACTCCCGCCCCAACCCCCCCCCCACCCCCCCGCCCCGCTCTGCTTCTTCTCCCGTGGCATCTGTACACAGGGAAGCAGTCCAAGCCACAGCGATGGCTTCATGCGCTTCTTGGGGCAGGCGTTTGTTGTTGTTGTTGTTGTTTGTTTTAATAGCCAACTAGGAAAAGCCTCCGAGGTGACCTTGGAAAAATGTATGCACCAAAGGAAAAATATTGGGGGTGTTGGAGTCCTTGTGTGCTTTATGTTTGGAGGCTTTTTTCTTTTTTTTTTTTTTTTTCCTAATAGTGTTTTTTCCAAATTTCCACTGACATAAATTTGCAAGTTATTATTATTTTTTTTTTTTTACGAGTGGGAAGAGAGGGGAGGATGTGCCGTGCGAAAGGCAGAAAGAGCTGGGCATGGTTCCGACTTAAATAAATGCTGCGTCATAAAAGTATAAAGGATAGTGCAGGGGGAAGGGTGGGATGCACAAAATTGCTCTGTTTCTCCTCTCTTCAGGAGAGTAATTAGCATTTTTATGAAGCATATAAACTGTATACAAATCAAATATGTTTTTATTACTATAAAATGGGGGAGGGGACCTTTTTTTTTTTTTTTTTTTTTTTCTTTCCCCTTGTCTTCCCTAAACATCTTCTGCAAATGTTTGGCACTGCTTGCCAGAAAGCCACTTAAAATGCATTTTTTGACTGCCAGCTCCATCCAGCCCTGCTGTGGCCATGTAGAGCTGTTAGCCAGCACAGCCCCTGCCCACCAAATGCCTTTTCAGTGTAGGGCAGCTGGGTTTGAGTGGGTAGATACAATGACTGTGATCCACCTCACTAAAAAGCTTGCTCAATGAGATGCCATGTCTTGTTTGTTGTTCACCAACAGGTAATTTCCTTACTTCTCTCTCCAACCCCAGCTTTTGGGTTGATGAGTTAGATTGAGCACTGACTGAAAATGGCCATGTAGAGGTGTCATGTTATGTTCTGTCATGCTTTTTTGATTTCTCCACAGATGAGGCAGCGGCCACCCCATGTAGTCTCTTCCAATACTCCTACTTCCCTCCGTCCAGCACTGTACGCTCTCTCCAGCCCAGCTTTGCTCATCACCAGCCCAGGCTTGCACATCATGGTGTCTGCAGAGCTGGAGGAGCCCCCAGGAGGCTGGATAGGAGCGGTGACACCTTTGGGGTTACTACAAGCCATCTAAGGACGTAGGACAAGGGCACTGTTCTTTGCCCAAGTGACTCCCTGAAGAGACAAGCACACAACCCCTGCCCCCTCAATGAGATATATCCTCTTCTTCTGTTGGCACCTTGGAGCTCCTTCCCCATCCGCAGCCTTTCCCTGGACTTTCAAGCTTCATCCCCATCCTGTTCCGTGCATGGATGAGGCAACAGCCAGCCCCACTCTGCACCCCAATGCCTACGGGCAGCCCCCCCAGCAGCCCCAGCTGCCTTCCCTGGCTGAGCCTGTGAGCAATTGCAGGACAAAAAATGACTTTCAGCTGGACTGTGTTAAGCATGGGTGGTGCTGCCCTGAGAGATGGCTGCAGGGAGTGGTGGCTCTATTTAAGGCAGTATCTGCCAGCCCCCTCTGGGCTCTTGGTGGTGGGATAGCTGTGTTGAGGTGATGTCCTTGGTGCCATCCTGTGGTCTCCAGGAGTGGTGTGCCTGTGCTGGTGGCCTTGGAGAAACCTTCCTGACTGTAAGTGAGAGGGCTCCTCTGCCTTCCCTCCCCCACCTCTTTCCTTTCCCTCATTCCACAGGAAAGCAATCATAGTATCAAGTGTTTCCTAATAACTTTTTAGGTTGATGACTAATTTTTTAGCCATGCTGAATGAGGGGTGTAATAGTTTGACATTAAGGCCTGCTGTGAAGTAGGTGCCTGAATGAGAAAGGCACCAGTGAATTTGCAGCGGGGAGGCTTTTGAAATGTCCCAGTTTCAGCAAAACCTCCATTGAGCATTTGTGTGCCTTAGAGGCAGAAACCAATCCATTGCTAGGTAGGAACCCATAAAAAAATGAGCTTTGCTGGAGTTAATGTTTGTGGCCTCCCCTTACAAGGGTGGGGGGAGGCCTAAGCAGTTGCCTTTCAAAGCCCTCCTCCTACCCTGGGGAAAGGTATTGGGTTTCAATTTGGGCTTTGCAGACAGGCCCCAGCTGAAGTGGAGGCCTTTTGAGAAACACAAGGAAGTCAGATGTGGGTTTGCATCCCCAAATTCCTGTTCTTTGCAAGAGTTAGCTGAGTGCTAAACTGCTAGGCCCTGTTATGGGATCCAGGGTGCTTTGAGTGGCACCAGAAGACCCCTGCTATCAGCCCGGGGCTTTTGGCCCCAAATGGGCACCATGAGCTCCTGACAGGCCTGTGCTGGGCCTCTCCTGCTGCAATCCCCCATGAAAATGTAGGATGGTGGGAGGAGTGAGCAAGAACAGGATGAAATCAGTTTTCTGTACGAATCAGCTGATGCGCTGTATAAAATGCAGGTCTAGGTTTTGAACCTAGAATTTTCTTTAATAACAAACCAGGGTCAATGAATGTAAAGCCTCATGCAGAGCCTTTTACTGTGTTAGTCATAGCTTGAATCCTTTATATTCCCTCTTCTAATGGCAAGTATTATCCAGCAAGCCTTGTTATAGTGTGGTCTTTGGAGGGTGTGGAAGTTGGTAATGATGGTGTCTGAATGCTGTTCCAGAGATCGCTGCTACAATTCACAGCAGATAATAAGAGCCACAGCCAGACAGATAATAGAACTGACTGAGACCCATTTATTGCTAAGAGACTGTCTGAATATTTGTACATAGCTTGAGCCACCCCACCCTCCTTCATCACATTTCCTGGGAAAAGGGGGGGGGGGGGGGAAACAGGGCTAAAACAAAACAGAAGCCTAGGGCAGAACAGGGAGGAAAGGAGAGATTTGCAGACTCTGATGCACTTATAGTCTTTTTTTATGGCCCTTGTCATAACTGAGCCAGAACAGTGTAGATTGCTAAGGTATTTGCTGCCTGCCTCTACAAGTGGAGGTGTGGGAAGACCATGGGGAGCAAGCAGTGGACTGGGGTGAGAGCTGACCCCAGCCTGTCTGAAGCCTAGGGTGCCATCTGATCACAAAGCCCTCTTCTGTCACAGGTAAACAAGCAGTCTGGTAGGAGGTTTCTCTGATGTCAGGCAGAGCCTGAAGTCAGGGTTATTAGCAGCAATCAGGATAGGAAGGCTTGGCCTAATTCAGAGCAGTATAGTTCATTGTCACTTGCAATTTCCTTAGTTTTCACATGTTTGTTAGCATGCTTAGGCCTTCCAGAAGTTGATTGGAGAGGTAATTTGTGTGCCAAAATGTACATCAGTCATTCAAGTCACTTGGGATTTTGGTATTTGACTGATAGCCTCTCCCCTTTCCCTGTCTGGGAGGTACTGGCAGTTCTTAAGGAGCAGAAAAGTTAGTTTTCCGCTTTCTAGAGAACTTTCTAATGTGGTGCTTGTGTGTGTGGAAGGTAAAGAATTTCTAGTTTCTATTCCTGATGGCTGCACCATCTTTCAGGAGGGCTTGTGGCTGTCTTAGCCCCTTTCTTATGCCACTGTTCAGTGTCACCTTTTTCTAGGATGCTTTTGGTGAGGAGTGAAGTACAGGAAAGGGCACACCAACAAAGGTGCTACTGATGATGCCACCTCTTTCTGCTTCTTTATCAGGGTGGTAGTGAAGTTATGCTGTATTGCTTCTATTCTTGTTCCCAGCCCTGAGGAAGGACCCTGGTTTAGTAGGCTGATGAGAGCACCTTTGTGATGTTACTGATAAGTAGTAACGTCCCAGCAAACCTGGCCTCACCAGTGGAGGAGCTGACACGCTGATGGACAATGGGCTGCCAGACAGCTCCCTGTCAGCCTGCTGAGTAATAACTGGCTGTCCTCTCAGACTGGCTTGGCTCCCTGACCCCTTTTGTCAGCACAAGTTTGGTCAAAGCATGTAAGTAAATACAGCACTGGCCCCACCTTAGTCTTCTTAGGAATGCTTCACTCATGGTGTTGTGGACATGTCTGTGAGCCCATGATCTGATGTTCTCATGGCTCTCAGAGCTGTTCAGCTGGAGTGGAGTCCTTGCCAAGTCTGTCTGCTGTGGCCACTTATTTTTATGATCTGCCTCTTGTTGCCCTCATCCCTGAGGTGCTCAGGCCTCTTCTTTGCTGAACAAACAGTTCATTATCAGGGTTTCTTCATGTTTTGTTTTTTGGACATCACTGAGTTTTCTTCAGTAGCAGTCTGAGTTAGACTTGTGTTGATGAGAGAGTCAACTCTGCTTTGATATGCAAACATGTACAGGTGCAAGTCTGTCCCCACCATGCGTCTGCATAGTGTGCTGTCATCTAGAGATTGCAAGCATTCAGATGAAGGTTTTTTTCAGCTGGTTGGAAGAAATCTTGTCTGGAGAGCCTTTCCTCTTGTGAGACCTCCCCTGGGAGGTTACTTGGAATTGGGCTTTTGATAGCATCAAATACTGGTTTTGAAGCATTTCACAAAGCTTTTATGGAAGGAGGAGGGGTTCTTTTCTACGCTGTGAACATAATGACAAAATTTTGGGCCTCCTTGCCTGGTCTTAGACCTTTTAGATGAAAGGACTACAGGGTAGGTGTTAAGAAAACTGGACTTGCTCCCATATTAAGAAATATGTTCATCAGAAAAGACTCAAGTAAATACCAGGCTACATTTGGACTTTTCTAAGATATTCTGTTACTTCAACTGAAATCTGCAGTTTAGGTCGTGGATATTCCTTGACTTCAAGGTCCACTTATTGAATTCTTTCTCATGCAGTTAGGCTCACTTATCAGAAGTCCTTCATAGTTCTCAGCTCTTAATTTTAGGTTGAACAGGTATTTATGTGAAGGGAAAAGGAATGTCTGGAATTGTGTCCAAAACTTATGACTGTAGGGTTTAAATATCATTTTGGTTAGAGTAATTTCTGTCCTAGAGGAATGAGTTCTAGGAACTCCGGCATTGATGCTATGTATGACAAAGTATTACTAAGATATTTTTCAAAGGCAGTACTCAGGCTCTCTGGAGATTAGCTGTTTTCTTTCCATCTTTTGGAATCACAGTGATCTGACTCTGCCATATTAGGAGCTGGTCACTCTTTCCCAGTAATTTCACATAGATATTGTGATGCCTTGTGCTCCCAAATCACTAGGGCATTTTGCAAGTTTTACTGTTAGGCACTTAAATCTAGACTCAGCAGGAGGCAAAAAGCAATTTTCTTTAAGGCTTGGGAACTGGGGAGGATTGAGGTGACCTAACTAACCCTCCAACAGATGGATGTTGTTCAGACTGTGCTTTCCTAGTGACCAGGAAGACCTGAGCTCTCAATGCAGCTGTGACTATGCTTAAGCTGCAGACCACAGGCAGGTTTTTGTGTCTTGCTTCCTTCATTGAAGAAGGGGTGAATTGGTTCTTGGGCTCACAGTTCCTACATGCCTGGGGCTGTCAGAACAGGCATGTCCTACCTATTCCTGTGCTGATTTTTCTTCTGATCGAGTTTCTCCAAAAGAAGGTAGAAAGATGCTGGGGGTTAACCAAAGGACATTGTCCTGTATGGTTTTTCAGTTCAACCCTGAAGCAGTATGAAACAACTGTAAGCATTAATGCAGTTAAGGTTTCCTGGCAAAATTCAGCTTTTTTTTTTTCTTTTTTCTTTTTTTTTTTTTTTTAAGACTTATAGTCATGCTTAAATCCTTCATGTACAAGATCTCTTCTTCAGCCATACCTTGCCTCTGCTCTCCCTATACAAAGAATGTATGCTGTTCTCTCAGCAAAGTGAGAACGCATTAGCATCACCATAGCAAATAGAAAAGTAGGACAAAATACTGGTTGAAATCCAAGACCCAAGCATGAACTTGCCTGCAGAGATGCTCCAAAATGCTGCATAAAATATGGCTGCCTGGAGAGTTGGACATGACCACCCAGGAACTCCCTTTGTGTATTGTGCCCTGAGTTCCTAACTACAAAGCTTTTCACTTGTATTGTCTACCAAATGCATGTGTAGTTTGAAACTGAAATATCTGAAAATCATCTCCTGATTTTATTGGTCTGAAAGAAGGGTCTGTTCATTTTGTTCTAGGTCTGACGAATGTCTCAAGTGTGAAGGATAAGCAGGAAGTTTATAAGGCATATATGATGAATTCCAAACATCACTGTTTTGCTTTCCCCCATCAATATAATAGCTATAAACAAGTACTTGGACTAGTTTGACAAATCAATTTGAATTTGTACTTACAGAAGCCACAATGATGCATGGATGCAGTGTGTGAAGAATCAGGACCTATTAACACTCTTCTGCTTTGGTCTTGCAGGTTTATTGGACAGTTACACAACACTTGAAGGTCTTTCATCTTTTTCTGCCTGTCCATTTACATCAAGCCCAAGAGAACAGACAAAGCTGTCACTATCCAGCAAGCTGTGCGAGGGAAGCCAGGATGCAATGACTTGTGAGTAAACAGCAAGAAAACCAGTCTATAATCAAAGCCTGCCTGAATGGTTCTATGGAACACTTGTATATCAGTACTCTGAGATCACGTAGATTATCTGTGCAATGTGGTCTACAGTATGACCCACTGAACTGCTTATCCTCAGCCTCTGGTCTGCTTCAGATTTGCCCCTCACTGTCTGTAGCTTTCACTCCTGATTGCTCTGGGCACCAATGGCCTTGCTGCTTGAGTCCTGCCAACCATCTCTTTGCGCTGGGAGAGCCATTTGTGTTGCTGGTGGCCAGCAAATTATGGGGATACAAAGAAATTAAATAGACTTAGAAGACAGCCTGTCTTTTTGCCAAGGTAGAGTGGCAATGTGTGAGCAATAGTTCTGTACATGTTGTGCAAAACAGGATGAGGGTTTTCCTGGCAGGCTTTTTTCCTCTTAGCTCCCTTCAAAAACACTACCTTTCTACTGGGAACAGACAGCTAATGTCTACCTTGCAGTCATCAAGCTCTTTTGCAGCTGTACTAGAACTTAATGCTTAGACTTATTACAAGCTGGTACCTTGGATGTGGTGATACTTAAAGAGATACTTAAAGATATTTTCATTCCCAAACTCAGCCAACCATTTAGCTTTACTCTTGGAAGCTGTCTAGTTCTGGAGGAGGACTTGGCTCTTCTGCTGCTCACTTCCACAATACTGACTCAGCCTTAGGTTTAGTCCACGTCTGTGTCTTGTGATGACCAGGAAGAGGGATCTGGCTAGCAGAAATTATAGCAAGGTAGTCCTAGATGGACTTAGAAAGGATGCAGCCATAATTGCCAGAATTTGTAGTGCAGTCCAGCGGTAATACACATCCTATAAGGCCAACTAATTTTACTGCATCCTGATCTCAGCCTCTGTTTCTAATCTGGGCTTAGTGACTTGGCTTGCTGGAGCACTGGAGATAATTCAAAGATCTTGGGATGAATCTTATTGATTACTGTATACAGCTCTGAGTAATAGAGGTATTGGCAGTATCCATACAGCTCAAAAAGGAAAGATCCCAGCCTTTTGTCTAAAAATACAATCATTTGTCCAGTTCTTACAGCCAGGAAAAGCTTTCATGATCCTGGGCAGCTCTAGAGTTTACTTAATCTCTGTCTTCCCCTGCTGTTAGGGTAAGGCAGTTTTAACACTCTATTGCTCTGATCTGTTTGACACTTGACTTCATGTGACTTCCCCACAGAGTGAATTTCATGTTTGGTTGCCACCTGAAAAAATTGCAGTGAGGGTCTCTTGTTACAAGCTTTGAGATTGCATCTGAGATAGCTACTAGCTATAGGAAAAGCACTGGCCGAGGAAAAAATCAGAAGTCTGCTAGCCAGGAAATATCCCTGTACAGGAAAGGAACTCTTCAAATTGTTTTAGATCCTCAGATGGTATTAATGGGCCTGGTTCCATGTTTTGGGAGAAAGGTACGCTTGAAAATAAACTGTAAAGGACAGAAATAATTTAGTCATGGTAGCTTAGATTCTCCTCTTATGAACAATATGAAACATCAGGAGAACAGGAAGCTCTCCCAGGGGTAATCCCATCCAAGATTTAGCTGCCTCTGAATAAACCAAGTCCCCAAGCAGTCTGATACCACAGGATG